>NW_023425562.1:9297500-9742500 GCF_014108245.1 Pipistrellus kuhlii
CAAATTATTCTTAAAGGTGTGAGGGTTTTTCTGTTTGTATTTTTGTTTGTTGTTTTCTTTTGTTTTGTTTTATATCGTATCCAACTATTCAGAATTCACAAGTTTTTAATTTTAAAGAAAGTTTTGTTTCTGAGTTTTTGTGGCTTTGGAAACACTGCATTGCTTTGAGGCAGACTTCTGTTTCTTCTTCCTTTGTGACAATCATATCTCTGTGGAGTCCTCTAACTGGCCCTGTTGCCTTTCATGGGTGCCAGAGCAATCAATTTATGATGGAAGAGAGGCCTCTATCCCCAGAGAGAGAGAGAGAGAGAGAAAGAGAGAGAGAGAGAGAGATTGAGGCTTCATCTGCTCTTCCTTTTCCCTGTGGCTTGTTTAAAAGGGTTTCATTGAATTTCTTGCATGTTGTGCTGCTTGGGTGTACAAAATATTGGCAATGTTTTATAATAAGTAACAAATCATTATTATGCGCTTTGGTGTTCATTGTATTACCATTAATCATCATAAATTCACTAAGTGTATCCACACAAATAAGGTGGGTAATTCCAAAGACAGTTTTATTCATGAAACTTTCAATGTATTAATGTGTTTTCACCTTTAAAGATACATGCACGGAGTTAAATCATGTTTTTCAATAGCAGCAGCATCAAAAGGATTTTGTCAGTGTATGGTTGTGCAGAGGTTCATTTCTAGCTATTAAAAGAGATGGGGAATTCACCTTTGGCATTGTGTTGGTCTCTATTTTTAATTACTGCCATATCCCAAATTCTCATGGTACATCTTTCCTTCTAGTCCTCTAGATTCCACTGCTCATCCTTGCAGACTGTTTAGGTATGTGCTCTATGCTTCTTGCTTTCTTTTTATTAAAGTCTAAATTCAAATAAAAAGCATCAATCCCTGGCCAGTGTGGCTCAGTTGATTGGAGCATCATCCTGTGCACCTAAATTTGACTCTAGGTGAGGGAACCTGCTGGAGTATCTAATCTATATTTCTCTCTCTCTCTCTCTCTCTCTCTCTCTCTCTCTCTCTCTCTCTCTCATCAATAAAATCAGGTTATCAGGTGAGGATTTAAAAAAATGTTTTAAAAAAGCATTAATGTATGGTGCCTTATTGAAATTAAGAAGAATTTTGTCTTAATAACAAAAAAGTCCTGACAATGGAAACGTGGGCACCATCCTATATAATAAAACCCTAATATGCTAAGTGTCTGGTTGTCCAGTCATCCATTCAACCAATCAAAGTGTAATATACTAATGATATGCTAAGGCTGCCCAACCACTCACTATGATGTGCACTGACCACCAGGGGGCAGATGCTCTGACCTGTAAGTTAGCTTACTGCCGGGGTCCTGTTGGGACTGAGAGAGACAGGCTGGAGCCCTTCCATGGTCCCTCCCTGGCTGGCTAATCTCTCATGTCTCTCCCCAGACCCAATCATGCACCGGTGGAGTCTCTCAACCTGGCCTGTGCTCTCTCACAATCTGGGACCTCTCAGGGTATGTCAGAGAGCTGGTTTCAGCCTGACTCCACAGTCATGAATTTGAGCACTGTGCCTCTAGTAGTACTATATTTGAGATACTTTTATAAGCATACTTCAGCTTGTTCCACCTGGAAAACTCTCTTTTATTGTTTCTTTTCAGAAATATATCTTTAGAAACAGAAAATCTTCAAATTTTCTTCACTCTGTAATATTCATCTGCCTTTGACAAAAATCTTCACTCCATAAGATTCATGTGTCTTTGACAAAAACACTAACTTCTGAGCCTCATTCCTACTTCTAAAAAATGAGAAAAATATTTTTGACAGAATATGTTAAAGCTAGGGCAAGAATATATGACCTTTTAAGTTCTGATTCTTATCTTTAAAATGAAGATAAGACCAATGATTATTTGATGAGTAAATGAATATGCAGATGTTAGGCATCTTAAATTATTTGGCACATAAAAATTACCCAAAAAATGTTAATTCTCCTTCCTGACTTATTGATGGTGCATACAACTAAATTGTTTTGAAATAAACAAACAAAAAAATAGTCTTAGTTGGAAAAGCACAAATTTGGTGGTTCAGTTATAGTCATTCTATGATTACACTAGCATATATGTTTATGAGAAAGGGAGGAGAGGGAGTAGGACAGACAGTGCTGCTCAAGGGCAGTTTGTTATTCTCTTTCCCTAAATGGTGTCCCAGGGAATAGACACAATGCTAGGAATAGAACACATAGAACTGAACAATGCCAAGACTTGATGGCATGCTGTTAGACAGGGAAGTCAAGAGATGAGATAAAATATTAGTTGTATCTCCATACCTAAAGTTTACCCTGTTGCGAAAAGTATTGAAGAACAATCTCCCTCTACCTAGTGGAATACTCTCACTGACATTTTACCAAGTATTCATTCTAGTGCCTACCATCTCTATTGATAGTTATGCTTTATATTGTGCTAATGCCTACTTGGCTATATATTTTCACACTGGTATGAGCTCTGCCTTATTAAGCCAAGTTCTATCCATCCATCCATCCATCCAATAGTATTGCTCAGGTGTTACAAGGCAGCCATGCTGATGTTCCAAAACTCAATATGCTACATCTGGATTTCTCCATCCTTTCTTCCCATTCCATGCCATTCTATCTGTCTCTTTGATTTGTCAGCTCCTCATCTTGTCTATAAAATGGAACTGTCAGTATAGCATGTTCCAGATATGCTCTGCCCAATAGAATAAACAGTAGGTGGGCTAATCAAGTCCATTAACTCTGATCAGATGCATCAAGAGAGTACACTTGCTTTCTGGCACACAGAATAAGCATTAGTCATAGAAATCCACAAAACCTATTTCATGTAAAGTGGTAAGTTTCCTCAAATCCATGCTTGCTGTCTAGCTTGACATTTTTACTTGATAAATATCATCTTATTAATTTGCTCCCACGTTTTCAATCTTGATTTTATCATCCATCAATCAACTACTCTTCCCATCTTCCCATTAAATGCAAACATTTTTTTTAAAGTTCCACTGTTTTTATTAAAATTTATTTATTGAACCAGTAATATATAATAGATGCAATAGCTAAGAAGATGCTTATAGATTTGATATTTTAAAAGATTATATACTACTGATGGATAAACACAAGTTTGTAAACTGTATATTTTTTCTCTTAAGGTCTATAAAAGGAGAATTAAATATTTAAAGCATGAAAGATACTCATTGAGAGAGGGATGTTAAATTGTAGCTTTTATAAATGTGAACTTTTTGATTAAGATGTTTGTAGTATTCTTTGCAGGAAAGTTTTTATTTTTTAAGAAATATACACAAGTATTTAGGATCAATGGAGCATCAGATCTGCAATATACTTTTCTTACTTAAAAAATGACATAATGGATAAATATAGGTACATATAAAGAAAATGATTTAAAAAAATCACCAGTTGTGAAACCTAAGTGAAGATTAGCGTTCTTCTACATTCTTTGTAAGTTTGAAATTATTTCAAAATAAAGATTTAAAAAACCCACAAAGAAACAAAAGATGGATAGCTGTTGGTCCAAATGGGAAATGGGTTAATGATAGCATGTTGTGGCAAAGTTGATAGAGCCAAATGTTGATAGCCCTGTGCTGTTAGCCACCCATTTTGTTGGATATTGATTTAACACACACGCGCGCACACACACATGCGCGTGTGAGTGTATCACATTGTTCAAAGATAGGGAATTCTATACTTGTCAGAATGTTAAAGGATTGCTCCTTGATTTTTTTCCAAGATAAAATGAGACAGTAATGTGCTAGTATCTGTGTAGATAGAGAGATAGGTAAAGTTGGTATTTTGGAATTCAGCTTTGATGAGGAAGGTGGCTTTTCCTTTTTTAACATTGTCTAAAAAAAAATCTCTTTTCTTCTCACCCCAAACTATAAACCCATTCTTGGTCGGAGCCATAGGATGACAGGTCATAGCATTGTATAAATTTGTCAATTATTTTATCAGATTAAATAATGTACAGGATACTTTTATAAAACTGAAACCTTTAAAAGGTATTTTTGCTGTAGTAGAATTGTACCTTTATAGCATCTTGTCCCTCCAGGTTCCCATCCATCCAAAAAGCAGGCATCTGCACAGAGAAAAAACTCAGGAGAGAGGAGAATGGTCAATAGTGTCCTTGAAGTTCCTACCCCAACACCTATAACCTCATGAAACTGCAATGAATTTGGAGTTAGGAGACATGGAGACTAGGATTGATACCATCTATGACTGGTGACTGTGTAAATCACTTCTCTCAAAAGCATTAGCTTTCCATCTGTAAAAGGAGAGTGCTGGACTTGATTTTCCATCTCTGACATTCTATGGTTCAATGAGCATTTAGTGCTGTTGAATCCTTTTTGTTATGACAGTAATTAGTGGTTCCTTTCTGGATTACTTGGAGCATTTTTGAAAGGTTTATAGCTTATTCCTGATGTAGATAAATGTTTTTGATTTTACCTTTCATGAATAAGAAGGTGGTTGAACAAAGCATGCATTCATCATTCTATTTATTGCCCTGAAACAACAGTGTAATTTATAAGCTGATAATACTTTAGGGAGTGTTCTACACATGTATGAAAAGAATATCTTAAATGAATGGGAGGCCAAGAAGACACTAATCTAGGATCCCCTGTAGAAATAGGTAGGAACTCAATCAGGGAGGAAACTTGGGTGCATTTTATTTAATAATATAGGTGGTACTATATTATTTTTACTGGAACACCAATAAAAGGAGAGAAAACATCAATGACTGGGCAGGCCTCCTCTTTGTTTTCTAAGATGTGTGAGGATGGAAGGCCAGGCTGGAACCAAAGCAAATGTTGAGCTATATATACAGCGGGGAGGGGAGGAGGATCTGGGGGAGATAACAGATCAACCGAAGGACTTGTATACATGCATATAAGTACAACCAATGGACATAAAACTATGGGGAGGGAGGGGATATGGGGGAGGGAGGGAGGGGGCAAAAAAAATCCTTAAAATATGTAAAAATAAATAAATTAATTAATTAAAAAATTAAAAAAAATAAAATAAAAAAATAAAAAATAAAAGATGCATCTCAAAGTCTAAAAATAATCACTTTTATATACCATTCATAGAAACATGATTGATTTTTTTTAATATTAAGTTTAAGAAATCCCTGGTGCAGTTGTATGAATTAGTGATAATCAGAAGAGGTTCACTTTAGAATGACAATAGCACACACGAAAGGCTATCCTTTTAGAATTAATAGAACTAAAAAGAATTATCTGGTAACTTTTGTCATATTAAATAACATTTAAGGATATGCCCATTGATTTAAGAGAAACATGGAGAGAGAAACATTGATTGATCTCTTTCCATACCTTCTCCAACCAGGATCAAACCTGCAACCTTTTAGAATATGGAATGACACTCCAACAAATTTAGCTACAACAGGCAGGGATAAACTTGATATTTAGTATATAACATCATAAAAATGATTTTTTACTCAGCATGCTCTTCATTCTCACATTGCACAAGCAAATCTCCAACACCTCATTGAATGTGATTTATACTCCAGCTTCATTACTTCTAACTCTGTTTATAATTTCACATGTTTATAGGTATAGCAACAACTTCATTACCTTTGAATATCTTGACTCTCTTACTTATTATCCAAAGTATAGCTAAAAATTTAGGACACACATGTAAGTTTCTGAGCAAATAAAATACATATATCAGTAAGTTGATGCACCAAAGCATATATGGTATAAAAGAGGGCCATGTATAATGTTTTACAGGACAAATTTACTCTTAACTTATGAAACATATTAATGACTTCATAAAGATTAAATGAGCTAACATATGTAGGTGCTTAGAAATTTCCTGGTACATAGTAAGTATTCAATAATAGTTATTATTACTTAATTTCCATGCCAATAAAATACTAACAATAACAAATGGAAAGGGAGAAAGTGCTATGAGTGGGTACACTCAAAATAGAGATAGGTGACAAGTAATAGGAAGAGCTAGCAACATGATCAAAATGAGACATACAAACTCAAAACAAAGCCATCGTTATTCATTTGGTACAGAGCCAAACACATTTGAGCAGAGTCAGAAGCATCGCTGTTATAGTACATTCTAGCAGTAATAGCTGTTAATAATAATAACTTGGAGTCATCAGGAACAGTTGAAATAATATCCAATAACCTCTGTGTAAGAAAGCATGCAAATCTGTAATAAAAATTTATAGACTCCCATCCAAACAGGTTATGATTTTAATGTTAATGTTCCACTCATAAACTCTCCATAATCTAGAAAACCTATTTTCTAGACTCTTTGAATAATGTATATCTAGAGAATAAAAGTTTATGTCAATTATGATCATTAATCTTAGTAATTTCTGGACATAGTTTTAGCTGGGCAAGTAGATGCCATATTTCTCAAGGACAAAAAAGTATCTCTGGACATGTTATTCTCAAAGTGTATGACATAAGAATGGGTGTTTAATTGTCATTTGCCCTATTTTTAACAAAACAGTGGGTCCTTTTTATGTATTTAGTGTTTAGACTATCTCAGATAGGAGAGAAAAGTAGCCCATGGGTTTGTTTCAATAAATACATCATGGGGCCATCATAGGTTTATAGTTGTTTGTATGGAAAATAATACAATAATTAATAAATAATAATACAAGAATAAGCTGTGTTTCATCTACTCACAATTGTAAACCTATTTTTGTCCCACCTTGTACATCTCTTAAATTTAATTTACAAAAAGCAAGGCCAGATGGGGATTCTAGTGAAAGAGTTTTGTTGGGAGTGGGTTCCAAAGAAAAGGGTTACAAGACAATGGATAGAGGAGAGGAAGGAAACTAACCAGGAATGTTCTCTTTAACAGAGACTGGTTTCCACCTGGATTCACTGGAAACTCTGGAGTATCACTGCCATCACAGAGTTGGGCCTTGAGGGCTGGTTTATTTTACCTCTGTGTCAATCATTCATTACCTGTTGACTACAGGGGTTTATTTTTCCCCGTGTCAGTTATTCATTACCTGTTAATTACAGGATGGGGGTGAGGGAGACACATTCCAGATGAGTTTCCCCGCTAAGGAGAGGGCAGTTATCAGGCCAAAGTGGGGGGAGTATGAGCAATTATCAACGGCTACCTGGGGCATGAACATACTAGGTGGGTTCAATTGTCCACTTCTTGTAACATCCACTTAACTTCTCACACTAAATTCACATAATCCAAGAGCAGCTAATCCAGGATTCTGATATGTAAGACATATCCTGAAGCATTTTCAGCATATAATTCCCCTTTCCCCTCAGGACACCCAACATTTGCCTTGTTCAATTATGCTAACATTTGGCATTAGTCATATATCTGATGACTAAGAGGAAAGGTATAGATGTTCAGTAGAGCGAACATTCCTCTTGTAAGGCCTGACTGATTTGAAGCCTCTGCATAGTTCTCAAGTGAAGAGGAGAAGTCTATATATCAACAAGGAGAATTGGTTTCA
Source organism: Pipistrellus kuhlii (assembly GCF_014108245.1). Classification (NCBI taxonomy): domain Eukaryota; kingdom Metazoa; phylum Chordata; class Mammalia; order Chiroptera; family Vespertilionidae; genus Pipistrellus; species Pipistrellus kuhlii. The sequence goes on from NW_023425562.1 coordinate 9,304,984, forward strand.
GGTCTAGAATGTTCAGGACCATCAATAAATTTAAGGGCCTTAAGTGTATCTATCTAGATAGTTCAATTCCAAGTCTCAGGATACCGTTTCATCCCTACCAGGGCCCTGCATTTAGCACAGTTGCTCTTTTTAGACAAAAAAAATTCACCTTCTCTGAAATTCTGCATCTCTGTAATTAGGCCCTTTGTCTAGTATTTAGCTCTGCCTGCTCCTCAGCTGCAGGGCAGGAATGATTATCTGCATGTTTTAGGCCACAGTAGGTTAGTGTTTGGAGGTAGAACATGGAAGCACTCCATACAAAATCAATGACGTACCTAAAAGCTATAACTTTTAACTTTTCTGTCTTTTTTGACTGAGAAAATAAACTATCTCTCTCTGCCTTTTTACCAAAAGTTTTCATGAATGCTGCTCCCTTTTCAAACAATGTATGTATGGTAAGCCAGAGAGAAGTTAACCATCCCTTGAAAGAATTGAATAAGTAAGTGGCTATAATTATACCTGTTGATTTAAGCCAGACTGCAAAAGATACTGCTTGGTAAATATGTGTTTAATAATATGAATGAAATTATCTATAATCAAAACCCTGTATTTCCTGTATTAAGTGTGTAGGTGAACAGGGTGTCCTATGATGTCCAACAGTGCATGGAGGGTATAGGAGTGCATCTGAGGAAAGCTCCTACAGATGTCAAAGAAAAGGGCTGTGAAGAAAATAAAAGCCTTTAATTAGGCATTAAGGTCTGAACAACATCAATGCTGCCTGAATGCTCTCAGAGAAAGGTTTCAGTGGGTCTGATAACATGGTGAGAAGTGACAGGCTTAAGCACATTCTGGCCTGTGGTGAAATTCCTATCAGAAGTTGATTTTGTTATTTTATTGGGTGTTTGATCATCTCTTACTTATTTTTATAATGCATTTCTTCTTAACCAGATCATATGTTTATCTATTCATGTATTATGCATGTTCTAATTCTTAAATATATGTTAGAGAGGACAAATAGTTAGAATTTATGTAGTCAGATTTTTCATATGTAAATAATTCATTATTGATTTGTATTTGCTGGGGAAAAATAAACCTCACTGATGTCATTCTAACTTGCCAAGTTCTAGGCTACTCAGTGACATCTGCTAAGATTCCTGGCACTGGGACAGCCACTGCGTCCATGGGAATGCTGAGGGAGTAGTGACAACCTAGAAATCACTATATAAACCTAGAATGGTAACATCACACGCTAGCTTCTTTAGAGACCCCTTTACCTCAGAACCTCACCCATGTCACTGGGCAAAACTGCTCTGCTCTAAAATCTCTCCCTCTTCCTATCTTCTGATCAGTCAGACAAATGTGGTTCTACTCCTTCACTCCCTAACTAATTTAACAAGTGTGTATTGAGTATTATCCATACATAAGAAAGTCTTTCTGACACATAGCAGGAGCAAAACAGACTGTACCTATTCTCATGGAGCTCACAGTAAGGTAGAGTAGATAGCAATGTTTAAAGTGCAAACTAAGAGCAATCTATATATATATATATGTAATATGCAAATTGCCCAAGATGCAATAATGTCATGACTGCTCAGGAGGAGGCTACATACACAGGTGGGCATGAGGGGATTGCGTGCGCAGTGAGGCAAGCCACAGATGACACAGGCCTGCAGAGAACAGGGCCTGCCAGCCACCACAGTGCCACAGAGAACAGGGCTTGCCAGCTGCAGCACACCAGCAGTCCCGCCTCTGCACATGAGCTGTAGAGGAAACACCTTTTCTGACCTTTCATTGGCTAAGCTCCCTGTACACCATTTGCAGTGTTCTTGGTAACTTGGGTGATAAGAATCCAAGAAGGTGATCTAGGGTTTTTCCACCACACTCCTGGAGGAAAAAACAAAAGTCTGCTGCTGGAAGGGTTAAGGAATGTCAAATCCTGCCCTATCCAGTTTGGCTCAGTGGATAGAGCCTCGATCTGCCAACTGCAGGGAATGGGTTGATTCTATCAAGGGCATGTACCTGGATTGCAGGCTCCTTCTGGCTGGGGCCCAGGTCAGGGCTCATGCAGGAGGCAACCAATCAAAGTGTCCCTCTTACATTGATGTTTCTCTCTGTCTTTCCCTCTTTCTTCCATGCTCTCTAAAAATCAATGGAAAAATATCCTCAGGTGAGGAGAAAGAAAGAAAGAAAGAAAGAAAGAAAGAAAGAAAGAAAGAAAGAAAGAAAGAAAGAAAGAAAGAAAGAAAGAAAGGGAAAGAAAGAAAAAGGGGGGGATGGAGGGAGGAAGAAAGAAAGAAAGAAAGAAAAAAGAAAGAAACAAACAAAGAAAGAAATGCTATATCATATGAAAGAGAAATCTTGAAAATGCCTTAAGAAAGTTGTCATTTTTTTCATGGTGAAGCTAAAAACACCTTGGTTACTCTGGCTGCCAGCAGAGGCAGCAGCAGCAGAGTGATAGGAGTGGCGCCTTGCCATGATCAGCCTGGTTGCCTTCTGCAGAGGGAGTCCAGACTGTGGCTTAGGCATGCTCCCCATGGAGAGTGGGTCTAAGTCACCAGCAGGACATCCCCTAAGGGCTCCCAGATTGGAGAGAGTGCAGATCAGGTTGAGGGACACCCCTCTCATGTACAAATTTCATGCACTGGGCCTCTAGTAAGTCTTGTAAAATCCTTTTACATTCTTTATTAAAATTGTAATTTTTTTTAGCACAAGCTTGGATTTGTAAACAAAATATCCATATCAGAACCATATTTATATTTGACTCAAATGTGTGTTAGAGTCATTACTAAGGGGACCACTGTAATTAAATGTTATTATGTAGAAACATCCAATCACCCATACTACGGATACAGGAAGAATGGGACTGGGTGCTTCTCAATTTTCTTCCCATGTAGTCTGAGAAAAACCCTAAGAGGACTTTCTGATAGGAAAACAAAGCTTTGTTGTATTTCTCCACTTGCATTTATATCTTTTTACTGCTTTTCCACAAATGTAGAAGCAGCAGCAAAGCTAAGACCAGGAAGTAAAAGTAATAAACTCTCTTTTCAGTCCCCATGCCACTCCAGTAATAATTTTTCTTCAGCTGATGGAATAAGGGAGTTAATTAATCACAAAGTCAAGAATTCAGACCTAGGTGATAATTGGGAAGAAAAACTTGGGACTCTATTTGCTAGAGCAGAAACTCTCAAAGTGTGACCCAGTCCAACAGTATTGCCATTGTCTGGAATCTTATCACAGCTCTGGGTGAGGCCAAGCAATCTGTTTTACAAAGCACTGCTGAAGTTTGTAGCCCTGTAACTGGGATGCTGATAGCATCAGGAAGTGAACCCATAGAGGGGGTCTTGGGGTGGGAGTGTTTCAAACAAGGAAGCAGGGGTGAAATGAAACATTTACTTTTGAAGGCATGATATGGAAAGTACAAATAAATAGAAATACCAGAAAACAAGATCAATAGAAAATTACTATTTATATATTTTTCTTTAAAGTTTGTTTTTAAATAGCATCTAATCCAATTAATGTTTATATTTTGTTGCTGTTTTAATTAAAATAAATTTTTGTTAAAATGTTAAAGTGAGTTATCTATTTCAAATACATGATAGAACACCATGGGTGTTTTCTCCTTTGTAATCCCCCCCACCCTTCTTTAAGCGTTTTCAAAATTGGATTTATACTTATTTATCAAATTAGCATGATGAGAAATGAAATGGTCACTACTGTTCTTATTTGGGAAAATGCATTACTTGCTATCCTCACTCTCCTTCCATTGATCCCTCCCACTTACCCCCTAATCTCACAATTAGCATGCACTGCAATTTCTGACACCAAGTTTTGAATTTTAAAAATAAATATTTTTATTGCTTCTAGAGAGGAAGGAAAAGGGAGAGAGAGATAGAAACATCAATGATGAGACAGAATCATTGATCAGCTGCCTCCTGCATGCCCCACCTTGGGGATCGAGCCCACAACCAATCATATGCCCTGACTGGGAATCAAACCATGACCTCCTGATCCATAGGTATATGCTCAAACACTGAGTCAAGCCAGCAGAGCTATTGTTGATTTTTAACTTTAGTATTTTTTCTCCATAATTATAAAGTTTGAATTTCACCATAGTGATTTAGATTTAAATCCATGATTAGATTGTTTAAATGCTTACTGCTGGCTTTCCTCACACAATCCTCTCCAATAGTTAGTTTTTCATGGTGAGTTATCCTTTGTGAAATAAAATTTGTTTAACTTTATTTTGCCCCTTCGGTGATTCCTTCTAAAAAATGCCCTAAATTCTCAGTTAAAAAGTGGACATGCATGGTTCCAGATATTTCCTATTGCTGAGCATGTCTGTTGCTTTCAAATTAAAATTTAAAACTTTGCTGGGTTTACACTTCTTTTCTTTCTTTCTATGTATGTATGTATATAGATATTTATCATTTATCTAATGATCTATCATTTACCTACCCAGTACAATATCTCTATATATAAAAGCCCAGTGACCAAATGGCAGACCGACCCATATGACACACATGTGGCAGCCAACTGGCCTGATCTGGGCCCTGATCACCCCCCACCACCACCACCACCCTGGTGCTGCCCCCGATTGGCCCCTAATACCTTTGTTGTGAGCCTTTTTGTGAGCCAAATTAATAAATGCCCACAAATTTAGGTTGAGTCCTCTACTGACTCAGTAAACCTGGCCAGATGAAGGGGAGGTAGGAGATAGGGGGTGGAAAGGAAGAAGTGGTGTGGGAAGGAGGTGGCAACTGACATAGCAACTCAAAGACAGGAGCCCTAAATGTCCCAGTGAGGTTACCACACGCAAATCAAAAACTCATGAATGAAGTCAAGGAGTGATAGGAAAACCCAGGTTCAGTCTCAGAAAGTAAAGGTCAAATTAAGAGAATCACACCAACCACTAAGGCAGATCCCCTTCCCTCCTCCCCAGCCAACCCTGCCCCTGATAGGCCCCAAAACCCTGATTGGGAGTGAGCTAGCCAGCCAGCAACTGCCCATGGCCCCTCCTCCACTAACCAGGCCCTATGGGCCCCCATCAGGGTGGGCTGGCTGGACCCCACACATGCATAAATTTATGCACCAGGCCTCTAGTTATTTATAATTACATACTAATCTATATCTTTATTCTTAAACTCTACCTCTTTTCTGCTTAACTATGAAGGCTATGAGGTTAAGTAATGCATCTATTTCCACTGAAACTCTTTCAAGGATTTCATCAATAACTAGAAAAAAAATACATTGACAGAAGAAGGGGGGCATACAACTCAGGAAGATGGAAAGTATCACTCATGTTTGTTCACTAATGGGAATTTGATGAAAAAAGAGAGCAAAGAGAAAGGAGATGCAAGGTTAAAGGGATAGTTATAGAAACATAGTCCTTGAGTAGTCAAGAAGGCTGGGGAAGAAAAATAGAAGAATTTTCTGAGACAAGAGAGAAACCAGTTCATTCATGGTATCTGAAGAGATGGTGGGGCATATTGAGATGGGTGATGACAGGTGGTAGAATTGTAGGTGGGAAGGTAAAATAGTTCTGTTCTGATTGCTTCTATTTTATTAGTAAAGTAAGAAGCAAAGAGGCAATCAGCTGAATGATTCAGAGGAGAGATACTGAAAATGAGTAAAAACAAGGTGTGAAATAATGGCTTGGGTCTAGAAAAATTAGCTGATGGAGGAATAGTGGCACAGTTTTCAAAAAATACTGAGGCTTGCTTCATATTACTCATTCATTCATGTTAGCCTGACCTAGGGCTTCCTGTAGACACATCATTGTACCCTGGAAAGCATGGCAGAGACAGAGAGTTGGATTCAGCCAGGGTTGGGGTTGGGCCAGGAGATGGGAGCAAAGCAAGGCAGATTGAGGAAGTTGGGATTAAACAAGAAGTATTCATAGCAATGTACCTGGAATCTAAGCTACAGAAGGCAAAAAATAAATTATAGAGCCTTGATAGAGACAAAGTGGTAGGTGCAAGGGGAAGAAATATTAGGAGCTGACTTTTCATGTCAGAAATAGAATTGACAGTAGAATTCCTCTATATTAGGGGTGTCGAACTCAATCAGAGAAGGGGCCAAAATCTAAAATCCAGCCTAAATCTCGGGCCAAATGGTTTACTGAACAGTCATAAACTGTCATTGTGATGGAAACGCAGCGGAGTGCAGTGATGACAGGGCGGTGCGGGCCATATTGCAAGGTCTGGCGGGACAGATTTGGCCCGCGGGCCTTGTGTTTGACACATGTGCTCTAGAGGCTAAGCCCCTGGCCTACTTTTTGGCATGTTAAGAAGAAAATAAATTTAGATAATTATTTTTCTTTTTTAAAGATTTTTAGAGAGAGAAGAAGGGAAAGAGAGAGAAACATTGATGTGAGAGCAGAACTGCCTTTTGCAAGCCCCCCATTTTGGATCAAGCCCACTACCCAGGCATGTGCCTTGAACCAGCATCCTTTCAGTGTATGGGATGATGCCCAATCAAATGAGCCACACTGGCCAGGGCAAACTTATATAAATTTTTATTCTTTCATCAAGCTTTGCTTTTCAGACTTACTTTTACAAAAGAATGCAAAAAAATTTATTCTTGAGAGAAAATTGATTTATAGGATTCTTTGTCCACTGGGAAACCACACCCATATTTTTCCTAGTTTCATTAACTTTGATAGTGAATATTAGAGGTAAGAGGTGACTAGAAACTAAGGTGCAAATTAAAATCCATTGGAGGATATTAACAAAATTCTACAATGTTTTATTACTTTTAGACAGTTGGGTATTCTGGAAAGTGAACTAATGTTAAAATACATGAATGTTAGCTGGACTCAGAGAGTGACTTTCAGTGTGACCTTGAGTAATTCACTTCATTGCTCCCAGGTGCAGGTTCCTCATCTGGAAAATGAGGGTGTTAGCCTAGGTGAACTCTATGGGACCTTCCAGCTCCAGATAGCTAGACCCTTAAATAAGGCTCAAAGGCAAAAGCAATATCATGATCTATTAAGTCAGGTTTTAAAAATGTTTTCACTAATCTTAGCTTTTATGTTATTCAAGGTCAATGGACAAAGACTACAGTGTGCAATAAGGTACTTGTAGATTTGGGGTTGTTCCAAAGAGAAGAGATAGATACATGTGTCTAATGGTTATTACTAAATCTGAAACACTATAGTGAAAAGTGTCACAGACCTTCAGAAAACATATGGCTAAATATTTCAATGAAAGATTGATAAATTGACCTTTATATATGTCTCCTCATTAATAGACACTGATATAGGAAAACAAAAGAAATCTGAGGGGAAGAAAAATAAAATGTTTGGAGAAATCTTCTTTTAAGTATTATTCTTAATATTTCTCCTTTCATTGCCATATGGTGCCAGACTAGAAACCAATGATTTATTTTTTGTTTTTCACTCTTTGCAAAAACAATGAAATAAACGTTCTCCATGAATCTAATTGTGCACTGATCCCTTTTCCTGCATTAACATAATCATCAAATAGGCACTTATCTTTATACTGCAGCACATGGAAAATTACTCTCCATGAGCAAAATGATACAGAGAAAGAAACTGAGGTACAGCATCTGAGTTCCATCCAACCTTTGCCAATAGTATTTGTTTTCTGGGCAAGTCACTGCTCACTCTAGGCCTTGAGTTGTTTCTATGAGATTGACAAAGATGCTTACTAAAGTCATAGCTCATGGTATTTTGCTATGGCAGCATTAGCAGACAAATACAACACCTAAATTCCATGTGGGTGCAGTTGGTATGACAGCTCTGAGAAACTTAAGGATTTGTGCTCCCTTATTATTTAGCAGAATTTGTTCTTCTTTTCCCAAATCGGCATTTTAACTTTAGGGAAAGGAAGATGGTCAAGTTCAGCTAGAAGTTAGAATATGACCTGGAAGAAAAAGGAGTCCACTCCTTTCTTGACAAAGAACTGTTGAGATAAGACAGAGGAGATAAGAGAGGATGTGATCAAGTATGGCCTCAACCTTCCTGCTTTGGGGCTTTGAGGTAAACAATGGGAAGAGATATGGTACTTACAGATAGGTTGAGGGGAAACATTAAGACCAAGGGATTAAGATAGCCATATTCAAATAAACATTGCCCTCTACCCAACCCTACTCAATAAATGGGCTGGCCACAACAGGGACTAAAACATCCAGAAAATGCTAGAGTGCTTCAACTATACTCCTGCAATTTAAAAAAAAATAAAGCTTATATCTAAGTACAGAGTTGTACTGAGGTTATGTTTGCAGTCCCTCACATATGTCTAGGTTACTGCAGTACATCACAACCTTCAAGGTGTCTCATGCTTTCCTCATAATAGCATTTGGGATCAGCTTGGCTGACACCTCTGTTATGGGACAGAGAAAGACAAAGAGAAAGTGGGAGTTGGAGTATAATGTTCATTTTTCAGGTAGGTGCACAGGGAAGTGGTGAGTTCCTATAATTTTCTAATGCCAACTCAGCTAGTAAGTAGTAGATTTGCAATGTTTGCCCATGTGGTAGGAATGCCTATGGCTGCCCTGAGCACAGTGCCTGGGCCAGAACAGACTCTCAGTACACATGGCTTCATCTAACTTCACCCATTGATATTTCACTCTCACATTTCTCTCTCTCTCTCTCTCTCTCTCTCTCTCTCTCTCTCTCTCTCTCTCTCTCTCCCCCCCCCCCCTCTTTCCCACCTTCTGTCTCTAAAAAATTAACAGTTTGCCATGCTGCTAACAACTTTATACAATTGAAATAGGCAAAAGTATCCCAGTGTGACTCGACATTATACCACTCACTGAAAGATGGCCTGTTTGATTCCTGGACAGAACACATACCTGGATTAGGGTTAGAATCCCTTTTAGTGGGCATACAGGAGGCAGCCCATTGATATTTCACTCTCACATCTCTCTCTCCCTCTCTCTCTCTCTCTCTCTCTCTCTCTCTCTCTCCCTCCCCCTCTTTCCCACCTTCTGTCTCTAAAAAATTAACAGTTTGCCATGCTGCTAACAACTTTATACAATTGAAATAGGCAAAAGTATCCCAGTGTGACTCGACATTATACCACTCACTGAAAGATGGCCTGTTTGATTCCTGGACAGAACACATACCTGGATTAGGGTTAGAATCCCTTTTAGTGGGCATACAGGAGGCAGCCCATTGATATTTCACTCTCACATTATTCATTTTCTCTCCCTCTCTCTCTCTCTCTCTCTCTCTCTCTCTCTCTCTCTTTCTCTTTCTCTCTCTTCCCTCCTTCTTCTGTCTCTAGAAAATCAACAAAAAATCTTTAGAAAATACTCAATATGATAAATTTCATCAATAAAAATTTATCATAAAAGCCGAAGCCGGTTTGGCTCAGTGGTAGAGCATCGGTCTGCAGACTGAAAGGTCCCAGGTTCGATTCCAGGCAAGGGCATGTACATTGGTTGTGGGCATGTCCCCGGTAGGGGGTGTGCAAGAGGAAGCTGGTCAATGTTTCTCTCTCATCGACGTTTCTAGCTCTCTATCTCTCTCCCTTCCTCTCTGTAAAAAAAATCAATAAAATATATTTAAAAATTTATCATAAAAAATTAAACATGAAAAAAAATCCTTTTGCCTTTTCCCCCTGATAATTGGAGTGATGGCATCTCAGTCTTATCAATCATTACAAGTTAATGAATGAATGTTATAGCCTTGCCTTAGGGCAGAGGAACCAGAAGGTGTCCATATGTTTTCAGAGGGGATGGGGGGGAAAAGTAAAAGAAAAAGAGGAGGAGGAGAATGAGAAAATCAAATTAAAGAGTTCCACAAAGAGGGAGCAGACCCAGGAGTGGGAAGCTCCTGGCTGCTCTGATTTTGTTACATTTACTCAACAAATAATTTCTGAACATTTCACATGTGCTAGACACTCTTCTAGGTTCCACAAAAACAACAGTGAATGAACAGACATGGATGTCTGCCTTTGAGGCAATTCGGCACTATTAAGGGGAGACTGACAAGAAGCATCATATGCCAGTTAGTATATTGGTGGTGATGAGAGAAGAGCAAGAGGAGGAGGACTAGGTGGATGGGTAGTGTGGCCAATGGGATCTTCCACAGAGCAGAGCAGGCCTCTTGAGAAGGCAACATCTGAGCAAAGAATTGAGAGCTTTTCTCATATTAGGTAAATTACAAAATCAGCAGGATTATCTATGGGATGAGAGTTAGTTGTTTTGTATTAGCTGTTTTGTAAATGATCTTGGTATTTATTTAAAACAACAGCTATATTATCACTAATCTTTTGTCAAGGGAGAACCAGTAAGCTTTTCTGCAAATGGGTGTTGATGTGTCAGGTGTGTTTAGAGGGATGAGACACTGAACTTCCAGGTCTGGCCCTCAGGGGAGATGAAAAACTAAATTAGCCAAAGGAAAAGGATGGCCAGCCACACCACTGCCTGCTTTGTACAAGGCACTTTTGTCAGAACTTGAAAGTTAAAAGAAAAAAAGGGAAAAAGCAAAGACAAATAAATTGGGTGTCTGGCTGCTAGGTCAGACACACTTTTCTTGGGCAGTGCTTTTCCCTGCAGACACAATTTTGTCTCCGCAGACCACACCAGCTGAGCTGAGCTGGCTGCAAGCTGTGGGTCTTGCAGTTATCAGGCCCTCAGCAGCAAAAGGTAGGGCAGGTTTGTAGGGGGTACTGGAGCCCAGTGCTGAGCCTGGCAGCTTGTGAGTAGGGCAGAGTCCACAGAGCGGGTCTATCGAGGGCAGCAGCCTCCTGCTCAGCAGCTCACAGATGTGAACAGGTGTTCTCCCTACCAGCTGGTACCTGGCTGGGCTCCTCATTACTAGCCACTAACAAACGAGAAATCAATATCCACATCAGCTTCGTGCCGTTGGTGATCTGGAAAGCAATTTGGTTCTGGGAAATCTAAATGGTTTTGTGGCTATAGACACCAGTTACAGAGTCATTGTACAAAAAGACTAAGAGTGCAGGGGGTGAGCACTGATAAATCCAGAGGAGCGAGAGCACCCACTGGAGTAAACGTCAGCTCTGTGTCAGAGTGGAAACGTGGGCCCTGAGCCTGCTCAGCAATAAGAACTCCAAGGCAGCTGCATTGAGGGCCAAGTTAGGACCCAGAAAAGGAGTGTCTGCCCTGAAGATTAAGCACTAGATACAATGAGTATTCCAGGAAAGGGGTAAGAGAGGCAGGGGAAGGGAAAGGAAGAAAAAAGGGAGACAGACACAGAGAGATTGATTTTTACTTTCGAACTTAAAAAAATTAGAAATGACACTTTCAAAATTGTTAATAATGATTAATTTTGTAAGCACCTGAATGGTTTAAAGAAAAATTCTTAATTTCCTATTTTATATAATCCTAAAGGTGGTAAGACTATGGGTAACTTTGTTCAGTATTTTCTAAATAGAGCAACACACACATTCGAGTTTCCTAAAAAAAATTATAAATGGAACTCCTATTTGACCCAGTAATCGCACTTCTTAGAATATATCCCAAGAAATCAGAAACACCAATCAGAAAGGATATATGCATCCTTATATTTATAGAAGCACAATTTATAATAGCTAAGATTTGGAAACAGCCTAAGTGCCCATCAGCAGATAAGTAGATTAAAAAACTGTGGTACATCTACAAAATGGAATGCTACACTGCTATAAAAAAGAAGGGACTCTAACCATTTGCAACAACATGGATGGACCTGGAGAGCATTGTGCTAAGTGAAATAAGTCAGTTGGAGGAAGATAAATATCACATGATTTCACTCATTTGTTGTCGGGAGTGGCCAGTAGATATTGAGTGACAGATTAATATATTACTCTGATACACATTTCTATGAAAGAGAGGCTAAGGAGCTGTTTTGCTTTAGGAGCAAAAAGCCCTATTTTCCTGCCTCCTTAGGCTTTTATTGTCACAAAAGCTTAAAGTAAAATTAACCTCTAGATACAACATCAGGGCTAGTATCCTTGAGAAAGCATATGCTTCTACAAGGTTGGATATAAAAGACTAAATAGAGACCTTAGCAAAATACCCAGGGGATTGGACTTATTTGAAAAGTCAAGGTAGGTGTGGCCACCTTTGGCAAGGTCCCCCCAGAGGCCCCCAACCTTTCAGAGAATCCTCCTTACAGGCATTCCAACCAAGTCCCATGCTTCCCCACAATTTGTGGAATATAATGAACAACATAAACTGATGAATAAAAATAGATCCAGAGACATAGAAGCATTGAACAGACTGTCCAACACCAGAGGGAAGGCATGGGAGGGTGTATGTGTGGAGGTGAGAGATCACCTAAAGTACTTGTATGCATGCATATAAGCATAACCATTGCACATAGGAAGTAGGGGGGAGAGGCCATGTACTGGGGGTGGGAACAGCCAGGGAGAGGTCAATGGGGGGAAACAAGAGACATGTAATACTTTAAATAATAAAGAATTTATATAAATAAATAAAACGTCTGTCCTAAAAAACACTATGTCAGGCATTTCACTGGAAGGGGAAGGTTGAAATGGTAACAGAGCCAGAAGAGGAACAGGCTGCCAGTGCAGGGGAAGGACTCAGAGGAGCCATCAGAAAACAAAGAGGTAGAGAGCAGAGAAGGGGAGGGTCAAGAGTACCTGAGACCGACATTACTGTCTTCTCTACTCCTTGGAAAGCTAGTCATAATGGCTAAAGGTCAGTAACCAAGCCTAACGGTAGAATGTGATGGTCTATGTGGTTCTCAAAGACCTGTGTCCATCACTTAATGACTTAGTATGAGGGAAAAGGAGCTACCTATGAACATACTGCTCCATCAACATATCTGTATAGAGCAGTGGTTGGCAAACTCATTAATCAACAGAGCCAACTATCAACAGTACAACGATTGAAATTTCTTTTGAGAGCCACATTTTTTAAACTTAAACTATATAGGTAGGTACATTGTTATTAACTTAATTAGGGTACGTGATATTTTGTGGAAGAGCCACACTCAAAGTGCCAAAGAGCTGCATGTGGCTTGCGAGCCGCGGTTTGCCAATCACTGATATAGAGCATCTTATGTGTGCTTATTTCTGTGCTAAACATTATATGAAGACAAAGATAATGAAGAACATTCTTGCTCTTATAATTCTATATAATAAAAGGCTAATATGCAAATCGACCGAACAGCAGAATGACAGGGCTTTATGACATGCACTGACCACCAGGAGCAGCTCTTGCATTGAGTGTCTGCCCCATGATGGTCAGGACACTCCTACAGGGGGAGTGCTGCTTAGCCAGAAGCTGAGCTCACAGCTGGTGAATGTAGAGGTTTTGGCAGGAGTCTGTCTTGCCTCTGTGGCAGCACTAAGGACCCTTGGGGGATGTCTCCCTGCCGGCTTAGGCCCGCTAAGCAGTATAGTAAACAAGTGGGCACTAAGGGGCGAGGGGTCCCAGACTGTGAGAGGGCACAGCTGGGCTGAGGGACTCCCCCAAGTGCAAGAATATTATGCACTGAGCCTGTAGTTTATTTACAAAAGAGGAATGCCATAATATATTTAATAACATGGTAGTAACTTGAAATTGCCACAGTGGGAATGTTTACATAATAGAGATTATAGGCAAAGGCTATAAGTCAGGGCTTGAACTATTTTGTGAGTGTTGAAATTTAAGAAAGGCATGGAGAAAGTGTTAACAATGTAGATTAAATTTAAATAAGATTAAACTTAAAAGTATGTCATGGCTGTAGCCATCACATTGTAAAGAGAACACAGAAATTTAGGAAACATTCTTCCAGTGGCCATCTGATGGAGCAAAGAAGTCACTCAAGTCTTACTGACAAACAGATGAAGTCCTAGACACATTTAGTGATTTCTCTATTGTCTGAGTAATCATTTCTGTAAAATAGGAGTGACAAACTACAAACCCCAGGACAAATCAAGATTGCTGCTATTTTTGAACAGCCTCAGAAATAAGAATTATTTTTACATTTTTTAAAAACAGTTTTTATTGCTTTCTGAGAGAGAGAAAGAGAAGGAGAGAGAGAGAAACTTGGATCAGAAAAGAACCTGTAACCTGGGCATGTATACTAATAGGGGAATTGAACCTGCAACCTTTCAGTGCACAGGACAATGCTTAGCCAACTGAGCCACACTGGCCAGGACAAGATTTTTACATTTTTTAGAAATTAAAAATATAGTTTAAAAAAGGATAGTATTTCATGACACATGATAATTACAGGAAATTCGAATTTCAGTCTTCACACCAGCTTTTATTGGTACACCAGCATGTTTGCCCAATTCTGTATTGTTTATGATTACTCTCATGTTCCAATGGCAGAACTGAGTAGATGTGACAGAGAGGATGTGCACCACAAAGCCTAATCTATTTAATATCTGGCTCTTTACTTGAAAAATTTGCCAACCACTACCATAACATAAAAAGACCAATATTTAGAACTACATTTAGGGAGCTGGTTATTAAACATTTACTGAGCCACCTCTGGGCCAAAAGGTCAATAACCTAAAGATGAGAAGACAGGTGTTCAGGAGAGGAGCCGGCATGCTGATTGTAGGAGTATGGCCTTCCTTCTTTCTGCTCCTAATAGTATTAGTGTCTTCTTCCCAGGACCTGCACAAACCCATTCACCTGGCTCCTCAAGCATCACGTGAAACTGCTAGGCATGGAACCTGAGCTGCTCATCAGTTTACTCACACCGGGGGTCAGGAGCAGAGAGGACCTAATTTCAGGCACCAACCTCTTCTTCCACAGCTGGTAGCACATTTCGATGGAAATTTTCAATGGAAATATTTGCTCCCATTTCGTTCCATAATCCAAACAAAAGTGCTTTTTCAGCTAGCAGAGGGCTTAGCATCCGGCTTCCCAGTGTAACGATTTTCATAACTTATGCTTCTATTGTTCTTGGATTAATACTGACCACGTTTGAACAAGCAAATAGGTAACCAATTAGCTTGAATTCTTTACAGTCCGGATTTGCTCTGTGTCTTGATACGCCTTTCTTAATCTTCCCTTTGAAACATGTTTTCTCATTTAGGCCAGAAGTAAATAGCACAAGTAACAGGGTGGTGTGCTGCCCCCCTTCTTTTCTCTCTCCTTGAAAAATAATGCTGAAGGAATTGTTTTGCAGTTGAAAATTAATGTAACCTATTATGTCCAGGAAATTTCTTCAATATATTACTTGCCAAGCCCCTCGGCCGTTGTGAAGAAAATAATTTTAATTTATCTCATTTTTCACCGCTGAGTCAATGATTGTTTAACCTAAAATGCCATTGTGACTAAGTGCTCAAGCCCCATGGACCTTGGCTATTTCGCGTGGACTCAGCTATTGCATCCACAAGGCTGGGCATTAGAGTCACCACAATTGTCATATTAAAAGGGCCGCTGTCAACACACTTTTGTTTTTATTGTTTTTAATTTCTGCTTTTCCATTTTCTCTGCTATTTATAATGTTCTCTTTAAAAGTTCAAAAATAACATCTCTCTCCTTAGCCTCTTGGTTGTTTTCCATTAGCAAGCATTCCTTTTCCAGCTCCCAGTGCCTCTCCTGGGGCACAGAGCAATGCCATCATTTGCGTTAATTCGGCTGCTGTGACTATGATCCCCCTTGTGATTCCTATGCAGTTTTACCTGCTAGCACCAAACCAGCATCCCCAAAGGAGCACAGAACCATGGCACTCACAAAGGAGAGCCAATTGAATCATCAGTAAGTTTTTATAGAATGTTTACATCAAATAAAGTCTACTGTGATTTTCAAAATCTCTTAAAATGATCCCATTGCATACTTACCTTTTTAATATTCACCTTTCCAGAGAAAGCCAACTTGTTATCACCTTACATTTTTAATCAAATATTTTATTTTATATATTTTTGTTGTCCTTTTCTGTGCAATTTGTATAAACAGTGTTACATCTTAGTCTAGGTCAGTAGTCAGCAAACTCATTAGTCAACAGAGCCAAATAGCAACAGTACAACATTTGAAATTACTTTTGAGAGCCAAATTTTTTAAACTTAAACTTCTTCTAATACCACTTCTTCAAAATAGACTCGCCCAGGTCGTGGTATTCTGAGGAAGAGCCACACTCAAGGGGCCAAAAAGCTGCATGTGTCTTGCAAGCTGCAGTTTGCCGACACGGGTCTAGGTTCCCCAGAAAACGGGGCCTGAGAGCAAGACTTGTGTGTGATCATGCTATTTGGGGTGTATGAACCCAGGGAATAGTAGCAAAGGATTGAGGCTACAAGAAGACATAGAAAGAGTCAAACATAAGGATGGCCACCACCGCAATTGGCAACTGCTTGCCCCATTTTATAAACATGTACTTCAGGGCCACCTCTCTGGGGTCAGAGAGGAGGAATTTTCTACAGGTCTCTGTCTTGCATTGGTCACAGCTTAGTACATGGATGGTCTGAACTGGGACAGGGATGCCCAGCCTCATGTGGAGTGGCTTCCTGTGATTCCTACACCTTGCCAACTGAGCACTGGGGCCTGAGATACAGGCCCAAAATCAGGGGCTCAGGCTGTACCCACGGCAGAAGCTTCTTGGAGCCAGTAGAACAGGTCACCGCAGACGTGGCCATAAAGAGAGAGATTCTGAAATTATAAATATGATAGAAGTCTTTAAGTTCAGGGCAGGCGTTTTTATTGCTTTTTCCAAATATGTATTTATTGATTTCTCAGAGAGGAAGGGAGAGGGAGAGAGAAATGGAAACATCAATGATGAGAATCATGGATTGGCTGCCTCCTGCATGCCCCCTACTGGGGATTGAGCTTGCAACTTGGGCATGTGCTCTGACCTGGAATTGAACCATGACCTCCTGGTTCATCAGTAATGAACCATTGATCACACCAGCTAGGCAGGGCAGGTTTTTTTTTAACCACATTTTACAAAGAAAGACAGAGTTCTGGAAGGTTGAAGTTGCTTGTCCAGAGACATGGTTAGTGAGGACTTTCCGGCTCCAGCTTGTTCAATTCCAAGTTACAATGGGTATGTCAGTGTCTGTCCCTGATGGTGCCAGATCCCAAGGCTTTCCTCTCAAACTACAGGATACCAGAATCTGGAGGAAGTTTCCCCTATATCATCCTGAAAGCCAAGAGGAATCTTATCTCCATGGCACCCAAAAATGACAACTATTGGCCAGAGACTACATACAGAAATGTATCTGTGCCTGTTATTCAAGATTCTTCTTAAACAATAGGAAGCATAGAAGTTTCTGTGGTTAGGAAAAAGGTCATTTACTCATTCAATCCACTGGGGGGACTATTGATAAATTACTACTTGATTTCTGTGCAATGTTTCTTTGTGGCTCAACTCAGTTTGTAAGGCTTGATAAGGCCTGTTTTATTCATTGGAATTGGATACTCAATCAGTCGATATTTAGTCAAGTGAACACTGTTCAAAGTAAATAGGACGGATGCTCCGGAAAATAATAGGGTACTAAACTGCAGACTTTCCCTCGGAGGGTTTTTAATCTAATGGGAGAACAAGGAACATAAAGCAAGACTATTACTGATGGTAGCAAGTGCTCTAGATACAGGTACAAAGTGCTATGGGAATTTGAACAGAGTAATTGATTCTGACTCAGTATAGAAAAAGGATAAGAAGAAAATGACATATACATTTGGCCTCAATAAATAAGCAGAGTTTAAACAGAAAAGGGGGGGGGGTGTGAGGTATTAACATCACTCTAAACAAGAAGCTTTTAAATTGTTTAAAAACAAGTAGAAAAGTTAGAGTAAAGGGGTAGTTTCAGGAGTGGATAAAGAAAAGACAGAGATGGGGTAGAGAAATAGCAAAAAGTGAGAAGTTTAGAAAGATATTTCTGGGGTCAGCTCAAGGAAAGCTTGAATGCTTATTTTGGTGTGTTTCTTTGTTTTGTTTGTAAGCAGAACCTGGATTTTATACTTTAAAAATGAGAGGACAGGAAAATTATTCATGACATTTTAGAGCTGGGGTATCAAAAATATCGTCTAGGTACTTTTTGCCTGATGCCTTCTGACCTACACAGGTATCTGAGAGGCAAAACACCTGGGAATGCTCCTAATTACTACTCAGCCACTCAGGATCAACTTACTTGGGGTTCATTATCCCTGAGTGAGCTCTGGTGCTCCAAAAACATGAGCCCACACACAGTGGTGCCTGGGGAAATCTCTCCCAGCAGTAAGGATCCAAGGACCTATCTTTTTCTTAGCAATGGAGGGAAAGAACCCAGCTCAAATGTGATTTCCATGCCTGCTGCGGGTCTTAATCTTTCTGCCATGGGAACTTCTGAACTTCTCCACCCCTGCCAACTGGTGGGACTCCTTCCCAAGGTAAGCAACCAGGAAGCAGGCTGACATCTCCATGCAGGGAGAGCCCTTCCTACAGGCACCAGTAAAAAGAGTTATGCAAAATTGTATCCAACTATTGAGAAAGTACTTCAGTCTTTTAACCTCATGAAAACATTGACACCTGTACCAACCTCATCCAGCACCAGAGATGATTCAATTCAATTCTCCTGGCATCTATGCTCTTCACATTGTGGCCACTGCTATAATTCTCTGTGTCCTTCAACATGGTTCTTGATTTTTACCTTTTCCACCTCCCTCTCTTGAACTCTCCTTGCTTTGTAAGCATGCTGCATTCTCAGCATCATCACAGAACATTGCTTTCACTCTCCTTAATTGCCATGGTACTTGTCCCAGTAGCTGTCATTCCCAAATGTTTCAGAAGGTTCTGATTTATTTGTTCAGGGTTTGGGAAATGTTGCTCTGGTTAGTCAGACCCCAGGCAAATGCCATTAATTTTCTTCTACCACAAGCCATGGAAATGTCCCATTGGCAGGCCCAGACCAGAATTCCTTAATTCGTTCTTGTTTAATGTTTTATCTTTATTGTTGAGGGTATTAAAGATGTCCCTTTTTGTTCTACATTGGCCCCTTTTATCCTCCGCATGACCACCTTCCAGGCCTACTACACTATAAGTTCTTTGGTTTGATTATAATTTGATATTCGGTATTGTGATCTCCAACTTTGTTCTTTCTCAAGATTGTTGTGGCTATTTGGGTTCATTTTTGGTTCCATATATATTTGAATTATTTGTTCTAGGTCTGTGAAATATGCTGTTGGTATTTAATAGGGATTGCATCTAATCTACAGTTTGCTTTGGGTAGTATGGACATTTTAATGATGTTAATTCTTTTTAAAAAATATATTTTATTGATTTTTTTACGGAGAGGAAGAGAAAGGGATAGAGAATTAGAAACATCGATGAGAGAGAATCATCGATCAGCTGCCTCTTGCACACCCCCTACTAGGGATGTGCCCGTAACCAAAGTACATGCCCTTGACCAGAATCGAACCTGGGACCTTTCAGTCTGCAGACCAATGCTCTATCCACTGAGCCAAACCGGTTTTGGCAATGTTAATTCTTTTAATCCATAAACACGGAATATGCTTCCACTTGTTTGTATCTTCCTCTATTTCTTTTTTCAGTGTTTTGTAGTTTTCTGAGTATAGGTCTTTCATCTTCTTGGTAAATTTTATTTCTACGTATCATACTTTTTTGTTGTTGTAATGATAAAAGGGGTGGTGGTTGTTGTTTATTGTTGTTGTTTTTTTTTAGCTCCTCTTTTAGAGGTCATTATTGGTGTATAAAAATGCCATCAGTTTCTGGATATTAACTTTGTATACTGCTTTGACAAATTTATTTATTAACTCTACTAGTTTTTGGTGGGTTCTGTAGGATTTTCTTTGTACAATATCAGGTCAGCTGCAAATAATGACAGTTCTTAATTCTTATGCAAAAAAACTTCCTTTGTTGAGACTTCAAACACATGTATATGCCAGCTTCTTCAGTGTTCTCTGCAAAACTCTCAAGTATCCCCCTCCATTCAATGAAGACTTTGGAACCTCATTCTAGTCTTTTTTTGATCCAGTGTCTTCTATTATAGCAAATGACCATAAAACCCTTATAGTAGATTCCATACAGATCTTTGCTTTCTGTGTCATAGATTCCAGGGTTCCTCATGGCAGATACAACTCTGGCTAATCTCTCCTTATAGATAAGTTAGTATGGGCCTTGGACTTGTGAATAGTACTAAGATATTAGAGAGAATCAAAATCTTAGGAAGAAGTTGATCAAAATGATTAATGATGCATGGGGTTTCAAAGACAACAATATGATAAAGACAAAGAATTTCCCTATCCAGAAAGTGATAGACAAAACTAAATTTTCCAGGTGAAATAAAGAGAGAGAAAAGCAAAACCTGAAAGAACTAATAGAGATAATTAGTGAAAGGACCTTGTTCGTGCAGCCTTGGGATAGGTATGCCCTGACAATGTGGGAGAGAAGATTGACAGGGACCACTTCAGAAGTACATTCCCAGAGCTGCACCTTGAAACCTTTGCACCATCTTGAGTAGCTCTGCCCCTGCAGTTTTACTGCCCAACAGCCTAAGTCCTGGTCACAGCCCCCAGCTTTCCCTTTCATCACTTACTGTCCCTTTAATAATGCTTCACCTGAATGGACCAGACAGTCTCCCACCTCCCCTCTTTCCCCCTATACCTCATGGTTTCATATTTCATTTCTTTACCTGCTGAGCCCAGATCTACTAAGGAGTAACTTTAACCAATTTATGGCCAGTCTTTCAATTGCAAAGCACAAATCTTAAGTCAATGCGACCATCTGCCTACACAGGGGCTATTGAGGAAGTGTTATTATGCAAAAACTATAAGACTATAACAATGGTCCTTTGGGACGGTGGGGAAGGACTATAAGTAAGTTAGCTATACAAGACTTAAAGCATTTTCTATAACAGAATCCAAGTTAGCCTCTCTGGGAATAAATACAGTGAGATCCAGAAGGCAGGACCTGGAGAGTGGGAGGGAAGAGTTAAGAGTCAACAATCAACTACTCTGAGTCATAAAACCAGGAAGGCATTGAACATTTAGAAGGAGAACTGGCCCCATAAAGAAAACAATGCCTCTTAGTAAGCATATTATCTGCAACAAAGCAAAACAAATTTTCAAGCCTCTTATTGAAACTGCTAGGGAGGGAAATCATGAAAAGTTCCTATTGAACAAGGGTTAGAGAATGGGAATTAATAATGCAGTGCCCATTATTACTAATTTAAGATGTATAGAATGCCACTGATCTGACCTTTATTTACTGAAATGTTGTTTTTAACGTTGTTGGGCAGCATAGCACAGTTGGGAAGCAAAAGAACATGGTGGTTAAAGGCCACAACCTGGGTTTAACGTTGGCTGAGCCACTTACTAACTGTGTGAGCTCTGGCAGGTTCCTTAATCCCTTTACACCTCAATTTCCTCACTTGAGAATAAGAACCGGCATGGAGTTTACAATGACTCATGTGTGTTTTAAGGACTTTACAAATTTTAACACATCTAATTCTTGTAGTAGCCTTATTCTATTAATAGAACAGCTCTGCTATTTTGCATATGAGGCACAAGAGGTGAAATAACGTGCATAAGGCGACACAGCTGGAGAATGGCAACATGGCTCCACTACTCTTATCCACTCTGCCCTCTGGTCCACTTCCCTTCCCATAGGGTTGTTGAACCTGGGATAAATTAATTCACTACTCACTGCCATCAGGCATTGTTGTACCTCTCCATTTATTTATTTATTTTTTGTACAACTGAAAGAGAGCTAGTAGGGAAGAGTGAGGACTCTGCCACAGGCTTGGCAGTGATTCTAAGCGAAACCAACCTGTAATGCTCTACTGAGAAGTTTATTTGGGACATGAATGGGTGAGAGGAGGCAGGTGTAAGGGAAGGTGTGGTGTTAGTTCATATGTGACAAATCACAAACAGAGTTTTAATTCAGAAGAAAGAGCAAGTGGAGATGAAGGACTTAACGATCAAGAGGCTCAGGGAGTAAGCAGTGGAGAAAGGTCCCAGAGGAGGCAGACAATGGCAAGTTAAGAATCTACAAAAAGCAGGGCTCACCCTGTGGAGGTCTGAGAACACTGAGGATGTGGGAAAATATAGATACGTTTGGAGAGAGAGTGGAAGGTGAGTTGAATTATTTCATTTTTATCGACCTTTCATGGCTCTGTAAATATTTGTTGTGCTAATGAACAACGTGTATGCTCCTGAAAAGGAAGATGATGCCTTTTAAATTCCCCAGTATCCCGAACATAGATTTGACACTTAATTAGTACCTTTGGATGAGGCTGCTGTTGCTTCTGTAAATTGTCTCAACCTAAATAACGAATTCAGTTGATTCCTTTAAAAATCACACTGAGCCACAACCTTTCAAAACAAAGTGATAGAGCTGGAAGGATCCTTGGGAACCTCCTAATAAGGTAGGCACCATGAGCAGGTGATGTGAGGGAGGCATTTTGTCTGCAGACTGCTTTGTTTGTTATGTTGCCTCTTATGTTACAAGGTTTTGAAATAGTTTCTGCATTGAAAACAATGAGAGCTTTTCTATGAAAGTCTTTACTTCCACTTTTTCCAGAGATGCTAGCTTTCTTGTTTTCTGGGAATGCTGGAACTGACACTATTACATGTCAGCCATGAGCTGGAGTTTACTGCTCTTCTAGACAGGATAGTCTGCCAGTCTAAGACCCTTTCTGAATCCTGCAGTCTGCTACATCGTTATTTCCATGATCTGTCCAAACGCATATGCATTTGAGTTTGTGGCACCCACAAGGAAACTGAGGCACGGGCAATTAAAGTGCACTATTAGGTAATGGAGCTGAAATTTAGGTTTCCCTGTTCCCCATTATCATCACTCTCCCACAGTTGTCCCACTCCCCAGCTGCCTTTTGGATTAATATCCTTGTGTGGTGCTTCCATTGGACCTGACTGTGGTAGTATGGGGCAAGCGAGGGAATGTAAATGAATCATAATCTAAAAGTAAAATCTTTGATTATACAATGCATTAGTCAGATCCACACTTAGATTACCATGATCAGTTCTGGTCATCACATTATCAAATAAAATATTGAAACACTTGACAATGCAAAGAGAAAGAGAAGAGCTTGATCTTCTGCTGTGATTATATTGTATTAATGACTTCCTATCATATTACTGGTTTCTGCAGCCTATTGAGAAAATAAAATGTGCGGATATAATGGGAAGGGAGCTAAGAAAGGAGCCATGTTGAAAGGCAATAAAAAGCTCTATTTTATTTCTTGATAGTAGGTTCTGCTTTCCTAATCAGAGTGATATAATTTATTAATCAATAAAATTATAAATTAGGGAATTATTTATTCAACATGCAGACAAAATTATATCACTAAAAAATTAAGCTGAAGGCAAAAAAAAATGTAATGAAGGAGTTGGCATACTTTTCCAATTGGACATTGTACACAGGATGTAATTTCACATAATGGCAGTAGATAGGCAGTAACATAGTAACCAGAGACAATAATTCTATTCACAAAGAAATAAATGATTGAAATATTAGAATGATTCTTGGTATCACTTGAGATTTGCTGCTATTCCAAGCTCACTTATTCTTGATTGGGGTGATGAAGTTAAAATGAGATATTCAGATTCTTAAATTTTAAATCTTTTGGCACAAAATGAAAAAAAATTACCGTATTTTTTGGACCATAAGACGCAGGGACTTTTTCCCCCCAAGAAGTGGGGGGAAAAAGTCCCTGCGTCTTATGGTCCAAATATAGCCTACACATATACTTTAAAAAAAAAGTTTTTTTACTTGCCCGGCTCTGTGTGGTCTCTGTGTGCTTGCCTGGCTCTAAAATGGTTCTAAATGCTGCTGTTTACTTTACAGGGTTGATTACATGTGTTTATGACTGTGATGTTGGGTTTTAATGCACAGAAAATATTTTAGGACACTATTTGTTTCAGAATCTTTTTTTCTTCATTTCCCTTCTCTAAAAACTGGTGTGTCTTATGGTCCGGTGCGTCCTATGGTTCGAAAAATACGGTAAGAGATTTGAATTTAACTTAAGCACTGGACATTGGACATCTCTAGTGTGATTATGCACTCTTTATATACTTGATATTCTAAATAAGAGATTTGAGTTAGGACTTTGCAGATGCCAATTATAGATACTATTAACCCCCTTTAAAAAAATATTATTTCACTACTTCTGTGTTTTATTCCTGTTCCATTTCCTTCCTAGATTCAGGAATGTTGATAATGTCTAGCCCTTAGATTAGGTAGTGAGTTTATAAATGTTTCTTTTAATAGTCTAAAGCACATAAATGCTGCATAAATACTTTTAAAGCATCTATCTTATATAAAAACTGCGGTTTGAAATTTTAACCCTGCTGTTTTAGCTTCTGTAAATGCTTGCTTGCTTAAATAATAAGGAAAATAAGACTACTCCCATTTTAGAGAGGCCATAAACCTTCTCCAGACAAAGCTATCAGTGCTGGGGCAAGGCCAAGCCTTTGGCTGAGGTCTCAAAGCCCCAGCACATAGGGCTTTTTAAGAACTTGCAAAGGAGACAGGAAAACCCCATATTTGGGAGACAAAGAAGGTAAAAAGATATAAATAGGAAAAAATTCCTCCATGTCGGGGCCCAGAATTTGAAATACAGTTTTCTCCTGGCCCGCACATAATCCTATATAATAAAAGAAGAATATGCTAATTATCCATTATACCTTGATGCTTAACTACCAACCACATAACAACTAGATCAGGGATCTGTAGGAGGGTGGGACAGTGAACTACAAGTGGGTGGCGAAAAGCTACTGGAGGGGACAGAGCAGCAAGCTACGAGGGGGGATGGGATGAGGGTGGTGGGTGGAACTACAGGAGGGCAGGGCAGTGGGTGGAGAGTTACAGGAGTGCAGGGCAACAAGCTATGAAGGGGGGGGGGGGGGTGAGGAGAGTTCCAGGAAGGCAGGGCAGTGAGCTACCAGCAGTTGAAAGCTTTCAATGGTGGTAGGCCTGCGGCCAGCTGCAGCAAACCATAGCAAGCTACTCTTACAAGGATTCTTGGGCAGATCTACTAATAATAATGATCATAAAGTGTAACTCCATCTCTCTGTTACTTGGTTCTTCTCCAGTCTTCTATAACACTTTTTATATATAAATAATATATAATAAATCTTGGGGACTTCTAGTGTCTGCTTAGAAACAAAGAATGGGAAAGAGCATCGCTCTCACACATAGGAAAAGGAAGGAACTGGATTAGCAGCAAAGGAATGAGTTTTCTAAACCCACCAGAAAATGAGTCACAGGTCAAACAACCAACCCAAATTATGGAGAGAGACAGGAATGTTAAATAAGAAACAAGTTCCAATCATTGGTTACCTGGAGTGGAGACCATCACATGCCATGTAAACTGGTAAAAAACATTCAACCAGAAATATTTATTTAATTTCTAAAGGCTGAGGGTGAGCTATGTGAAGGTGTAAAATTGGATCTATGTAAAGGGAGTAAAAGCATCAAAAACTGAGTAAAGGAAGACAAAATAAATGTTTATTCTTATTTTAATTACCGTGAAAAGATAATGAAAGTATATAGAAAAAAATAGCAACAAAATATTGTATCTTTCAACCAATGGATCCTGGATACTTGTCACTACTTGAGCCAATTAATTAGAGACAGGGTTGAATCATATATGAGCTTTTTCCCCAATAATCTTGCAGTATGGAGAGCAGCAGGTCATCCCCAAAAATCTGTTCTACCCCTTGCCATAAGCCAGCTGGTTATGTTGGGTAGAAGGACAAAGATTACATGAGAAAGTAAGAATTACAGGCATGGGAAAATAGGTAATCCTATCTAATAAAGAGGGAATATACAAACTGACCATCACACCTTCACAAAGATGGCAGCTCCCACAGTGAAAGCGGGGTTTCCGTAACACAGTGGAGGCTGAATTCTTATAATGAGCCTTAAGGAGCAATCAGCAAAGACCTGAGGCAGCACCCCCAACCCTGTGGAACTTGACAGGGGACCTCAAGCTATGCCCCCTGCCCCAGTGCCAGGCAGGGGACCTGAGGCTGTGCCCCACACCTGGGGGGGCTTGATGGGGAACCTGAGGCTGAATCTCCTACCCTGAGAGACTGGACAGGGGACCTGAGGCTGCGCGCCCCCACCCCCTGGCAGGCTTGACTGGGGTGGTACAGGCCAGGTCTGGATCTTGCCCAATGTGGGTGGGGCCGGCCAAGTTGGGATCTTGCGTGATTTTTGAGGCACCGCAGTTGGGCGGGGACTTGACTCTGGGTCCTGTGATGCGCCCCAGACTCTGACAGGAGGAAGATTTTCATATACTAATTTTACTAATTTTCTTTCATCTCTGACACTTCTATTATAGGGAAAGGGCAAATAGCAATATTAAAATATTTCCTCTAATTAATCCCCTTTTAATGTGCACGAATTTTGTGCACCGGTCCACTAGTATACACATAATGGTTATAGGTTACAGGTAATGTGGGCTGGGGGATCGTATTCAGCCAGTGCCTTTGGGAGCAAATTACAGGCAAAAGGGTCTGGGGATTGCAAAGGGCTGGTGCCACTGGACCAGATTGTCTCAGCGACAAGGTTGTTAATCCAGGCAGTTCTCAGAAAGAGGATGGACTGCATCCCAATGTTAGCTCTCACATCCCAATGCTTACAACTTTCAGTCAGGTTAGAATGTGCTTTCTCTAATAACAGTTAACAGAGCAGGATTCATATTTCTTATAATTATAGCTAGTCCCCACTATTCTATTTCTGCCTCCAATAATATGAGGAAATGGCATGGAATAGAAATTTAAAATCTACAGTTTTAAGGTACTTACCAGTGAATCTATATATTATTTGAATTATGTATTCAGGTTATTTTAAAATTTATTCTGTAAACCCTTGAAAAACTATTACTTTTTTTTCTAAGTAAAAGTTTAAATATTAAGTCAATAGAAAAGATAAAATTATAAAAAAATGCTCAGTTAAACCTAGAAAAAAGCCTAAAAAAAGAAGAAAAGAAACACATAACCACACCTAGCAAAATAATATTTATTAATCCAATGATATCAATATCACTTTAAATGTAAGTGGTCTCAACATCAGTTAAAAGACAGATGTTACAAGATTTAATTTTAAACAAAAAAGCAAGAATCAACTATATGCTTTTTATAAGAAAACCCGACTTAGTCTGACTGTTGTGACTCAGCTTATAAACCAGGAGGTCAGGGTTTGATTCCAGGTCAGGGTACATGCTCAAGTTGCAGGCTCAATCCAATGTAGAAGGCATGCAGGAGGCAGCCAATAAAAGATTCTCTCTCATCATTGATGCTTCTGTCTCTCTCTACCTCTCCCTCCCTCTCTGAAATCAATAAAGATATATTTTTAAAAATTATTGAAATACATAAAGTAAAAGGTAAAAAGTGGAAAATACATATAATTCAAACACTAATAAAAAGAAAAAAAAACATTGTTTAATGGTAAAGGTTCACTGTTTCAAGAAGAAATAAAAATCTTAAATGTGTATATACATTTTGATTCAAAATGGCATCAAGCAAAAACTGGTGGCTCTGAAGGAAAAAAATGCCCCATTAGAGTTGGAGAGTTCAACATTCATATCTCAATAATTGACAGAATTGAGGGCAGAGGATCAGCAAGGATACAGATGAAAGGAACAACAGTATAAACCTTGAGCAATTATAAAACTTCATCTAACAACAGCAGAATACACATTCTTTTTGAATGCACATGTAAGATTTACTCAGTTAGACCATACTCTGGACCTTAATATATTTTTAAAACTAGAAGTAATATAATGTATATTTTTGTACCATAACAAAATTATTACAGAAACCAATACCAGAAGAAATCTGGAAAAAAAAAAAAACAGAAACCTTAAATATTTGGGAACTTAACAACACACATCTAAGTTACCTGCAGATGAAGTATTATGAGGTATACTGGTGAATATCCTGGATTCTGGAAATAGTTCTTAACCAAATTGTGCAGCAGCAAAATGGTAAAGAGGATCCATGATAGCCAGGTTATCTTCCTGATTATTCAATAATACAAGAAGCTCAAAATGTCCAAAGGGTATTCTCATATTCCAATTTGATAGAAGCATAAAGCTTTTCTATTTCCTTGTAAAAGCATTTTTTCTTTGGGCAAGAGGATCTCCAAACCCACAAGGCACAAGAATTTGAGGAAGAGAAACCAAAATTTATTTAGTGAATTAATAGGTATAACATGAGGGGGACTATCCCCTTCTACACCCATATTCCTAGGGATGTATGATATGGCTCTGCAAGAATAAAGTTTGTTTCCTTTTTGTTTAAGCTATGCATTGTACCCTTTGAACAGTATACTTCAATCTCACAGAATGATTTTCCCAAATGGTGCACTAATGAAGCCTTTAGATACTAATTTTATCACTTTATCTGCCAGATAACTCTGGGAAATAGGCACTATATTAAGACAAGTAAATTTCATTAGCACAAGCCCACTGCCACATTCTCTTCACTATAAAATTATTTCCTTGATCTGACATGATGTTATATGGAATATCAAGATGAAGAATAAAGCATTTTATAAGTCTAAAACAGTGTTGCTGATAAATATTGTAGATGGGGAGGGCAAACCCATATTCAGAATATGAAATTATCACATAATAATAACTTACTCCTTACTCCATGACTAGGAGAAGTCCAATATGATCAAACTGCCACTGGGTGGCTGGCTGGTCCTTTTGTGATAATGATGCCATGTCAACAACTCAACATCAGTAATCACTACTGGGCAATTAATAGTCAGGGGTGGGAGCACTGAGATCACCTTTGCTGAGAGGAAATACCTATTTTGGGACTTATGCATAGACTCTACCCCTGCTGCAATGAGTGCTTTGTATGTTAACCTATTGAACAAATAGATGGTTATTGTTAAGGGGTGGGGGGAGATGGATTAATATTCACAGGATGGATCTTTACATTCTTAATTATTGAGAAATCCACCTGAAATGCATGCTCTCAGGGCATTTACATGGCATATCAATATCTTTATCTTTTTATTCTTTCTAGTTCACTGCATACATCCACATAGGTCTTCTCTGAACTTTCTAGTCACTAATTTTCCAACGTCGTCCCCCCCCCCCCCAACAATTTCCTGACTAGCTGGCCAACTCCTTAGCACTTGCCCATGAAGGGGTATAGATCTATAACTCTAACCATCTCTCCTTTCATTAAAAAGTGGACAATCAGGCATACTATTTGCAGAACTGCCCAAAGGGAGAATTTTCTTCCATCATTGTCTTTCAGAGACACCCTTTAAATAGACCTAATATGCAAAAGCCACTCCCTTGTGCTGGTGGTATTATACCATGAAGATCCATCTGTAGACTAGGCCTATGATTTTTCCTTCTCTGTTAACTGGTCATCTGGACAATCCCCAGTGGGCCTATTGATATTGTTGAAACACAGATGTCTGGTAAGAAGAGTTGTTCTCCTCTATCTTTCATGCTAGTAGCACTGATATTTTATTATAATATATGGGTTGTTTGGTGACTATAAGAGCTGAAACTCGTAGGAGATTGCAGAAGTCAGTTTACTGTGAAAGGGGGCTTATCTATGAAAGTTTCTATGAATGTTTCTTCATGCTCCATGAAGGCAACAAGACTTCCTTGGTTACTAAAATCCACATTAGCCTTTGAATTCATTATGTTATCTCATTATATTATCTCATTATGTTATCGCAGTTTTATGGAGGCTAGCAATAGAAAAGTGATCACTTGCAAACGTAATACAGATCTTGGCCTTGATTGTGCCAATGCTGCATTTTTACCAAATTATGAAAAGAGAAAAACAGCTAAGGATGGTAGCATTAAGAGGACACTAAATCTAAGGAGGAAGATTTTCGCCTAGTTAGGAGATTGGAAACAGTATTCTGTAAAAGGAATTTGTTCCTCCAGTACATTTGTGGATTAAGAAGACCTAATATTGGTTAAATCTTTATTATCATGGACTTCCAATCATTTCTTTAAAATGTTTATGACTCTGTAGAGACTCAACATGGTCATTTTCAGAACTTATATTTAAAATTATTTAAAATATTTTAATACAAAATTAAACAAGGTTATTTGAATATATTGTAAATTTAAAGAGTTGGATACAGAATCACACTTATACTATAAATTGCAAAAAAAAAAAAAGAATGTGATTAAGAACATTTCACTGTAGCTTTAGAACATTTTCAAAATCTTATTTAAGTGCCTGTATGGAAAATGTAGTGTTAAGAATACGTACATTCCAACCACTTTCCCTCAAATGGACTACCTAGCTCTTGACTTCTGGAAATGTAGTAATTAATACCTCAACCACCATGAAAATCATACTAAATATTGAACATAATACTAAACGTTGCAATACCATAGGGGATGTTTATCTTTTCATATGTAGGATAATTTTAGTGAACTACATGTTTATTTGGATCAGAAACCTTAATTTCATTTATGTCAATATTTCTATTATTGGTTATGAGCTTCCAGAGATGCAGGATTTTGTTGGTTCTCAACCCCAACTCTGCTTTTCTGGGTATAGACACACATGGCAGCTTTGATCACAGTGATGTTATCCTCGGTGACCTTACTTCACTTGTAAGGCCACATTGCGAATGAGACCAAGATCAGGGCTTTTACAATGTCTCATCTGCCCTCTGGATTTTGGTCATCTTTTCAGCTAAAGAGAATCCTTGGTAATTGGAAGACAATGTGTAAGTATGTTTGTATGTACCATTCATCAATGGATTTGTTCAATAAGTTCTATTATTTTCAAGAATTATAACACAGTATATATACAATGTTGTCTGGAATTTCATTTCAGAGGAAATTAGGGTTAGCAACATGGCTGGGGCAATAATGGATACATTTGTGTAAGCTTTTTATAGGGACAATATAATTTATACTAATCTTTGGCACAGTTATTTCCTATTTATAATTATCAGCACCTCAATTAAGAGTAGCTACACATTGCAAGTATAGCATTGCCAATGATGTAATCTGTATTCCAACAGAGTCCAAGTTTCCTTGTAACTTCAGTTAAGTCAGCCATACATCTAGCAAGTGCTTGGATTTTTCTGTAAACCAAATGTTTTGTGTGTGGGATTATAGTTATCTTCAAATATCCCATGTGGAAAATTCTCTAGCAATAGTTCAATTTCCAGTGCAAGTTAGAGTGCAAAATTTTTCTTCATGCAAATTTTGTTTGTATTTTTTCTATCTTTCTTGACTAAATTATAGAGAAAATAAATAACAGGGCCTGCATACTTCAATGTTATTATCATGAATATCAGTTATCCTACTATGCTCAAATAGAAAAAAATGCTCCAGATAAGTAGGTGCTTCCCAAAGAACATTTCTTATTCATGGTTTTTCTGCATCTATTGTCTGTTCCCTTACCATTAGTTCCACCCCCCCACCTTTTTGAATATTAACATGATCATCCTTCCTAAAACCTGTAGCTCTTGATGCACTATGAATTTTGTATAAAGTAGTAAAAGCATGAATTTGGCATTGAGCAACATAATCATTAAAAGGATGGCCTTGACTTTAGCTCAAATTCTCTGAACTTGACTTTGTCTGTCTTCTTTCTGGTTTCTTAACTTCTATTATATCAGCTTATTTATGTTTCAAAAATTATAAAATAAAAACACATCACAAGACTTTTTGAGGACAATGAGAGGATAAATAGAAAGCATTCTGGGATAAGCTTGTGACATGCTAAAAATTTAATAAACGGTAGATGACATTGATATTACAATCATTAAATGGGACAATGGAGCTAAACACTTTGGTATATAATAAGTGCTCAATAACTATTAGTTTATTTTATTTTCTCAAAAAAAAGACTACACATGGTTTACTTGAGAATGATTCCCCACCAGTGTATGTGGAATAAAGTACATGGGCTTTGTGATTCTCTTTTTCTTACTACTATAGGGCCATTCTTACTTATTTCTGAGTTCAAAGTTATGCTTGTATAGTTTAGATGGCTAGACATCTTCCTGTAAGGCAATGTTGCTACTATATATTATTCCTAGGAAAACCAAAGAGTATAATTATCTGCCTCACTTTCCAAGGCAGGTCAGGATTTAGTTAATTGACTCCAGTTCATTTTACCCAGGGCATCTCCTCTGAGACAGACACCATGGTCAGTAGTATTAGCTGATAGGGACTGTGGTCCTATAGAGAGAAAAGAGGGATGAGGCTCTCCCAGTCATAGAATTCCCAGTGACCATGAAACAGCCACTGGCTGGTAATAACTTCCTCTCCCCTCTGACTTGGAATGGATTGCAGGCACTGACCTAGAGGGGAAAGGCTTCATCTCCCAACATCAGCCAATCTCATCTCATTGCAAGGGAAAGGCCCCTGGAGATGTGCTCCTATCCATCATGTGGACAGCTTTGGCCAAAGTGCCCACTACATCACTGGCTTTAATAAAAAGTTGCTGGAGGCTGCAGTGCTGGTGACAGATGTAACCGCAGCAGGGCCAGTGCCTCTGAATCCTCCCAAGGTGGAAGTACACTTGAGGAAGAAGAAAAGGAAAGTGAAGACACAAAGAGGAGTGAAAAATGATAAGGCAACCACTTCAGAATATCTATTAAAAGTGAATTTAATAAACTGAAATAGACTCTAAAGGGGAAGCCTTTAGTCCAGAAAGACAAAACCCGAGAAGAGAAATGACAAGAGTCCATAAAGTACAATAAAGGAAGTAAATCAAGTGATCGTGAAACTTTTAAATCCAAGAATATCAGAATTAAGGGAGCAATTCGGTACCCGAGGAATTTGAAGAAAATCCAGAAAAAGTTTGATAGGTGCCAGCTTTATAGCAATTGTTAGCATGCAGTTTGATCCATTTGACAATGCAAATATTTTTAATACGCTTCATAAAACTTCAATGCTGTGCACACAGTAGGTTTTGAAAAAAAAAGTTTTTAACTGGATAACTCATCATCAACTAGTCAAATGTCCATAAAAATGACAATTATTACCATTTAAATATTTGTACAAGTCTCAAAGGGTCGATTTTGCACCTGAATATTTCTCCTAATTATTTTAATGTTCCAATTTTAGTAGCATAACTAACCCAGCAGTTTTCTCATGAAGAATATAAACCTAAAACTAAGAATTCCTCCTAAGACACACTTTACATGATGTACATAGACTCAGATAATTATGATAAACACAAGTATGAATTGAATATTATAATATATGGGTCAGAGAAGAGCCTGAGATTTCAGTGTTAAAAAAAATATAAGTCAGAGGAGATATGGCAGACCTCAGACCATGGGCTCATGCAGTTTCTACGTAGCATATTCTCACTCACAGATGATGGAGGGCATCCCCACATACATTCCTCATTGCCTTTCACAAAACTCACATGATCAGTAGGGCAATAATAATTATTTATGATTTTTAATTTTAATACTGCGTGTGCCATGCTCTAGGCAAAATAAATATATAGACTTGTTCACTATTGTGTCCTCAGCATAGATACTTAATAATTATGGTTTAAATGAATGAATAAACTAATCCATGTCTTCAAACAACTAGAAATTATATGAATTTGGTATAATCAGAGTTGGTAAGCGGTGCAACAAAGATGCAGAAAATGTATTTCCTTTATTTTCTCTAACCTATCTAAGCTTCCTGGCAAAATTCTTATCTGCCAGGGAGCCTGAAAAATAACTAAAACTCCCTAATTATCTCCATCACATCTGGCCAAATCAGTCCTTTCAGATAAGAAAGGTCTAAGAGATATTGCACATTTGTTGACTTCCTAGTGCAGAGAATGGTGCCTATTATATTGTAGATGCTTGATACACATTTCTTAAGTAAAGGAATCCATCAATCAGCAAATGAATGACTCAAGAAATGAATCTATAAAACCCAATTTCTTTTGAAACAATGCTCAGTTTTTATGTTTTTTCTTCCTCTTCTCCAGATCCTCTTCTAGATGGCATTCAGGTTTATGGATGGGGCAGGGGCCCAACTTGTATCATAAGCTATGAAGTCTGTGGCTCAACCCTGAAGATTGTACTCTCAGTTGAGGGATTCCTCATTTTGTCTCTCTGCTTTGATGGTCCAATCAGATCTACCTTCACTGCAAACTACTATGATTCCAAGACTTAACCTTTATTCATATCCTAGACAAAGCTACCTACCTCTTATTTATATGGTGGCCATTTTGTTTTAAGCCATGCTAACACCTTCAGCATTATTCTATGTCATCTATCGATATAAGATATGCAGGAAATTATGGATCTTTTCTACATCACCCAGAAGCCAAAAGACTGTCAGTTCACTAGGTCCTCCCTCCTCAGCCTAAACATGTCCTGATGTTAGTTTTTATTTGTTGGGCCATCTTATATTCAAAAGATTCCCTGCAACATGTGTTTCAGTGTCAAACAAACCCTCCCTCCTTTGAGTTTTTCTTTTTTTTTTAAAAAAAAAAATATATTTTATTGACTTTTTACAGAGAGAAAGGGAGAGAGATAGAGTGTTAGAAATATTGATGAGAGAGAAACATTGATCAGCTGCCTCCTGCACATCCCCAGTAGGGGATGTGTCCACAACCAAAGTACATGTCCTTGACCGGAATTGAACCTGGGACCCTTCAGTCCGCAGGCCTATGCTCTATCCACTGAGCCAAACCAGTTTTGGCAAGTTTTTCTTATACATGCAAAAATAATTAATAAAAATTTTTTTTTAAACATCCTACAAAACCTTAACCCATGAAAGCCAACTTACTAAAAGATATATTTGCCAAATTTATCAAATTGAAAATTGATTTTAGCAAATTATTAGACACATATTTTATAATTTTGAACAAAGCTTTTGGATAGCACTTCATTTTTTCAAGTGTTAAGAATCTTAACATTTAGCAATTCCTAAAATCTTTACTCAAATTATGATCAGCTCCAAATTTTTGAGTTGATTAGATTTAAGTTGATTTAAATATGATTTAATGTTAGCATTTAAATTAAAAATTATAAGAATTAATCAGCATGTTAAAACTGAATCGAATTTAAATGACTTTTTCTAATTTAAAATGGTGGTTTAAATATTTGGGTTTTTTTATCAATAAAAATGACAGCAGAAGAATTAAAAATGATACAAACACATACAAAGATGACATGAAAGGAGATGATAACAGATGAGAGATGTCAATACAAATTAGGAAACTGGAGCATGAAGGCTGGGTTAGTAATCAAGCCAAGGGTTGAAGTGAATGAAAATCTACTTCTTGAATGATGAAGTCTCCTTGTTTGCTCCTCTCATTGAGCTCTGAGGGCACTGGTGACCTTCACTGTCATCCCCTGAACAGCCTGAGGTGTTGACTGTTCCTGTTTTAGAGAAACAAACGCAAATACTTCCATTTGTGGGTCCCCAATATAATGAACAATTTTCTGCCCTTGCTAAGGTCAGGCTCAGAGGAACAATTTATAGCATCAACCCCTTCCTACACAGGGCTTCTGTAGATTTTTATCTTGTTCATAAACATAAATATCTATTTAAATATCAGAAAATTTTAATAGTTTTTTCAACATAAAATAAGGGGTCAAAATTTACTACTACTACTACTACTACAAAAGTGAATGAACAGAAATAAGAGCGTAGAAGAACATTTCAAAAATATAAATTAATATCTTCTAGATCCAAGTAAATATCAAATATATATAAAGGATTTATGTGCACACATATGAGCCTAACCAGTGGTCAAGGACAATAAGGGTGTGGGGGCATAAGTGGGGAGGGTGGGGAATTGGAATTGGGGGTTGAGGACAAATATGTGATACCTTAATCAATAAAGAAATTACTTTTTCTTAAAAAGAAAGAAAGAAATATATATATTTTTGGGGGAACATATAGGTTTGCAAAAAATACCTTCTAGAAAGAAGTAACAAGAGGGCTTCCTCCACCAAAATGAGTGAGTCAATGTAAAGATAGTGCAGTTTTGTCTGCTTCCTAGTACAGGGAATTATGCCTATTATATTATAGTAGATACTTGATACATGTTTCTTGAATAAATGAATGAATCAATCAATCAACCAGTAAATGACTCTCTAAAACTCAAGATAACTTAGAGAACTGTATAGAGCATGTTTTGATCAGTTGTCAGCCAATATTAGAGCAGAGAACAACAGGATGGGATGTCTTAAAAAAAAAGTGTAATTCAAAATTTAACTTATTGTATTGGCAGAGTAGTTCATACTGAACTCAACCTCCAGCTGATTTTTAAAAACAGGGTAAATATGAAGTGCTAAATTCTAGAATAATAATATTTGAATGCAAAATGTTTGTGAATACTAAGCAGACCAAAGAAACCACACTTGTGGGCCCAATTCAGGCCACCAGTGGCTTCTGAATCTTAATTACACTGGCATCATTATTGTTGCTCAAGTGACTAATCCACTTTGGTGGCCCTTTAGTTGCTGTGGAATGACCATTCCCGCTTTACTTTGTTCACTGGAATCCACTCACTTTTCAAAGTCCAGACAATGTCTAAGTGATCATTAGTCATTTTCTTAGCAAAGCAGACCCAAGAGACCATCATTACCATGGGTTCTTATGCATCCTGTATGTGTATTTTTGGCTGAAATACAGAATTGGTGAAACAGATTTAACAAGCTACTGTTGATTATACCTCCCAGGGAGATAATTTTCTTTTTTTCTTTTTTTGGGGGGTGGGGAATTCCTTTTGAACTAACAAAAAGGATCTATGTCTTTAGCTGGTGCCAGTCAAAATTCTAAAGATATCATAAGGAAATAAATGGTTCAGTTTTATTCTAAAGTTATAAACATTTGGTCACATTGGTACATTTTCTCTTTCTCATTATAAACAATGTCCATGTACACTTTACAAATCCTAATAATCTCTCAATACATATTTTAACATAGCTCTCCCAAAATTTAAGACATTCTCTTAAATAATCATATTACCACAATGATCCAACAATTATTAACAATACCCTTAGTTTACATTCAAATTTCTCCTACTGTTTATTTCATATCAGAAGCAGTCAAGATACATTTGATCAACCATATTTTTTAAATGATTTAAAATATATGGCTTACATATATTTATGCAATCTAACACAACCATTATGCATGATATATTACAATATAAAAGAGATTCAAGAGGAGACTTAAAGCTAAGAGAAAGCAGGATATATATATATATATATACATATATATATGTATATATATATATATATATATATATATGTATATATATATATATATATAGTGGGTAGGTGGCAGGAGAAATAGGGCCTAAAGAAGTGTCAATGAAATGTAGGTGCCTACAGGAAGATGGGATTATGAGAGTCCTAGAATTCACATTTGGAAATAATACAACCATAAAAGTGGGCTAAGAATAGAATCATTGACAAATAAATATTCCATGAAAGTGGCACCAAGGTTACATGTGTGATGGTTTCTCACTTTATTGTCAAGCATTTGAATCTTTCCAAATGATAATAGACATTTTTATAGCACTTTCTGTTTAGCATTGGACATCTGAAGTGGCATGCAATGCAAAAATGGAGACTTTTAGCTATAAATTGTTTTCTTCCAAAGCAAAAGCTGCATAATAATGAACATGAAGTTTTTTCTTTTTCTATTTTCATTTTTTTCCTCTTTGCTCACGAAAAAAACATATTCTGGGAATGCGTTAGAAGTCAATGACAAAGTAATAGAAAATGCTGACATGTGAAAATCCCGTTGCAGTAAAATGAATCTAATTTTTAGTGTTCTGAGCCAGTTCTAACACTAGGCCAGGTCTGGACAGGGGAGCTTCCAAAAGCCCATTCTACCTGCAAGAACATTTAGGGTGGAGAAGGTACATGGCTGAGAAAGAAGCTACCATCACAATAATCTTGTTTGGTTGGAAATCTAGTCTCAGAAAGATAAAATGGTGAGGTTACATTAGCATTTGGCATAGAATATATAAACTGACTTATTGGGCAGGGCAGTTTTTTTCTGTCCCATTCCTAGTCTCTTGAGTTGGAGAAAAGAGTTGTTAAAGCAAGACAAAACCTAGAGCCCTTTGCATAAAGCAAACCTGTCAAAAACAAACCAGCAAGCCAACAAGACCAAAGTACTAATCTACATTTTGAAACCAGAATCACAATGATGCGCCCTTGCTTCTGGTGGGTGAGGAAATACAAAACAAATAAAAGAATCAGTTCCAGTCTCCTCTGTAACTTCAGAGACCCCAACACAAACATCTCCTAAGAGAAAACAAAGCCTCTGAGGAGGCAAATAGAATTGCTTAGTACCTTGAGGTGGACAAATAACTGCCTTAATGAAGATGAGAATAAACATCCAGTTATATCTGATGGGAACTTCAAGACTAAACATAAACTTTCCCTTATTGAATTCAAGGGAGTTGGGAATTGAGGCACAAATATTCTTGATATGAAAGAGTCTAGGAAAAATGTTGACGGTATCTAACAGATTATAAAACCAAACCTTTAAATATGGTAAATGTTTCCAAACCATCTTAGACACACGATACTCAGAATTATTTATATTGTTTTTGTTCTTTTTTTGTTTGTTAATCCTCACCTGAGGATATTTTTCCATTGATTTTTAGAGAGAGTGG
Organism: Pipistrellus kuhlii; assembly: GCF_014108245.1. NCBI lineage: Eukaryota > Metazoa > Chordata > Mammalia > Chiroptera > Vespertilionidae > Pipistrellus > Pipistrellus kuhlii. The sequence goes on from NW_023425562.1 coordinate 9,343,420, forward strand.
AAGGGAGGGGGAGAGACAGAGAGAGAAACATCAATGTGAGATAGTTGTTGCCTCTCACTGCCTCCAAGCCAGGACTGGGGACCGAGCCTGTAATCAAGGTATGTGCCCTTGACTTGAATGGAACCTGTGGCCCTGTAGTCTGCAGGTTGATGCTTTATCCACTGAGCCAAAATGACTAGAGCTGTTTTTGTTCTTGATAAATAAAACCTATATTTCATATGCTTTTCTGGATTATAATAAAGTATCTACATATTAGCAAGTAAGAAATGTAATTCATTAAATACATGCCCAAAATCATTCATTTACCAAAATCCATTAATTTCACATATGAGAAAACCACTCAGAGCTTGAAACTTATCCACCTAAATTCCCACGCTTAGGTTCCTGTTTCCCACTCCAGTACAAGTCAAGAACAACAAACTAAAATACAGGACACTGTCTTAACATCAATAAAACATCACAAGTGAGAGTAGACAGGGTTATACATGCCAGTAATGCCTGTGAGCATCACATTACTACAACATAATTTGCAATTAAAATATATTTTTATTGAAGTAAATTTTTCTTATACTTTCAATAATATAAATTAAGTATGAAATTCAATGAGTTTTGATAAATGTATAAATTTATACAAGAAAGACCAAAATCAAGACAATAGAATATATCCATCATGGACAACTCTTGCTTTGATTCCTATTGCCACAGTTAGTTTAGCTTATTCTTGAACTCCATGTGAATGAAATCACACATATCCATTCTGTTTTGTATAGCTTCTTTCATTAAGGTTCATTTATCTGAGATGCATCAATGTTGTTGCAGGTATCAGTAGTTTATTCTTTTTATGCTGACTAATAGTCCATTGTGTGAATATAGCATGATATGCATGTTGAATATTCTGTTTATAGGCATTTGAATTGTTTTCAGTTCTTGGTTATGATGAATAAAGCCTCAAATTCACTGATAAATAAGAAAAAAATATTGTAAGTTAATGAGCAAAGTGTCCATCTAAAGAAGTTAAATGAAGGATGATAAAACAACCTAAATAAGCTAAAATAAAATATGTAAAACATAGCAAATTTATGCAATCAAAAGAAATAATTAAAAAGACTGAATTAACAAAGCAGAAGTTGGTTCTCTACAAATACATAATTCACATTTTCAAGAGGGGAGGTGAAAAAAGTCATAAAAATACATAAAGGAACTCCAAAAGTCACCACAGATTCTACTGACTGACTATTAAAATAATGATTAAAAGATATGAAGAATAAATATTTATGCCAAAACTTTTAGAAATCCAGTTAAAATGGATACATTTTTAGAAAAATAAACAGCATATTTGAACAAAGAATAGTTCTATGAATAGTACTATGACCTTTAAAACAATTGACTCAATAATGAAAAATGTTCTCCCAAAGAGAATGGTATCTAGATGGCTTCACATTTAGTTTCAACAAACATTTAAGAAAGAAAGAATTGCAACCTTAGGCACATTCTTCAGAATATTAAAAAAAAAAAAAAAAGATGGAATACTTCCCAATCTATTATGTGAGTCTAGCATAACCTTGATACCCATACTGAATGGGGATAATATAAAAGACAACAAGTATAGGAAACTTATATATTGGGTCGGCAGCTAAGTAATTGCGGATTTTTAAAAGAAAATCAAAGACAATTTTTTCATGGAACTAAATAACTTTATTCTATAATGTATTGCCCATTTTGATCAATGACCTTTTGCCATCTTTCAGGCAGCATCATAATCCCACGTTCAAAAAACTTCTGGTTTTTATTAGCAAAAAACTGAATCAGGTACGATTTGACATCATCATCATTATTGAAATTTTTACCATTCAAGGAGTTTTGTAAAGATCGAAACAAAAAGTAATCAGATGGTGCAAGGTCAGGACTATATGGTGGATGTGGCAAAACATCCCAACCAAGCTCCATTAATTTTTGCCAAGTGACCAAAGATGTGTGTGGCCTTGCATTGTCATGATGGAATACAACACCTTTTCGATTTGTCAATTCGGGCCGCTTTTCTTCAACTGCATTGTTTAATTTTGTTAGTTGTTCAATGTAGACATCAGAATTGATCGTTCGGTTGGGTGGTAAGAGTTCAAAGTAGACAATTTTTTTGTAATCCCACCAAACTGATAACAAAACCTTCTTTTGATGAATATCAGCTTTTGATGTTGTTTGAGTTGGTTCACCTGGCCTGCTCCACGATCTTTTCCGCTTGATATTGTTGTAAACAACCCATTTTTCATCACCAGTTATCAGTCGTTGTAAAAATGGATCATTTTCATTACATTTCTTTAGCAAATCGCAGCTGCTAATGCGTTGCGTTAACTGTGATTCTTTCAGTTCGTGAGGAACCCATGTATCGAGTTTTTGAACATAGCCAAGTTGTTTTAAGTGATTTTCAATGCATGTATGTGATACATGAAGCTTCTCTGCAATCTCACGTGTTGTACTGTGACAGTCCGAATTGATTATTGCTTTGATTAGGGCGTCATCAACTTCAACTGGACGACCAGAGCGTTTTTCATCTTTGAGTGAAAAATCACCAGAACGAAATTTGGCAAACCAATTTTGACACTGCCGTTCTTTTAAGGCTTCGTCACCATAAACAGCACATAACTTTTTATGAGCTTGCGATGCATTTTTCCCTTTGCGGAAATAAAAAAGCAAAATATGACGAAAATGTTCCTTTTGATTTTCCATTTTTCAACGAATGCCAAACGAAAACTACAAAACAGATCAAAAAACTTTTTTTACTGATTAACAGCTGAATAGCCAACTATCAAATAACAAAATATGTTTTACATTTGTACTACGTCTGCAAACCTAAAAATTCAACTGAAGCCATATATGTGTGAAACCCGCAATTACTTAGCTGCCGACCCAATAAATACCAGAGGCCCAGTGCAAAATATTCATGCAATGGGGGAGGGAGAGGAAGGGAGGTCAATCACCCTAGCCTGTACCCTCTTGCAATCTGGGACCCCTCAGACATCCCTCTTACAATCTGGGACCTTGGCTCCTAATCACTCACCTGCCTGCCTGATCACTCCTAACTGCTTGCCAACCTGCCTGATCACCGTAACTGCCTCTGTCTTGGCCCCTGCATCCAAAACCAGGCTTCCCTCTTCTGGCTGACCACAGGCAACCAGGACTTGGGCTTCTCTCCCTCTGCCTGGCCACAGGCAACTGGGACCCCAGGCAGCTTCACCCGGGCCCCAGCTTTGTCAGGAAGGATGTTCAGAATGATGTCTGGAAAACATCAGGTCTATTCAGTCGAATTAGTGTATTATCCTTTTACTAAAGGCCCGAAATTCGTGCACTGTGTAGGGGTCCCTCAGCCAAGCCTGCCCCCTCTCACAGTCTGGGAGCCCTAAGGGGATGTCCTACTGATGGCTTAGGGGAGCAGGGAGTAGGCCTAAGCTTCAGTCTGGCCTTCTTCTGTGGGAGGTGACCAGTTAGTCGATCGCTATGGTGTGGGCAGCAAGTGGCTGGCCCCACCCTCAATTATGCCATGACCACTGGTAGCCACCCTCTGAGGGAGGCAACCCCAATAGTTCTATCTGGGGATGGTGCTGGGTGGTCCTATCCTGAATCGCTCTACTGCTGCTTCTGCACATGGCCTCCCTCTGAGGGAGGCAACCAGGTAGGCAATCAGGAAATGGCATCAACCCCCATTGCCTCCTGCTACTGGTTGCTGCTGACCTCTCCATTGCTGTCACCTCCCTCTGCCCACTGGCATGCACCTTGGCTGGCCTGGTGACACCTGCTCACCAGCTCTGCCCACCACTGACCAGTTGTTTTACTATTTGGTTGATTTGCATATTACACTTTTATTACATAGGATTGCTTTACTTGGAGGGAGATTTATCCACCAAAATGAGCTCTAGAAAGAGTGTTTTTTAAGGTGTGGTCCTACATTTTAACAGGCAACCTAGATGAATGTTATGCATTGTATTATTTGAGAGGATCTTTTTTGAAGTGTGACACTTCAGTAAAGAGACATTAGCTCATTAAAATTATGCCTCAGGCATAACCACATTCAGTATCTGATTTTTATTGTTAAAAATTGAGTACCCAATATCTCTTTATCAATCTTATAGGCTCATAATGTTTCCACATCTTGAAAATCCCCATACTCACAGAGCATTGAATTACTTTAATAAGTATTTTTAAGGGATCATGCAGGAAAGCTAATTTAGGTGATAGGAATGTGTAGTAGATAGATAATATCCTACCCTAGGAGAAAAGATGGCACATTAGCCTTACATGGTGGTGGCTGAAGGAAGAGAAACAAACCTTGCAGCAAAGAAAGAGCACTAATTCTGTCTTCTGTCCTAATTGTTTGGTTATTGCTGAATAAGCAAGCTCCCTTACCCTGTTCCTTTCCCTTGATACCTTCTCCCAATTATTGGAATCACTCATTCAACAAAGTTGCCCAAACTGGAAAACCTGGGCTAATATCACTTGCTTTGTTTGCTTTCATCCTGTGTAATCAGCCAACTAGTTCTGTCAGCTCGGTGAGTCTCCCCTGTCTCTGTCTCTGTCTCTGTCTCTGTCTCTGTTCCAGGCCTTACCTGCATGCACAGCCTCCTCCTGACCAGTCAGGTCATGACTGTTATAGCCTCCCTGCCTAATATGCATAACATTATCTATCTATCTATCTATCTATCTATCTATCTATCTATCTATCTATCTATGGAAATCCCATGTATAATATTTAGCAAACCAAGTGCAGCAAGACAAAAAAAAAAAATCATACATATCACCAAGATGGGTTTAATGAAGAATCTAAGTGGGGTTTAATATTAAATGATCAATCAGTGTTACTCTCTACATTAAGTTATGTGGAAAAAATAAAACAGCTACCTCCATAATTCCTATTAAAAAATGGAAAGCTTTCTTCTGGAGATTGAGGTTAAGAAAAGTGTGTCTATTTCTATCACTTTTATTTAATACAACTCTAGGGAGAACATAGCCAATACATATAGTGGTACATTAATAAACACACAAATAGATAATAGACAGGTCTGTATAAAATCTAAAAGAATATATAGATCAATGATTAAAATTAATACAATAATATGGCATGGTTGCTGAATATGAGCTCAAAATAAAAAAGTCAATTTTATTTCTAAAACATTAATAAAAATGTTAGAAAGTTAAATTAAATAAATTTATATATATATATATATATATATGTATATACTTCTCACTTTTATAGATCAAAATACTCAATTATCTAAAATTAAGTCTAATGAAATATGTACAAGACCACTAATGAGAATTCCTAAAAATAGCTGTAGCAATCTTGAGAAAGAAAAGAAAAAAAAAAAAGCAAAACAAAAAACAAAGTTGGAGGAATCACAATACCAGATTTCAAATTATACTACAAAGCCACTGAACTCAAAACAGCCTTGTCTGGCACAAGAACAGGCCTATACTAGTAAGTCAATGGAACAGAACAAAGAACTCAGAAATCAACCCAAGTCATTATGCTCAATTAATATTTGACAAAGGATGCAAAGAGCATAAATGGAGTCAAGGCAGTTTTTCAATAAATGGTATTGGGAAAATTGGACAGATACATGCAAAAAAATGAAATTAGACCACCTACTTACACTATACACAAAAATAAACTCATAATGGATAAAAGACTTAAATGTAAGACACGAAACCATAAAAATCCTAGAAGAAGCCAATGGCATCAAAATCTTATAGCAGTATGTTGAGGGATGCATCTCTTAGGACAATGGAAAATAAGGAATATTTTGTTTTAAAGGCCTATGCATAGAGGGCTGAACCCAGAAAAGGGGCCTTGGCAAAACATTAGAAACCACCAAGGCTTCTTAACAATAATTCTATGGAAACCAAAAAAGCAAGAGAATCTAAAGGTCATCTTTTATTTAGTTTGCATTTAGAAATATAGCAGTTTCTATAATACTCTGTTTCCCCTTGTCTGATATTGTCAGTTCTTAAAAATAAAATGTCCAAAGCATATCAGTTTTGGTAATGCATAGTCATTTCAATGCCTGATAATAATAATAAGCCCCTTTGTATGAATGATATTTCATTTCTTTAAGATTCTTATAATCTTTTTAATCAAATAATATTTTATGCCATCTGTATTTCAGTTTCCCCATTCTTTCCAATTTTAGAGAATTTATTTTAGTGGGTAAAAAAACCAATTCAAGACCAAAAGCCGTGATTCCAGTGTGAAATAGCCAACAGCTAAGAACTTTTTTTTTTTTCCAATCAAGAAAGTTGAATTAATCAAGACAGAAGAAAGCATTGCCAAAATGGATTCTTTTGTTTCCTAGAAAAACAGTCTGTCCTAAGTATGCATGTATGTGTGTGTTTAAGAAGGACATAGCAACCTCACCGGTAAGGCATTTATTTCTTTTAAAATAAAAATTGAGGAGAGGTGGTTTTCTAGGAAAAAAAGACAAGTTCAAATTCTCCTATTAGGGTTAGCTATATACCGAACATGTTTTTAGTGATGATGCCACATATTCTTTGAACCTCTCTCCCTTCTTTAATCAACTGAGACCTAGGTCTGCTAACAAGTCTGAAAAGATTGCCGGACTTTTACAGTAATTTTAACTCTTTGGAGGTAGAAATTTCTCAGGCAGCATGTGTAATGAACAGGATCTGCAGACACTGGGAGTAAGATTCAAATTCTGGTGTTTATTTTCTTTATAGTATTTATTACCAGATGAGAGTATTTTTTATTTTTTTATTGATTTCAGAAAGGAAAGGAGAGGAAGAGAGCAGTAGAAGCATCAATGATGAGAGAGAATCATTGATAGGCTGCCTCCTGCACACCCCACATGGGGATCGAGCCCACAACCCAGGCATGTGCCCTGACTAGGACTCAAACTGTGACCACCTGATTCATGGGTTGATACTCAACCACTGAGCCATGAGGGCCAGGAAGCTGGGAGTCTTTTGAATGTTTTTACTTGTCTCATTAGGCAGTGGTGACCCAAGATGATTTTTTGTTTTGTTTTGTTTTTACTGTCTTCCGTAGCTTGATCTGATGATCATAGAGCTGCTTTAAGGTGAGAGTCAGGCACATAGTGAAAATAGCTCCACCTTTGGCCATCCCCGTTCTCCCTACTGTATAACAAACAGATTCTTAACTTGGTTTTGATAAGAATAAGCATTTCTTTAAAAGGACAATTTCTAGTTCTATGTTCCATGTCTTACACCTGCATATGCAGTGACTTGCACATCGTGGACTCTATAAGTGTCCTTTGGTTTGGGATCATTACATTCTCTCATTGATGCCAAATGTATCTAAATAATTAAAAGTTAAGGTTTTGTGGGTAGCTTAGATTTTCTTGAACCCAAATGTCTTCTTTTATCAATGGTGTCATTAAATAAACTGGGGCCTCAAAAGTGAAGTCTGTGGGACACAAAGTCAGGAAGAAAGAACAAAACATTAACCTTCCAGGTTGCTCAGAAATATGTACTGTGGGTAGCGGGTCCAGAGAAGATCACATTGTGGGGGAAGAGTATTCTCTCAGGCTGAGGGACAAAGAAACCTCTAGGCTGTGATTTGAAGCCTAAGATGGAACCCTTTATCCTGGAGCATCATCACAATAGTGGGGGAAAACAGCATAAACACACACACACACACACACACGCACACACAGAGCAAATGATGCATATTTACATATTTTAATGAAAACAAATTATCTCTCCTGAAAGTAATTAATTGTGAAATTATTTAATTATGTAGCAGTAGTAAGGGGAAAACAGTATTTGAGATTTTTCAGTAAATTCCAGTTTTTAAGTTAAACAATTATTTGAATCTGGATTCTTTATTAAGTAATTTTTTACTGAAATATCAGGATGTCAAGCCATTTTTTCTACTGGTCCTACACCAAACTGCAGCAATTATGCAATTAGGAAAAATTGCTCTTGTGGATCTCTTTCAATTTTGAAACAGGCATTTGGAAAGTGGAGGAGAAAGAAGGTACAATAGAATTTCTGAGAAACATGGGCTTGACTTGGAAATATTTATTCAAGCAAAAACTCTCACTGATTACCATGTCAATTTCTCAACATGCCTGCCAGAAAATAAACACAGAAATATAGAATCTAATATCTGGGAAAAGAATTGACAGATTATGTAATCCAGCTTCCCACACAATGTAGAAAATTTTCCCACTACAATTTTGTTATCAGGTCACCAGTTTACTCACACAAAATGTGTGTTTCAGAATTCACTGTCTTGTAATATTTGTGGGACAGCTCTACCGGCTACATTTTCCTTACAATATTGTCCATCAGATTTATTTTTGCTTTCTCATAACACAGGTGGTGTCTAATTACTAGTTCATCTTTAATCCATCAACTATTTTCACAAGTTGTTTATATTTGCCATTTCATGTCTTTTTCTGATTCTGACTTAACATTCCTGTCAATCTCAAGAATCCAAGATACACAGGATGTCTCAAAAAAATGTATGCACACTTTAAGATCTGATAGCTCAGTCTTGAAAATGAAATGCATTTTAATAAACATTGCTTTTATATTTGTTCAAAGTGTCTGTATACCAGCCTTAATATCTAAAATCTAGATGATAGAAATAATTAAAGGCACCATTAAATAATCACTTTTGATTTGTCTATAGAAAGTTTGCTTGATCAGGTAACATATTCATTTAAACCAGTGTTCGGCAAACTGCGGCTTGCAAGCCGCATGTGGCTTTTTGGCCCCTTGAGTGTTCTAACGCCATTTCTTCAAAATAGACTCACCCAGGCCAAAAACCGACTTCTGCGCATGGGCCACGAAGTTTCAATGGCACTGTACATGCGTGCTCGTACATGCGTACATTTGTGGAATATATTTTTGGTACACTCAAGGGGCCAAAGAGTCGCATGTGGCTCTCTAGCCACAGTTTGCCGATCATTGGTTTAAACCAAGGAGCAAAAAAGTTCTTGACATTAAGAATATAAAGTTAATTTTTACCAGGATGTTAAATTTATTAATTTTTACTTCTATTTGAAGGTAGATATTGATAAATCTCTTAAAAGGCTAAAAGACCAGAAGGATTCTCAGTCCAGAAAAAAAAGAAGAGATTCCTAGGAGCCAGTATTAGTACAAATAGAATATATTGATAAGCTTTATTTTTTTAATTTTTGAGATGAATTGCAGGGCAGCTCTTTCTCAGAAGACTCCGGGAAAAATCTTTTTTCTGTTTTTTCTATATTCTGGTGACCTTACGTTATTCTTGGCTTGTGGCTGCATCACTCCATTTTCTGCCTTCATCTTCACATGGCCTTTTTCTTGTCTGTGCCTTTAGTAAGGACACTTCTCATTGGACTTAGCCCAATCCTGGATGGCCTCTTTATCTCATGATCTTTAAACTTAAATACATCTGCAGAGACCACTTTTCCAAATAAGGTAACATTCAGAGATCCTGGAGTTTAGAATCTCACATACCATTTTAGAGGCTACATTCATTCCACTATAAGGCAGAAATATATATAGTCTACTCTACTTTTCTCCCTACTATCCAAGAAGAGTGGGTTGTGTAGAAAGCAAAGTTTGAAGTTTAGAAGAAGATGAGAGTGATGATGAAGACACCCATAACCGTGATGTTAATTGTGAAGGAAACAGATGTTTCTCCCAGAGAAGATAAGACTTAAGGGAGGCATCATAGCTCTCTCTTTGAAAGCATGGCAGATCTTTGGAAGATTGAATTAACGTCTTTGCAGTTCCTGAGAGATTGAAATAAAACTGATGGTCAATGGTGACCAGAAGATAGATTATAGGCTCAATTCAAAACAAATGTTAAGGAAATAACTGTACATAGCTGGGGTAAATTATCTCAAAAAGAAAGATAATTACCTATTACTGAGAGTAATTACCTATTACTATATATATATATATATATATATATATATATATATATATATATATATGTAATTATATGGTGTGTATATAGTTAGATATAGAAGTTGTAAAGTTGATTAAAACTTCTAACTGTTTTTAAAATGGATTCTTCTATCCCCTGAATCCCAGGACATGCAGCTATGGGGCTTCCCAGTGTTACAACAGGCAACTACTAGATGGACAATATCAGGAAAGGCAGCCACCTTGCAGGATTATATCGCAATAGGCAGCTACTATCACCAGAGGCAACTTCCTGGCCAGTCAGTCAGGAAAGGTAGTCAGCATATGGAAAGGAAGACTATCACAAGAAGAAGCTAGTATCTCAAGAGGCAGCCACAGAGGTGGGACTATACTGCAATCGGCATGTACACTGCCATTTTCATGATGGGTAATAATGATAAGTGGGGAAATACAATATGGTCTTGAATGGGCGAAAATTCTTCTGTGGTTTTTTAAAATCAAAGTGCAGATTAGAGTCACTTGGTGATCTTTTTATACTTTTACATGTTCTCTAAGTAAGAGTCTGAGCATTTGTGTTTAATAAGCAATAATCCTTCCAGCTTAATTCCTATTGGTTAATATCTATTGTTTTAGATTGATGTATCCCAAAGTGTGATCTCAAAACAGATTGAGAAGCATTGCTTTAGATAATCTTTAAAGTCCCTTCCAAACCTGAGATGTTGATTTCCAAAGTTCCAGAGACAGAGGAGAAGGAAAGGGATTCAATTGACAACAAATCTAAAACTGAATGGAAAATGTGAACAGAGGTTTGTGGGCAAGATTGCCAGCAAATTCCACAGAGGCCATATTGTTCTGTGTATTGTTGCTCTCAGCTTGGATAATCATGCTCAGTGATGTATATTCACTTTAAGAGGATTCTTCAAGTGGAAAATGTTCCTGAAAGATGTAAACACCGTGAATGATCCCAAACACATCACTGTGTCATGGGAGCAGGGGCCACTAAGAATGCAACTGCAAAAGGAAAAATAAAAGAGGCTAGAGCTTGGCGATTTGATGTAGATATGCCTGAGGTTATTACAGTCAGGGCCAAATACCTTGACTGGAGGGAAGGAGAACATTTTGTTATGGGCCAACATGTTATTAACATTTGGGAAACAAACTTTTAAAAATTGAATTTAAATCTATATAGAAGGGGAAAAGGAAAGAATACAAATTTAGGAACCCAGTTCCAGAGGAACACCAGGTACAGTCATTACCATCTTAGTGAACATTTTGCTATAGATGTAGCATATAGATCATGTAGGAAAACATGTGTCCACTATTATCCTGCATGTCTGGATTATAAAATATTGCAACAACTGCTGAAACCGGTTTGGCTCAGTGGTAGAGCATCAGTCTGCGGACTAAAAGGTCCCAGGTTCGATTCTGGTCAAGGGCACGTACATTGGTTGCGCGCATATCCTCGGTAGGGAGTGTAAAAGAGGCAGCTGGTTGATGTTTCTCTCTAATAGACATTTCTAGCTCTCTATCCCTCTCTCCTCCTCTCTGTAAAAAATCAATAAAATATATTTAAAAAAAAAGAAAAAAGAAAATATTGCAACTGGTAATACAGCACACGTGGGGAACAATAACTTATAGCTCTTTTTCTTGAAAGGTATGAAAACATTAAAAACTTAAAATTATTTATAAACAAAGGAAAAACAAAACAAATTTTGATTGACATATTGTGAAGTACAGTTTTTCAGGTCTCAATAAAAAGATGATCTAGCAGATAATTGATGTATCCAAGAAACATTTTGTGTGTGTGTGTGTGTGTGTGTGTGTGTGTGTGTGTGTTTTCCATCTCTCTGTTCTACAGGTGTTGGATTTAGTTCAGGCTGGCTCTCTCATGGTTGCATCAGAATTTCTTCTACAAACTAAGACATTTCCTTTCATGTTCATTTCAGAGAAAGGACTTCTCTTTCCCTTACTCATCTTGGACTTCAGTCCAATCAGACTATCTTAGGTTGTGAGTCCATCTCTGAACCAATCACCATGGCAAGGGGGCATGGGATTGGCTTAGGCTAATTAGAGCTAATGCTTAGAGTGAGGGCCTGATATTAATCCCTTTCTAACCACAGAAATTCCTCTTTGGAAGGAGAAACATGTGGATGCAAGGCAATTAATGAGCAATGGAAAAGAGGTTGCTCAGATGAGAAACTAACACAAGTTTGGAATTGTTCCTGGAAATATACCACTGATAAGTTTTTGTTTAATTCATATAAACATAAAGTTGTACTCATAAAATAATTTTACACTTATTATTTTTATTTTTATTGTCTACTTTCAAAATGAAAACTCAATAGACAAGCAGGAAAGCCATTTTATAATGTATCAAAATGTGAATTTTCAGAGCACATTATTTAAATAAAGACATCACAATGTATGTATATCCTATATAACAAAAGGCTAATTTGTAAATTGTCCCCTCAACTGGGAGTTTGACTAGGAGTTCAACAAGGGTGTAGGGCCAGCCTGCCAACTGCCTGCAGCTTTTCCCCCTGACCTGCCCCTTCCCCTGATCAGCCCAATCAGGGCAGGCCGGCCAGACCCCAACAGTGCACGACTCAGTGCACTGGGCCTCTAGTGTATAAATAATGTCAAAATAATACAATTGCTTTGAAGTTTAAAGAAAATATAAAAAGAAGGCCATGAGAATGTAGAGTGGAGAGGCATAGGAGGAGCAGGCAGGTTCAAATTTCACATCTCTGCCAAACACAAAGACTTACTGAGTTCTTAATTTAACCATTCATTTAAAATATGAATTTATGAAAGAATAGCCATTCTCTCTTCTATCCTAGCCAATTGACACCAGGTAACCCTTCTTTCTGTTATATGGGAAAATGTCTTAATATCTTGCTTTGGAAATTCAAACCTACTGGTAGGAATCTGAGAACCAGAAAAAAAATATGTTGGGGGCCAGAGGGTTCTGAATATCAAGAGATAATTATTGAGTGAATCTTAGAAAAGACAATTAGCCACGTTGTTACCCAAACAAGCTAATGCATGGGTCTTCTTTCATAAAATTGTCTTTACATATTTGGTTTATCTTTTATTTGGAATGGAAGTTGAGTGATAGATGAGGCTGGGCAAAGCAGGTGATGGCTGGTGGCAGACCCAGAGTGTCGGATCCATAAGAAGAGTGAGCTCTTGCCATTAGGCAAAGCCCTCCACTTTGGAAGGTAGTCAATGCACCCAATATGGGACCACACTCTACATGAATCTCCCTTTCCTGTACTCACTTTTAGGCTGCTTATCAAAATGTCTTTTGAGATTACATTCAGCCTTTTTCCAATGTAAATATAATTTTCTCCATTGGTTACATTTATAGTGATGATTTAGGGTCCTTAGAGATAGGCACTTGGGACAAATGGCCCGATGGCTGGCTCCTTAATCATCTTCTGCAGTTAGCAGTTTTCACCGTGCCTGCCTTGGCTTCCTGCCTTGGCTCTGAAACATATTCTTACTAACGTGAGCATGATTTATAGGTGATCTCTCTTTAATAGGTGGGAGAATGTGGTGTAATTGAGAGGACTCTGGACTGACGGTCAAAGGAGGTCGATTTGCTCCCAAACCTGCTACAAATTAGCTCTTTGGCTGCTAGAGCAGTATGACAACTACTCTCAAACTCAGTTACCTTATTTGTAAGGTGAGGTGGTTGGGTAAGTGTTTGTCATCCATGAGTTCTGATTTCCATCTTCCCATTCATTTACACCTCCTCTACTTATCTGTCCTGTTCCTCTCTCCCCTACCTGAATGTCATTAATTTTTTGTTTAAGAGAAAGATACTATGAATGTTTCTCAACTGCCTACATAACTGTACAAATAACTGGCATATAAAAAAAACACTACACATATATGCTGAGGGCCACACGAGTATGTGTATGTTGTTTTCTGATTATTTTATTCCATCTTTTGTTTCTAATTATGGATATAAACTTGAAAAAATGGCTTCCTCTTCAGCAAGTGGCCATCCTAAGCATTTACTTCTTTGCAGCTGTAAGCAGGTGTCACGTATTTTGAGTATAACAGTGGTCGGCAAACTCATTAGTCAACAGCCAAATATCAACCGTACAATGATTGAAATTTCTTTTGAGAGCAGTATCAGGCATGACAACATCAATACTATAGCAACTGTCAATCTCAGTTTTTAAGAGAAAATATTTATGTACAAATGATTTTTAAACAATCGACTGTTTTTAGAGAGAATTAAGAGGTGTTATAAATTAATCTTCATATGCATTATAATGAGTATTACATAGAGACAAGAATTATTATCTGTTGTGTTGACTATGGATCCCCAGGCCCTGAAACAAGAGCGTGGCATATAGGAATTATACAAATATTACTGAGTAAAGAATATATTCATCCCAGTTTCAAAAAGAGAAAGAAGAGAGGTAAATGATTGTCAGGTCAGCTATTCTTGACCCAGCATTCTTTTCTCAGCTCAAGAGCAGCCAAAGTGGCCCTGGCTGGGTGGGTCAGTTGGTTAAGCATTGTCCAATATACAAAAGATCTTGGGTTTAATTCCAGGTCCTACCTAGGTTGCAGGTTCAATTCCCAGTTGAGGCTCTTATGGGAGGCAACTGATTGATGTTTCTCTCTCAGGTTAATGTCTCTCTCTCTCTCTCTCTCTCTCTCTCTCTCTCTCTCTCTCTCTCTCTCTTCTTCTCTCTAATTTTCTCTCTAAAAATAAAACTAAACTAAATAAATAAAAAATCCTCAGGTGAGGATTAAAAATAAACTAAAAAGAGCATTCAATCTGAAACTTCCCTAACTTAACCATCTCTAACACCTTTAATCACATTACATTCTCTGGGCTTTAGTCCCAGCATTAGTCTCCTGCCCACTGTCCACCTACTTCCTCCCTAATGGACTGCCATGTGCTGTTCTCCTCCTTTGCTGAATGATGTCCTGTTAGTTAATGACAATATAACAAAGATTTCCTCAATCACCAGATATCTACTTAGCTAAGTTTCCCTTTAATAAGAATTAGCAACTTGTAGAAACATTAAATGGATAGTTGACTATTATAAACCATCAAACTGACATGGAGTAGGAAAAAAATTTCAATTGACTTTGACAAAGCATTAGAGGAAGTAAGCTGGATAAAGAGTTACTTCTGCATTATCTTTTGCAAACTCTTCCTGAGGACATAGAGACTTTGTTTAGAAACACACAGGGATGTGGTGTAAAGGACTAAAACTTCAATTACATTACCATAATTTGATAGCTCCAATCTCTTTGTATTGCACAGGCACTGTTGAGAGAAAAAATGTAAGATAGTGCCAAATACATAATCTTCCTTTTTTTTTTTTTTTTTACAAAAATGTTCCAGATTTTAGGTTTTTTGTTTTAAATTTTTACATTGATTTTCAGCATCATTATATATTATCTTAATGAGATTTAAATATAGTTTAACTGTATATTCCCATCCTAAAATGAATTTCAATTTTCTAATGATGAATATAGTTTATAAAAACCTGTGTCTACACCACATGCATTTTCCCAGCACCTGCTCATTTGCCAGCCCTCACAGCATTTGTCTTTCTGTGTCTTGCATGCCTCAAAAATGTTAATGAGACGCATTCATCTTGACAGACAGAAAGAACAGCAGCAGTTTATGGGCCATTCTTGGGTCTGAAAAGTCAGGTAGCTCCCCAGTCCTTGGAGGTTTGAGAGAACCCTGACTTCATGTTGAGCTACAAAGTTGGTTTGTCAGATAAAATACAAAGGAGAGATTATGCTCCTACATCATTTCTGTCTTTGGAGAGTCCTTCAGAGGTCAGCTCACATGACTTAGCGCTTATGAAGACTCACCCAAGTAATTTTTGCTGCCCACCAGACTCTACTGATGTGTCTTGGAGGGAGTGTGGTTCATCAGAGGTAGGTTCTGATAAAATTCCACTTCTCGATTCTCTCCCTAAATCTCCAGTCTTCATCTCAGATTATAGAGTCCTCTCCAAAACCCTCAATGAGGAACTGAATTCTTTACAATTTCACCCTGCTCCACCCAGCACCCCTTTCTTAGTGTAGGTTAAGGACTGAAGTGCTGTAATTATGAGTGTGGGCCCTGGAGCAAATTGGCACATGCTCAGCTATTTCCTCCTGTGAGACCTTGGTTAAGTGACTCTATGTCTATGTCTTAGTTTACCTCCTTTATACATTTGTTTTGAGAGCCCAATAAAAATATTTACCACGTGTATGTGGTTGGTGAATATTAGTAATAAAAAGTTTCAAGAAGAAGATAGAGCCACCTTGTCCAATTCTAACAGCAGAAAGACATGTATGAACTTTGAGAGATATATTAAGTATTTGAGGGGAAATAAATGATACCTTATTTATTAGAGAGAAAGGTCTCCACAATGTATCTTCTCAATTACTATTTACTGAGGTTGGAATTCACATTCTGCTTAATACAAACTATAAGTATATGGAAAAGCTATACTTTTAAATGACATAAAAATTTAAACAGTTAAATTATCCTGAGCATGATTTAAACCTTTGATGGTTTTATGGTCACTACATGATGCCCCAGTTGCTATGAACATTTCACCTTCTTTTATACATGACTTGTGTTCAAGAATTATTTGTTAGAAGAGTAGTTAGATATTAATGGACAGCAATAAGCATTGCATTATTGTAGATGGGTAATGTGCTAGTAAAAAGAATGTCAGATATTTCTTTGCCTAGAATATTACCATAAAAAAGCTTTTAGATCCCAAAGAATATGTTTTTTAAGAGATAGTGAAGTGTTTGCTTGGCAATCCAAAGATAAAATGTGGCTGAAAAAATTATAAGCCCTCTGGTGTTGAGGTACAAAGTATGGTTGCCAGGTAAAGTACAGATGCCCAATTAAATTTGAATTTTAGATGAACAATGAATATTTTTAGGATAAGAATGTCCCAAATATCAATTGGGACATGATTATCTTAAAATGTTATTCATTATTTAAAATTCAAATTGAACTGAGCATCCTGTGTTTTTTATTTGCTAAATCGATTTCTGTGTGGCCTTCCTCTATGCCCTGATATGTTCTGGGATATTTTTGGACACAACAGGCCACTAGTTCTCTGAGGCTTTGTTCTTCCTTCGGCTACTCACAACTGGGGGTGAGGGGGTGGAGGACACGACCAAATCTCTGCCACATTGTCTCCTGTCTCACTCTCCTTTAGGCCACTCTTAAGTTTGCTTGAAAATCTTTGACCCTTCTCCCAAATTCTAGTTCTTCGAGTCTAATTCCCATATTCAAGATGAAATCACTTCAAACTCATCTCACTTATAGAAGAAACCCTTCTTTCCTACAAATCTTGTTCAGCCTCTGAATTCTTTTTTGAAAATGCAATAACTTGTTTTCGAATGACCACTCATGCTAAACCATGAAATAACTGCAATTTCTCCCACCCTTCCAAACTACAGATGTATCCAATCAATTCCTTGGTCCTGTGTTTATTTTTCCAAAAACATTTCCCCAGCCCATCCTATGCATTGCCAAGGACTTCAGCTAAGAGGATGCTTATATCACCTCATTTTCAGACTAATGTGATTGTGTCCTGATGTCTTATCTATTCCTCCCCCAGGCAATTATGCTAAGCACATGCCCAGGTTAATGTCTCTAAAACCCAAGATTTTCTGATAAGAGAAAGACAAATAGCTCAACAGAAAATGAGCGATGTTTATGCACAAAGCATTGGCAGTAGAAAAATTACAAATGACTGAGAAACATAAAAAGATGGCTCAAATCCACTAATGGTTCAGGAAATGCAAATTAAACTAATAATGAGACATCACTTTATAACCAGACTAAATAAATGAAAATAATAATAATAGCTCAGCTGAGAAAAAACAGGAAAAGATATCCTTTCATATAGAGCAATTTGAAATATAAATGGGTAGTAATCTTGCATAATCCAGCAAAATTAAAATTTTGCACATGTTTGACCCAGCAATACCACTTACAGGAATTTATCTAGTTAAAAGAAATCCCTTAGCACTTAAACATATATACCCACAGATATTTGCTGAAGAGGACTTTGAAATATAATAATAATTAAAGAAACAAACAAAAATATTTGAGGGAACAAATGAGTATCAAGAAACAAAAAATGCTTAAATAACATGGTCTATCCACACAGTAGAATATTATGCAGGCAATAAAATAAATGAGTGCATTAGCAGTGTGAGAGTTAAGTAAAAGCGATTCCCAAGCATGAGAAAATATGAGCAAATGGTGCATATATGATCTCATATTTTAATAGTGACCCAATCCATTTATTTATTTATATCTATATAATCTGTGCATATTTATATATGCATAGACACTCATATTCGTATGTTCATACAAACATGAAAAATATGGAAGGGTACATCTCATAAAACTTCTAACATAACTTACCTTGGGTGGAGAGTAAAGGACTCAGGTGTGAATTGTTAGGGTTGGGGCAAATGCAAAACATTGGTTTTATATCTCTGCTGTAAGTTTTAATAGTATATCCATGCAATAACAATAAATATTTAACATTCACTGGCTGACCTTAGTCTATTTTCCTGGCCTTCTAAAAACTTTTTAAAAGTTTCTTCTAGCCAAAGCCGGTTTGGCTCAGTGGTGGAGCGTCGGTCTGTGGACTGAAAGGTCCCAGGTTCGATTCTGGTCAAGGGCATGTACCTTGGTTTTGGGCACCTCTCCGGTGGGAGGTGTGCGGGAGGCAGCTGGTCAATGTTTCTCTCTCATCGATGTTTCTAACTCTCTATCTCTCTCCCTTCCTCTCTGTAAAAAATCAATAAAATATATATTTTTTAAAAAAAGTTTCTTCTAAAAACTTTTCATCACAGGCAAAATGATTTTTTTTAAACATTTAGATTCCTCTTGAGTCCTCTTCTACTCTGGCCTGTATTTACCCCCACAGTCACTCAGAAAATTATGTCCTCCCCTCCCCACTTCTTTTCAACTATTCAGTTAAGGAATCCCTTAAAGTTCAATTGCTTTCTGAAGAGTTTCCTATTCACTATTCCTTCAGTATTTTCCTGATCATCACACCAGCTCTTCTGTGCAGGGAGCCTGGCCACTGAGTCCAGTGACCTACTCCAGAACACAGCAGCAAGTGGGGGGCAGAATTGGCAGTCCTGTTCTTCCAACTCCTATTTAAATCCCCCTTTCTCAGCCCAGACACTGTGTTCTTTTCATTAACTCATACTTGCTATATTTCCTTGTTTTGTATGTGAATGCCATCTGCTGCCCCATTTTTGGAAACCAGTATTACCCTATCTCAGTACCTCACTTTCTGTCTTTGGTTTCCTGGGCTCCTGACCTTGCTGTTGTTCAGCTGTGCAGTGGAGACAGTTTTCTGCAGCTCCTGTGAATTCTGATCCAGACAGGGGTCAGATATATGTCATTGTCATCAGTGAGGACCTGGCCCCCTGCTAGGCACCATGCTCAGCATACAGTGACTGTGCAAGGAGTGTTTCATGATTAGCCCTTTACAGAAAGGTTAGGACAATTGTCATGGGTCTGTCAGTTTAGTGACAAAACCAGGATTCTCAGCTCCCAAAACCTTTGTTCCCTTCAGGTGCTTCAGAGTCAGGACCTAACGCAGGGTACAGTAGCAGACTAGCCTGGAGGGAAAGGCCGGATACAAACAGGAGCAAATTACTGCAAAGAGTCACAGCTGGCAGGAGTCCATACAGGGCAGATATGGGGGCCAGGAGCCTGGGAATCATTATAGGAGGACTTCCTTTTGCCCTACAGGTGGTGTACTCAGCTCAAGACCCACTTAAATATCTTTATATGAATTTACCTTGAATGTATTTGCTTCCTATCTTTATGCCTCAGTCTTGATACATTCAACTCCTCTTGTGGATGTTGTCCGGTTGCCCCCCAAGTCTCGGTACTGCTCTGAGAGTGACAGTAAACTCATTCTGGAAACTATTTATTAGTTTATGTATGTCTGGCGCTCCAGGTGTGTGTAAGACTGTTTGATCCTCATTCATTCAAATGAGTAAAATTCATTCAAATGTTCTGAACTGGAAGGAGTACATTTCAACCTATTTGGAGTGCACCCCACATTTTAACTCCTTGGAAGTTGTAGAGAGAAAACGTGCAGCCAACAGGCCCAGGTTCCCTTCCACTTTCCTGTAGGTGCAGTATCTATGAGCTCTGGCTTTCATACATGCCCAGCATGCTGCCAGCAGGGATCAAAGACAGAGTCAAAAGAGGCAGAAATAGCAAAAATCCAATTCACTTGCCTTTGCAGCTTGCTGTCATTTAGCATTTCATATCCATGAATTTCCCAGGGTGCATACAGGGCTCATGTGTACTTGAGTTTTGACCCTTAGCTGCCCAATGTCCCATTCTTTTTCTGAGCATCTAGAAAGTCTCACTACTAGTACATGGGGACACACACGGAGTAATGAAAAGACAATCAACTCAAGGACATGACCAAATGTTTTAAATAATTTCTGACTTGAGATGACCATCTCTCTGCCCTTTGGCAGCCCACCCTTCCTTCCCTTCAGCTATCCCTGCTTCCATTCTGGCCTGGTGGGGTCAAAATATAATGACCTGGTTCTTCCCAGTTTTTCTTGAAATATCAAAGAAGTCAGTATCTGCTCAGAAAGACTGTATATTAGGGGCCTGGGTTCTCGCTTCTCATTTGAACTTCCTGAGGTTCAGTCAGTTTGATGTTGACTTTGAATCTGGCATTCAAGGCACCATGAAATAAACATCAATACAATGCTGGCTCCTGTTTCATTTGAACTATTTAACCCTGTAGGGAAGTCTCGGGCAAATCCAGAAATTTGAGTTTCACCCATGACTGTACTTGAAAGAAGAATTGAAATTATGGATTAGGAGAGTCTGACTTTCAAACATGCCTTCTAAGTTGAAGTAAACAGTGCAGGCTCCTCATCAGCATTTCCTGAGCCATGGCTAGTTAAAAGTTGGCCCCACTGGAAGGCAGTCTACAGCCTGTCTCTATTCTTCCAGAATTACAGGTTGCCATGGTTACATTGGCTTCTGGAAATGAACTTCATAATTGCTGCATATTGCATATAAACAGCTGGATTCCTCTTTCAATTTCACTCTGAAACAATGAAGGCCCAAGAAAATGTCCTTGTATTTGAATCATTGACATGCTAAAGACCATTATGCCAGGGATAAGGCATCCTGGCATAGGAAAACTTGAGGAAATGATCAAGTCAAATTCCCCAGGCTCTCTATATGTAGATGAATGTAAAATGTGTATGTGTGATTCCACATACACAGAATCAAAATAACTGAAAAGCTGCAATAATCCTTCCTTTCAAAGACCTATTAATTTCGTTCATGTTTATAAGGTAAGAAACAGAAACACAGAGACTGAGCAGCATTTTTTGTGCAAGGTTGCACAGCAAGGCAGGTAAGGAATGGGATAGACAGCACAACATGGAGCTGTGGATATGACTCCTATCTGAGATTCGGAACCTGGGTTTGAGTTCTGGTCTGCTACCAATCAGCTGTGTGGCCTCCAAGTATCAATTAACCTCGTGTTCAGTTTAGGTCTGAAAGTTTTGGTGCTGCATGTACCTGCCAACATCATCTCTATAAATAGTGGTGGCTGAGGAGCTTGGATTAGTGGATGTCTCTAACTTAAATACCTACTATAGTAGGCACTCGCTTGGGTCCTAAGATTTCCATACTGTATTCTCTTTTAGACAAACACATTGATGTGGTTTTTAAAATGCAATTGCTACGAGGAAAGTGAAATATTAATGGCTGTTATTACCCTAGTTGATATCAGTTGGTCAAGTTAGTAAATCATGTAGAACAGTGTTGAGGGCATGAGGCCAAAATGGATCCTAAGGAAGGGACCCTTTTTATTGAGGAAAGTTGCTTGAAGGAGACAAATGTCCTGGAGATTTATGGAAAGCTCAGGTTAACAATGAGAGTTCACCTGGTTGATAGAGTGGTAGAAGGAAGAAGCAGAGGGGATGCAAAAAAGAGATGAGGAGACTCTATCTCACAAAATGTTTTTTCGGTCTTTTCATTGTTTCATTCAATTGTCTCTCTCTGTGAAAAAGCCTCAAAATGTTCCAAAGGAAAGTTAAAATAGCACTCTGATACTAAAGTAATAATTAAATATAAATTAGGTATAAGAGCTATAGAGCTATTGACTACACAGAGGGCTTACTAGAGAACCATTTTTTTTTTTTCTGTCCTACAATATCTCAAGTCTGCATGTAAAATGTCAGAGGCTGGCCTTGATGCTCTCAAAGCATGCCACCTGTCCACAACCTCTGCCCTGTTCAGGTTTGAGCTTCCACAAGTTGAGTCTGCTGTGGATGATGGCCTATAAGAGAAAGGTTCCATCCTATACCCGGGAACTGTATTTTCATTTTAGGCAGGAAGTGGCTACAGCTTACCGTTTTCAGGAGTCTTGGAAAGAGGAAAATGAAATACTGGTAGCAATTCCTCTGGGTATCTATTCTCCTTTTTAGAGATTATTATGTTCTCAGTTCAAAACAACAACAACAAACAAATAAAAACAAACACAAAAAGTGATTAAAAAGAAACAACCTTGTCTAATCCACAGGGCTGTAGGTGGGGCTCAGAAGATGTTCATGGACCCTCTTCCTTCCACTCAGTTGGAATAATCCAGCCTGGTGAGTGGTAAACACTTGAGTATAAGCTAATCCACCTTGGATCCTAAAAAAATTGATAGATATGGAGCCATTCCAAAATGGAGTTAAAGCTGACACCCCAGAGTAAGAGCCATGCATGTCTTCATCCTTGAACTTTGGAATATGTGGACTAGGCAAAATAATCTTCAGAGTGGGCCACATCAGCACTGTAGTCAACAAAACTCTTTGTAAAGCAAAAAAAAGGCAGCTATCCTGATTGGGAAGACTGAAAATTAAGGAATTTTGTTTTACAATAGAATTAGCACCACCATGTAGAACTAAAGTGTAACATAGTTTATTAGCACCAATAGAAATTCCTTCCTTCAACTCATATGATTTTTTTCTCTTCCCTTTCTCATACAAACCCCTGGCCTTCACCTCATCATTGGAACACTATTTGGGTTTCTGCCTGAATCAGTGCTTCCCAAGGTTGCAATTCTTTCTGATCTCAAATAAGCACTTGTTGCACTCTGCTTTGGCTTTTTCCTTTAGGCTAGCACTCCCTCTCAAACAGCACCTGTTCATGTGAATGCTAAAACCCTTCCTAGATCCTTACCTGTTGTATATCTTGTCCCCTGAATTTTTTTCATCTCTCCTCATCTATGTTTCCTGCTGTCCCTACCCCTGATAATCTCTTTTACCATCAAACACTCTTCCTTCAACAAATAAACAAAAATGCCCTTCCCTCTGTGCAAAGGCTTCTTCATACTTCAAATACTTCAAGGTTCAGCATGTGTTATCAACTTTTTGAGTCATGTCCCCCACAAAATGCAGAAATGCAAAATGTCCTTTGAGGGGAGCATTGGGTCCTTCACGTGTGGGTTTCTTTCAAAGGACCTAGCATTCAATAGCTACTTGTGGTCTTTTTTATTTTTTACATGCCTTGGAATTTTTGTTCCCAGGATGACAACATACAAATCACCTTTTCATCATTTTTCAAATTGAGTTTCTGCTATGTGTTAGGAATTTTGATAAATAATATGTTATTTCTTCAAAAGTTTTTTGATTAAAGGAAAAAGGAACATACACTAAAAAATGATATACATAAAGATGGAAGATGTTAACAGAGAGGATTTAAATTTCTACCACTATTGTTTGAGAACCCAGGCTTACCGATTCTCTATTTTTATTTCTGTTGATGAGTGGGGAAATTTAGAGGGAAAAGTCTGGATCTGTTGGAGAAAAGATGGGGGTGCTAGAAATGTTACAATAAGTTTTTCTAGCCTCTACTTCCAAGGCGATGCTGAGGACTAGGGAGATCTATGGATAGAAAGCCTCTGGCTAAAACTCCTTTGCACAGTTCACTTTAGGAAAATAAAGCTTGCCTCAAGAGCAAATGCAGCCAGCACAGTGACATTTTAATAATAATACTTTGTCCTTTTACAGCACCTGTCAGCCAATGATCTCAAAGTACTTCCTCTGAGATTAACTCATTAATCCTCACAAGGATAAGTGACTTCCCCAAGGTCACAGAGCAGTGAATGTCAAAGGCTGGCAGGCTGTCCACCTGCCTGCCTGCCACAAAGCTGCCTCTGCTATAACCCAGGCTCACAAAGCCACCATGAGTTTGTAATTGCATGCTGGGGGCTTCCACTTACATTGTTTTGCTCAATCAGTCCAGTAGTCAGGCTGTCTCTACTTTTTTTTTTCCATAGCAAGGAAGGTAAAATTTTTTTTTTTTGGGGGGGGGGGGGCAGAGATCTATCACCTTATAGAATGTACCAGTTTGTGTCTTGAATTTGATGGTTCTCGGCACACAGCTCACTCACCCCAGCACAGTGAAGGAGGTAGGGAGGAGCATCTATAACTACAATAGAACTGCCTAGTAGAGAGCATTAAGGACAAGCTGGCCAAGAGGGAGGTTCAGCACTCAGGGGCTGCATCCTCTTTTTGTTTTTTTTTTTTTCTTTTTTAAAAAAGTTTTACTTTAAAACAATTACAGATTTATAGGAAGTTGTAAAAATATAAGAGAATCCCCCAAGGTAACATCTTACCAAGCTAGAGTACAATATCAAAACAGGAAATTGACATTGGTACTGTGTAGAACTGCTACAGAGTTTGAACAGGTTCAAACCTTGGACTAATCATGAGAGGGCACAGTCCCCTCATGGCCACGTTGCATCCTCGAGGGTTCGGGAACCTGAGGGCCCATGATCCACTGTGGATTCTTATATTCATATAGGAAATAAGTTAAACAAATGAGCCAGCATGGAGTTTAAAGTGAAAGAGAGTCGCCTTGCCCACTTGGCTCACTGAGTATCGACCCATGAACCAGGAGGTCATGGTTTGATTTGTGGACAGGGCACATGCCCAGGTTGCAGGCTTGATCCCTAGTAGGAGGCTTGTAGGAAATAACTGATTGATTAGTATTTTCATTGATGTTTCTATATCTCTCCCTCTCCCTTCCTCTCTTTTAAATATATATATTTGAAAAAGTGGGTTTATTAGTGAGCTAGGGAAGAAGAGAATGAGCTACTCTACAGACAGAGTAGCCTTTCTTCATACATTTACTCCCTTTATTGAGGCTCATTTAACAAAGAAGCAGGGCATTCAATAAGGGAGAGGAATATTCAGGACTTTTCAGGGAAATGGGTGAAGATTTTTTTGAAGAACCCTGTGAATCATTTTGTGTCTTTATATGGGCTTTCCCTTGCCAATCACAGTAGTTTGGGGTGTGTCATTTAGTATGCTAATGTATTACTATGAACATATAATGAAGCAAGGGAGTACTGCAAGGTGAAATTGGCTATGTTGGATGGAGTTGGTCATTAGCTGATTTATGGTTCTAAGTCATACATCCATTGGGGGCTGGTCTTACTATCTCTGTGATAGTACTTGTAGCCCTTATCAGTTATAGCTGTTTAATCATATACTCTATCTCTCTCTCTTTCCAGTGAAGGTAAAAGCCAGCAGGAGGGGCTTATACTGGCACAGAGGGAATTCTCAAGGTTGTCAAGAGCACAGAAATAAGAGTTTGAGGCAGCTGCTAACTTTTTAATATGGGACAGCTCCTGGGAGGAGTGTCTTGCTGAGCAGCACAGCCCAAGCTATACTGGAGCTCACACACTGAATTTTATTCCTATACAACACCTGCATTACCAGGCAGGTGCCCAGAACCAGGATTCATACATGAGAGCCTTGATTGAAGTTTGTATTTGAAAAAAATGGGAGATATTAAATTTGAAAACTCAAATTTAAACTAATTGAAAACAGGGCCTTGTGTGAGTGAAATAAAAGAATTGGGGAGTATATGGTTTAATTTGCAATTTGACAGGTTGGGGTCATGGTTTCAGGAAGCTTACCTGGAAATATTAAGTACATACATCTTCTGGGCCATATTAACAGGGAAGAGAAGGTGATTTCTACACGACAAGCCAGAGCATTTTAACTATTTCCTGAACTACTGGGGACTGACTCAAAAACCTCTAGGTAGGGTGAGAGAGGGAGATAGTGCTGGGTGGTAGTCACTCTGTGTCCTGTTGGATATACAGACTGTATGTACATGAAATGCTAACAAATACAAGGGAATAAGTGTCCAGAAAGTAATTTAAAAATATATATTTTATTGAGTTTTTACGGAGAGAAATAGAGTTAGAAACATCTTGATGAGAGAGTAGCATTGATCAGCTGCCTCTTGCACACCCCCTCCTGGGGATGTGCCCGCAACCAAGATACATGCCCTTGACCAGAATTGAACCTGGGACCCTTCAGTCCGCCAGCTGATGCTCTATCCACTGAGCCAAACTGGTTTCCGCTAATTTTTAAAATAGACTGAAAAATTTCAGAAGTAAAAGTCAATCAGAGTTAATACCATCAGACATGTTTCATGGCATGAGTAAAATTTAAACAAGTCCCTCAAGATGGGTTTGGCTGTATTAGAGAGAGTGTAAAAGTCTGAAAACATAATAATAATTGCAATGTATTAAGTCCCTATTATGTGCCAGATAATTTATACTCATTAGTGTTTTTTTAAATATATTTTATTGATTTTTTTACAGAGAGGAAGAGAAAGAGATAGAGAGTTAGAAACATTGATGAGGGAGAATCATTAATCAGCTGCCTCTTACACACCCCCTACTGGGGATGTGCCTGCAATCAAGGTACATGCCCTTGACTGGAATCGAACCTAAGACCTTTCAGTCCGCAGGCCAAGGCTCTATCCACTGAGCCAAACCAGTTTAAGCCTCATTAGTTTTTGAATCCACACATACCAATAACAAAGTAATGATTGCCCCCAGGTTAACATTGAGGAAACAGGTGCAGCCACAAAACAAAACAAAACAAAACTAAACTAAACAATAAAAACACCAAAATTAAATAATTAAGTGAAGGTTCTAGAGCAAGGATTAGCAAAAAATAATATTCAAACTCATCTGTCCAACATCTATCTGGTGCTCATTTCTCTTTATTAGACCTTTTCTCTCTTACTACACAATGCTGCATTAAAGTAGAGGAATGCCAGGAGCAAGGCATGAACGAGGTGGGAACTCTACAGTGGTGCCTTGTCAGACCCACTGGAGAATAAAGGTGATAAAATTAGAGGTAGAGTTTGAAGTCTTGAATGCCTAATCCAGATTTTGCACTCCATCCAACAGGCACAACATGAATGTGTTTTGAGAAAAGAAATCTCTAGAGTTCAATGGTAGGAGCACTAAGAGCAGCAGGGAGATAGGGACTTCTTAAACTCTGGATATTGAAGTCCTGGCTCCAGCAAGCAACAGCGGGCATTAAAACAACCCAGGGTAGGGACATGGGCAATGTATTCTAGTATTGTATTTAAAAATTGTCTCGTGGCCAAAAGGTAGCACCCTATTTTTAATCTCCGATAGCCACTGCCTCCATCTTTTCATAGAGGATTGGCAAGCAGTTGGAGCACCATAGATGTCTGATTAACTGCCTTTGGTATTTTTCATGAGGAAGTTCTAGAAATAATGTTCCCCACCATAAACACTCTCTGGCTCATAGATACAAAGTTACAAATTGCCAGTGGTTCTTAGGCCAGTGGAAGAGAGACTGCAGAGGCTGGTGAAGCAGGGAAGCCCAGACCAGATCACAAGATCCAACCTTTTCCCTCCTCTCCTTTCTCTAAAACTGCAGCTTCTACTGAGGCTGAGGAGCTGTCAGCAAAGTGTGCAATTGCCTCATTACAAGAGAGAGGAGATGCACCCCAGGAGCCCTCCCAGCCCCCTGAGGCACAGAGACCCAGGATAACAGCAAGGCAATGCACCCCCTGCTGGCTTTTATTGTATGCTAATGTAATGGGGCCATCAGTATGAAGGCTGGCTGTGCATAGAAACGGGATTTCTTTTTGTCTAGTTGGAAGTCATTTAAAATTCCAGCAAGTAGAAATGAGTGTTAGTGTTGCAGAAGGGAGGTTAAGGAGAACACAAAGTAGAGGGGGGATGAATGCAAGTGGGTAAAGAATCCAAGAAAGAAAAAAAAAAGAAAAATTCAGAGAGCTTTTTGCTTTGATAAAGTGTAACTTAAACAGAATGCAGGTTTACCGACTAGATATGCAGACCACCAAATCATGTCCACAGCACCAGGGTTGCACACAGCAGAAAGGCCCAAGGTCACCATGAGAGACTGAGCACAGGCACATCCTAGGAGAGTGCTTTTTCCTTAGGGGAGAATTGCCACTTACTGTGTGTCCCTCCTTCCCTTCTGAAAGGGTATCTTCTCCTAAAGTAACAAAAGGTTTCCATGCTGCCTTTGGAATGAATACCTTTCTTTCATAGAGGCATCTATTTCTAGGAGAGAGTTTGCAGACCCTGTTATCAAATATGATGTAAGAACAGGAGGGCGGGGAATGAAGGAGGAAAGAGAAGTTAAGAGAAAAATGTAGGACTGGAGAGGTGGAGAGAAGGAGGGAAGGAAGGAGGAAGAAAGGGAGGGAGGAGAAATGTCAGCCTAACTGCTCACGTGCCAGACACTACCCCAATGGTGAACACTAGCCCAATGGCAGTTTTCTGAAGACTCTTCACCTCACCCCCAAATCATCCTTGAGCTGAGACCTGTAGAGCCAGTTACATAGACTCACCCACAGAGGTTCCCAATTCCTTTCATCCTCTCTGGTCTTCTCCTGCTCCAGACCCAGAGGCACCCAGGCAGACTCATCTGCTCCCCAAGGTTGGGTCCTTCATCGCCTCGCCAGCTGATCATGGGGCCCTTAAAGCAGGGGCAGAGGCTGCGTTACCTCTTTTCTCTGCACACTTCATGAGTATCATAACCAAGAATTAGACTTATGACACATCACGTCTTCAGTACACATCTGTGGAGTCATCATTTCCTCTAATATAGACTTTTTAAAAAGCTCCATGCAGTATCTAAGTTTTAACTCTATCATAAAAAAAAAGATGTCTAGTTGCATAATCTTTATAATGACTGAAAAGTATCCAGTTGCATTATGTCCTTACATCTTGTGTCAGATGGCACCAAAGCCTTTGGTGTTAGGAACAGAAGTGGGAGATGGACTCCCAGTGCTATACATAGGAGGAGCCACCAACAAGCCCCTTCCTGGCCTCATTCAAAACCTAAGCATATTTCCTGTGAGTTCACATAAACATTTTTTCTGTATTTAAGAGACCTATCATTTTCAAGCACTCACCTCAGTCACCCTCCTTGATGCCTGGACCACAAGAAAGTGTGATCGAAAGGAGTGTCTGGGGTTGACTGCAAACAGCTGTGGGACATAAGTTCTGCCACTAATCTGGCTGCATGATAGATAGCAGGCAATTAGATTACCAGAGCCTCAGTGTCTGTCTGTGAAATAAGGAAGCTGACCTAGCTAAAATCTAATAACACCCAGCCTTCATACCCCAGATTTAATCCCCCAGTCCCACACTGGGGATGCAGTAGCAAGTTCCATCTCTGGATACTTCTGGGGGCTTTATACATTAGCACCCATGGTTATGAGTTAGATCTCATAAAGCCACCTTGTTTTACACAAGTTTTTAATCCTAATGTCCAACAAGGTCAAAGAGAGTCAGCTTCTGAAATGAAAAGATTTAATGTCTCCACGGATGGGAAAGAAACCAGAGGGAGATTGCTGCCTGAGCATGAGAATTCTATCTTGTAGGATTTTTTTTTTCTTCACTGCAAATAAGGTTTATGGATTGCAATGAGGAGTCTGTCGCATTAAAATAAGTCTTTTTACAGTATTTTCCCATTTAAGCCTCACATGGGCAGCGTGCTGGATTGGGCCCGGAAAGGCAGACTCACTAGTTTTTCAATTTAGTTTGTTAATAGCCTGCCTTTCATAAAAGCATCAGGCACAATCACCCCAATCCCTAAATCAATAGGATGATGCAGCAATGCCTCACAGAAATGATATTTTTGAAATAAATATATACCATTCAGCCAGTCCCGTTTGACATCAAATTTATATACTCAATAAGAAAGCACAATTAATGGTCCCGAACTGTATTTTCCTTCACCTATTTCACATTTCAAGAAGCACAGGATTTCTTAAGAAAAAATAATAAAAGAAGGAAAGGAAAAGAGCAAAAAAGCATTCCATTCATAAATAGAATGAAAGTATTACAAAACAATGCTGGCTTGTTGGTGCCTCCCTGAAACCCATTTATCTTGCCACCAATTTCATTTTTCTCTTCTTTCTGGTCTTGGCACAGATGTTACCTCTTTGGAGAAAACTCCCCTGGCACCCTGTATAAAACAGTACAACATTTTTTCTCTGTCCATTTGCCTTGCTCTTCATGGAATTTTATTATATCATATTTGCTTATTGTCACCCCTTCTCCCAACAATTTTAAGCCCTCTGGGGGCAGGGACCTTGTTAAACACTATATCTCCTGTGCTCAAACAAGTGTCCAGCTTCTGGTGGCTGTCCTAAATAATTTCTTTAATGAATGAGTGAATGAGTGAATGAATGAATGAATGAATAAATAAATAAATTGATGTATGAATGACTACCCCATTTCCTCTCCATGTATTGCTTATGAAATTGTGTGAATACAGTAAAATAGCCAACAGAAGTCACGCATGCCTTTACTTTACTCACTAAAGCAATCAATTAGAGACAACTTAATAGTTTTTATATTTCTCTCTGGTGTGTGTGTGTGCATATACCCACAGTTTGGGGAGTATTCGATGTTATTAAAAATGATGGACAATAATAACACTATGCTATTTGGGGAAAATTACTAATATACTGAGACTTACCTCTCTCCCACCTCTGTGTCCCCACCTGCTAGAGAAAACTTTTATCTTCACCTTCACAGGTTTTTCTGGTCTCCTACCTCTTTAATCAGTATTTAAATAAAATTTTATTAAATGTTGCTCTAAGTAATTAATGAGAAAATATTTTATGGTCTTTGAGAAATCTGAGGACAAAAACAAAAACAAAAACAAAAAACAACCCCCCCCCCCAACATATTTTAATTACTCTTTGTTGCTGAGGTCTGTTTCCTGAATCTAGCACATGCTAAAATTGGAATGCATGGGACCACAGATAAAACCTTTGTTTTGTTTGGTGACCTCCTAATGAGATGGTTAAGGTGTAATCTGCAAATATACCTCAGGTAGAATCATCTTCCTAGGCTCTAACCAAGAATGGCTTTTTACCATGAGTACCATGTTTATTATATTTACATTGTTAAGAAGTTTTGAGTTAAGCCAACAACAGCCATCATTTTTGTTGGCCTGCAATGAATAGGAGACATTGCAAAGAATTTCAGAGCACTATAATAAAAGAATTTCAAATTTTTGAGGAAAATCCACATATGGAACAGGAATAAATATTTCAGGCAAGATGTTAACCAATCGCAGAAGTCAAAAACTGTGCATATATTCTGTGCTAGAGACTGTGTTGAGCAATGTAGAATAATTACCTCATTTATTCATCGTGACTTCCCTACAGAGGTGGTGAGTGTCACTATTACAGATGAGGAAACTGATGCATGGGGAGGTTAATAACTTGCTAATGGCCCCATGGGTGACATAGGGAGGTTAATAAGTTGTTCATGGCCCCATAGAGCCAAAGATCAAATCCTGTTCTATTGTATGTCAAAGACATTGCACTCAATCCTGCATTAATAAAAAACTAAGTCTAATCGAGTAGTTATCATGAGTCAGGTGATTGTTCTGAACACTGTGCAAGCACAACTCATTTGACACAATGACACTCCAAGTAAGAACAGCTATTTCCCATTTTACATATAAAAAATACAAGCAAAGAGAGAGAGATTAAGCAACTTGTCCAAGGTCATATAGCTAGAGAGTTACATAGCTGGGATTATAACCCTGGTTGATGGTTTGAGAACTAAGTGCAAAAAACACATATTTTAATGCCTCTTAAGTCTTACATTGTGCAAAATGTTCTTCATACATTTACTGTCCATTCAACCCCACAGTATAGTTTTAAGTTGTGAAGATGATGTTGACATTTCAATCCTGATTATTTATTCACTTCTCATCTGACTAGTTGACTAGTTATTTTCTTTTTCATTTACCACCAGAACTAGCTATCTTGGCTATGGAAGCACATACCGTGAAGGATCAGACAGCTGTAAAATGGTCCAATCTTCTCCAGAACTTCTCTGCAGACTCCAGGCAAGGTTCTAAATTTCCAGGGTTTAGATGAAAATCTTAAGGTGAGAATGAAAGATAAAAATGCTTTAGTGGTGAGAAGAGAGACCTTTACCAGAGTTAAACCCCTAGTTTGTGGTTAGTTGGAATGACTTTCCTTGAAAGAATGGACCAGAGGGCTGATCTCTTACTAGGGGAAAAAATAGAATGGAAAGGCACTAAAAAGACAATATGAAGTTGGATGCCTAGGCACTCAGCTGACAATGCTCTTGGCACTGGGTATTGCAGAGAGAAGGGGCCTCTACTAAAATGAGAAGAAACTGATGAGAGAATAGATAGAGAACACAGATTCTCCTTATTCTCTGTATCATTTCCATTGACCAGTAACTATGGCCTGGGCTCCAATGGCAATGAATGAATACCAGCCCTAATACAGCCACATTTTTATATTTGTAGTGGGTGTAGGCATAGAGAGACTGGCATTGAGTAAAGCATAAAGTCTAAAGAAGCATGGAACAAACTGTGGAATCTCAGGGAAGGAAGGGAAAGATGGGTGGGTGGTGGGAAGAGACCAACCAAAGAACTTGTATGCATATATGAATAACTCATGGACACGCAATAGGGTGGTGAAGGCCTGTGGCAGGGAGCAGGATCAGGCTAGAAGAGGTCAATGGGGGAAACAAAGGTACAAGGGGATATATGTAATATTTTCAACAATATGATATTGGTCAGTACAATCTCTTCTACTTTAGTGTGAAGGCAAATAACACCTTTCCCTTTGTGTGGGCATTATCTGTTGTAACCACTTCTTCCTCACATGCTTTGCCTGGTCAGGGGATATGAATTTAAGGCTACATTTTGTTAAAAGTGAGTTAAGGGTTTAGACTTCTCCTCCTGGGTCAACCAATCATCAATTATGTGCTATTGTTATAGCTTCTATTCTTGAAATATGTAAGTTATGGGTGTGCATACCAAATGCACTTTCTTTACTCTGGCTAAAATAATGTGTGGACCAACACTATGAGGTGAATACCTTTCCTTATTGACAAGTGGGAAAATGGATATTCAGATACTCTATAACTTATTCATGATCAGAGAACTTTGGGGCCAAGCCAGGATTTGAACTCAGTCTTTTGGATTCCAGAAATGATGCATTTCACCACTGCTGTCTTACTGTTTTCTTATATTATGCCCAAACTTTTGTTATATAATAACAAAGCAAAATAAAGAAGGAAAGAAAGAAACCTTGTTCCCTTTCAAAGGTGTAGTTCAGGCATCAATATGCTGGGTACCTGAGGCTTAAAGCAGAAGTGAATGTGAAAAGGTCCCAGCATTCTGCCTGTTAAGCAGTCTACAACAATTTCTTGCCCATGGCCCATATGCCTGCCTCTTCTCAACACCTGAAGCTTTGATTGTGTCTCTGATTTTATTTGCTGCTATTTCAAGTGTGACTGCTTTCAGGCCTGCAGATGTGAGTTTGGGGACAGTGGTGTGTGTGTGTGGGAGAAATGTAATTTAATTTAAATTGCATTTTTGAGCAACGTAGACACTTGGATATTATTCTTTATTACTGGAATATGCCACTCAGCATATTCATCTGGGCGTATTTAAACCTAAAATTCCCCACCTCCCGAGGCTGTACTTGCAGTAAATAGCATAAAAATTTGGATGGAGGATGCAAATCTGAGATTTGTGACTCCTGTGTGTTCAGTGGAAGATAACAGAGGCCACAGATCAACCTAGAATGAATGGCATGTCCTCTGCATGGTGCTGTATAGAAGTCTGTGAACACAATCAGAAGGTCAGCTCATCCACTAACCACAGAAGTCTACCTAACAACCCACTACAGCAGACCCTGTTACTAGAAAATGGTGAGAATCAGTAACACACAGGGATCTGAAGCAATGCTGGCTTTAATTCTGAGGGTGGGGGAAGAATTCAGCAAGCATTTTTTAAGGTTGGCCATCATATCATCATATAAGGGGTTGATTGTGAGTTTGTGAGTTCATTTAGCTAGTGGATAAGATGATGCAGTTTCAAAGCCATAGAGTTGATTTTCAGCCCGATCTCTCTCCTCTGTGGACACCTTAGCTAAAATTGGGTTGGAAAACTGAGCATAATTTATTAGATAGTGAAAGAGAAAGAATGATTTGTAAGAACATCTAAGAACATCTTTGAACCCAAAATCTTTCTGGTGCTGACTACTATAAAGCCTAAAATTTCACAATTTAGTGCTTTAGGTTACACATTTCTCTCCCAATACATCTCTTTTAAAGGGGAAAATGGTCTGAAATCAAGATTTCATTGAACTATTTTTGATGTCTAATGCTTCATAGTGAATGAGATCACCAGATATGTTTTTCAATCAGAAGAAAAGACATAGCTCCTACTGACCAATGATAGGCAGTCAGTGACTCATTTTATTATGAGACCTGGTACCAAGAATCACATATGCATTTGGGGCCACTGTCATTGTAAGGGTATTAATTACTGCTGCTTTAGTTTTGACTGTGTAATCAAAGACACTGAGCCCCAATTTTCTGATTGTTGAACAACACTGACACTGAGCCCAAATTTTCTGATTTAAAATAATATTAATAATTTTGACTTTATAGATAATTGTAAAGAATAAGTGAAATTTTAAAAAAATAGTGGGTAAAATGAAATTCACATTGATCTAAAATGTAAGATATTCATTAAAAATAAAGATCCTCTATGGACCCAACTGCTTTTACACCTAGGGGCTAGGAATAACATCAAGCCAGCTGCCCAGGCCACTCCTGTTCCCTTATCCTCCTGCTTTTGTTCAGACCTTGGGCTCACAGCAAAATCCCTATGCCCAAAAGCTTGGCCTGGAAGGAGACAATGATCAAATTGCCTCACAGGTTTTTTTTCAGGACAGCTAACTTCTAGAGTTCTAGCTTTGGGTAGTTGAAATGTGAAAATCACAACACGTGGGAAGGTCTCTGAAAGCTTGATAGGTTATGGATAGTTTATGGATAGACAGATCTGTGCCTGGATTCCAGGTAACCCCACCTGAGTCTCCATAAATATACAAATATCACCAAGGGGAGGAGCCCTCTGAATCTCTCCCTTTCCCTTAACTTTTTTTTTTTTTTTTAAAGTAGAAAAGTCATTTATTTTAATGGTTACTTGCACTGCCTCAATACCATTTTTGTTGTTATTTATCTTTTACATTTTTAATAAAAATTGTATATATTTAAGGTGTGAAACACAATGTCTTTAAATACATAGACATAATGAATTAGTTATTAAGTCAAGCAACTTAACATATCCATCTTCTCTCATAGTTATCATTGTGTATGGGTGTGTGCGCCTTGGGTGAGGACCCCTAAAATCCATTCTCTTAGCACATTTCCATTATTTAATACAGTATTATTAGCTATAGTTATCATGCTGCACATCAGATCATTGGACATATTTCTCCTACACAACTACAGCTTTGTGCCATTTGACCAATATATTCCCATTTCCCCACCTTTCTGCCCTGCTAACCACTATTCTACTCTCTGCTTCTAGGATTCATCTCTTTGGTGGTAAAAACATTGAGGCCTTCATGGGTTCTATACATAGATGGAGATAACCATCATTTAGTACTTCTTTGGCCATAGAACTGGATAGTGTTGATCTATGTGAATAGTAGCTCCATATAATCCTTTGAGCTAACTTCATAATCCTTCAGGCCAGGAAATTTTAAACTGCCTGCTACAATAGTAACATCTCTTGGCCAATTCTGGGAAATATATGTTGAGGCGGGCTCCTGTGGTGGAGTTCCTGACTCATGGTACTTACCATCAGTAGGGGCCACATAGTGTTTCACTATGTCCTGAGACATGTCCTCTAAACAAATAATTTTATAGCAATAAAAACAAAAATGAAACCGAACTTGTCTGGACCTTAGGGACCTGTGTATTAGGCCCCCAAAAGATTCTTACCTAGATATAGATCTATGTATTGAAACTGAGGCCTCCACACTGTTCTAGGAAATATTATGTCTTGGATAAGAGCAATTCCAGTGATTTCTCAAAATTGGTCCCAGTAAAAATCTACTATTCCACTGGGGATGTAAAATAGTTGTTCACTTAAACCATTTTGAGGTTTATAAGTACATCCACAAAGGTCAGTTGATGTCCTTATCTAGTAACAATGTGTCTAGAACCTACTTCTCCTTTCAGAACATGCCTCAGATGGTTAGACTAATGTCAAGCATATGAGTACTTCTAGTCCCTCTCATCTCAGGGACAAAATCCCAGAAGGCAGTTAATAGGATGATTCCATCTTTAATAATACATTTGCCACCAATAAAACCAAAGGTATAGGAAGACTAACAGTTAAGACTGTATTCTTTGTGCTCATTCATTTCTAAGGGTTCCAAACTCTCTTGCTCTCATATGACATCCCCAGTCTCTATCCATGTTCTTTATACCTGGATGCTGTCTTTAAGCCTCATGTCTTGCATGGGCCTTTCTTCTGGATTTCTTGATTAGCTTTCGGTATCAAAATCACCCTGCCTGCTATCACATGGATTGCTCTTGGCACCTTAGTCTCTGGCCATAGGCCGGATACCCTGGCCACTCCTTGCATCCTGCCACATTCTTACAACCTCAGCCTGGACTACCTCTCAAGAGGAAGTGTTTGGATAATTTCAAGGTAACCAGGTAACTATCTCAAAATATCAAACTCTTTTACCCATCATATTCTTGTTTCTGCTCTTTTATTCTTGTAGCCTTGACTAGAGGTTATGATTGCTTTTAAAATATACACATCCCTTGAAAAGCTAAATTTTATACATCATCAAACATGTACACCTCCATATGAATAAAACCTTCACATCTTTTAAAAAATATGGTAGGGGTGTCGAGGCAGGAAAAAAGAATGTGGATTTCAACCTCCCAGCTGCATCTGAGATGGAAAAAAGTGTCTGTGAACAGGAAATTAAACTTTAGTTGCAGAAAATTAAACTTGCCACTCTCTCAATGTTGTAAAGAACTGGCCCTGGTAGCTCTTTTCTTCATGGACAACAACTGTTTGTCACAAAATATTTTTGATGGGCACTCACCCCTGCTTGATCTGGGCTATAAATATTTGCCCAGATTCTAAAACTGAGGCCCTATCTTTTCAATGTATATATTGCATAAATATATGTAGATAAATAAACTTGTAAGCTGGTATATGCATTGCATGTAAACTCTTTTTTTTAAGCAAAGATTTGAATTTTATAGACTGTAAAATATGAATATTGCTCTATTTATCTTGATGTACCTCTATGTAAAAGGTGACTGCTGTGATTGTAAAGTCAGGCCATATAACTAAAATAAGGTACTTTATTAGAAATTTTAAGATATCTCCTATCCAATATGTATAACCATAACTGTCTTGAAAAATTAGTTGTTTATTGCATATGTACTTTCTAGTGCTCCAGCTATAATTCTGGAGTGATTTATAAGCATTGTGAGAGGAAAGAAGCTGGTCACTGCTATGAACATAGGATTCAAGGATTCTAGTTGGACAATGTAAGTAAAAAGGGCTCATAATGAGCAACATGTGTCAGCCTATGTGCTGTGGAGGAACAGGGCCACCAACATTCAATAGCAATAGCAAACTCTGTCCACATTGTTAGGAAAAATTATATTTTTAAGTACTTATACTGAGAAAACTTGCTCTTTAGAAGACCAGATTAAAACTGTTGTAGACTTTCTGGGCTTAGATGCATATATTTCTTTTATTGTTTTTAAAACCATGCTGTACAAAAGTCAAAGCTCATGGGCTATAGTTTGCTAACCCCAGCTCTACAGCCAAGATTTTAAGACACTTAAATAGCAGAAAATTTGTTTTCAAGAGAGATCTCATATTCACCACAATAAATCAATCCAGGAGTTGAGGCTGGGACTTTGCTGGAGGTTCTAGGACCCTGTCTACTCTGCTTTATCTTCTGGGTGTCAGAGAGTCCTTAGGAGATCACATGGATTTTGAGAGCTCTTAGGAACACAGCTTAGATATCTGGATATCTGTGCGCCCGGGAATCATAAGAACTTTTAGGATAGTGACAAAAATGTACAATTATAAAAAAAGCTCAGACCTTATAACAACAAGGAAGGAAACATGTAAGAAGCTGACACTGACCATCTGTACATTCTGTCTATGGCACTACCATACTCAATATTATAAGTAAAAACTTCATTAAAAAAAAAATCTCACATGCATCATGTCTTGGAGACAAAACCTTTAGTGTTTATTGGTTTCCTTTCTGTATCAGTCCTCAGAGAGAGTATATACTCACACTCCTCACACAGGGATAACTGTGCAAGTTTCTTAACTGTTTCCCCAGCTCTTTTTAGACTCTTCACTCCCTGCCCTAGCCAGCTTACCCAAAAGGCTAAGTTTTGTGATTATATTGCTTTGATTTGGTCTCCTCATTCTTTCAATTCAATTCATTTTGTCATTGATCAGATATTTATGATGCTCACCTTCAATGTCCTGAAAATTATAGGACTCCCCAAATATGTGATAGAATCCCTGCCTTCTATTAGAAGAGATAAAGTGATGACAAAATACCTGTGATAGAAGGTGAAATGCCTAAGAGCCAGGTTAATAGTGCAAGCTAAGTCTAACAAAGTCACTAAAGAAAATGCCTGGCTGGTGATATTGGGGAACATTTGAGAAATTATTGGATATCTAGTAGAAAGCCACTACATGAGGAATAGGGGGTA
Organism: Pipistrellus kuhlii; assembly: GCF_014108245.1. Lineage (NCBI taxonomy): Eukaryota > Metazoa > Chordata > Mammalia > Chiroptera > Vespertilionidae > Pipistrellus > Pipistrellus kuhlii. The sequence continues at coordinate 9,382,278 of NW_023425562.1, forward strand.
GAGCATTGTGGTGGAAAGAAAGGCATGAACAGGGACATGGAGAAAGAAAAGCACAGAGATTGTTCTGCAAGTTATGGCCATATAATTTTAGTAGCTGAATAAGAGAAAAACTTGGAGAATGAGTTAAGCCAAGTTTGTGGAAGGCCTGGAATGCCAAGCCATTTTGTTTGAACTGCATGTAATAGACGTTGGAGGAAAGTCAATGTTTTTTGACGTCTATATGCCCTATCAGGTATGTAGGGAACTTGTAGATTTTAATTTCTGCTTCATTTTCTAGATTATCAATAAATCAAATAAAAATGAACATGATTATTTATATTTTTAAATGTTTCTATGGACTATGAAGGAAAATGAGGAAAAGGTTTTAGAAAATGGCAAGACATTGGCTGTGGAATTTCCAAGAACAAATGAGATACAGATTGATAAAGTTGGAAAATAAGAAAATATTTATCTTTAACCTTTTCAACCTAATATTGCTCTGCCACCTTCATATTAGATCATAAAATCCTTGGAGAAGGAAGCATATTTGCTTTGATTCCTCTTTGTATTCTCAGCACATAGCAGAGAGCCTAGTTCAGAACAGCCTGTCAGTAAATGTTGCTGAAAAGAATGATCTCTCCAAACTCCATCAGAGTGTCCACTCTAGAGAAAAATCTGTAACCAAATGCATGCTTGCAAATAAATGATTTTTCATATGTTAAAATGAATTTCTCTAGTAAAAAAATAAATATGGAATAGCACATTGCTAAATAAGTCTAATTGTAATGGCCGCATTCATAAAAGAGGAGGTGTATCTTACAAGGGCAACAATGTTGTATGCCACTGTCCCAACTGACTACTTTCTACTTTCCTTAATCTGGGGCCCCTTGAAACCTTAGCTTTTTCAAGTACAACTGTCTTAGCTGAATTTACTCTGTTTTACCCTGGCATATGGCAAGAAAAGAGGCTATAGAGAACCCCTGAGTCAGAGCCTACACATAATTTCATTTCCCCCCCAGATTTTGAAGAAAGCCCTGTGGTACTTGTCTGCCTGTAGGAGTCACCAGGCTGTTAATCCAGTGTCCTAATTTCCTGGCCATCCTGCTTGACCAAAAAAAAAAAAAAAAAAAAAAAAAAAAAAAAAAAAAAGCACTTCCCCTTTCACATGGAAATCCCTTTCACAGTTGAATACCTTCACTCTGGAGGATTGAACTGTATTTATGTTAATCCCCTTCTTTCAGCATAGAGGAGATTTGGCATGACCTTGATCATGGTTTCCAACCTGGCTTCTCTGATTACATGCCTACTGCATGCAGCTTAGACAAAATGAATGTCATCGGTTGAAGTGGCCACATATCTACTCAAGATGGCCAGAGCCATAATGGTGTAATTTCACATATCTAAAGTGTTTATGCCTAAATATATCTTCTGCATTGATTTGAAATATGCCACTATTACTTCTACTTAAGCCTGGTACACTCTACATTCCACATCCTACATTTTGAAATACTCAGAGCAGTTTTGGAGAAAAGAAAGCAAGAATGCAAAAACTGCAATAAATATACATACAATTTGCCAATTTAATTCAACAGTATTAACCTGTATATGGTGACAAAATTTTACTGCAACATTATGAATTAATCTCATGGAAACCCTGTTTGTCTTGGGTATTTCAGTTGTTACAAAAATATTAAGGGAGCTTATTAACTAACATTTTTAATTTCCAATGTCAGAAAGCCAACTCACTAGTATGAACTAAAAGCTTTTTGAAGAATGCATTGCCTCACATAACTGGGAAGTGCAGTAGGGTGTTGTTTTAGGCTCAGCTGACCAATTGGCTCAAATAGCATCATCAGGAATCCTCATCTCTCTCTCCAGGTTTTGATAGTTTCTTTCCTTTATGTAATACCCTGTTTTCCTGAAAATAAGACAGTGTCTTATATTATTTTTTTTTCTCCCAAAGTTGTGCTAGGTCTTATTTTCAGGGGATGTCTTATCTTTCCATGTGCTAGGTCTTATTTTCAGAGGATGTCTTATTTTTGGGGAAACACAGTAGGTGTGATGGTTTTCAGAACATCAAGATCCCAGAGGAGAGACGGTGTTTTTTGGATAGGTGTCTTACTATAATAGTAGTTTTGTATTGTTGTTATAACAAACTACCAGGCATTTGTGACTTAAAAAATGCAAATTTTTATCTTATAGTTGTAGAGGTCAGAAATCTGAAATGGATATCAAGAGGCTAAAATCAAGGTGTAGGCAGGGCTGTACTACTTTCTTAAGACTCAAGGGGAGAATTCATTTTCTTGCCTTTCTCTGTAGAGGTTGCCTTCATTGGTTAGCTCATGGCTCCTTACTCTACCTTCAAATCTAACAGTAATATCTCTCTGATTGCCATTTCATTGTTGCCTCTCCTGTAACTCTCCTTCATCCCTCTTTTAGCTTGATCTTGGCTCTTTCAGCCAGCTCTGACTTTTCTTGTGTCAACATGCAAATGGACCCTTAATAAACAGGACTATCTCAGTTGTGGGGTATTTTCTTCCCCATTCATCCACTCTTGTATCTCTTAGCTCCTTCCCAAGTTGGGCATTGATCACAGCTTTTTCCTTAGAACTCCCATACCTTATGCCTGCAAGATGGCAAGGTCTTTGTCCCAGAGCCCCGTAGGAAGGGCAGTTGTTCATTGACAGAACTATCCTTCCAAGGGCAGCAGCATTTCTGCATCTGGGCATTAATTCTTAATCAAACATTGATGAATCATGCCTTTTTACTGAAAAGCATGGTCCTTAAGTCAACCACCTAATCTAAAGGAAGAAATTAAACTCTAAACCAACATAAACACATTACAAGTCATTAGTGTAATTAAAAAGGAATGTATAATTAAAACATTTGTGTATTTTAGCTCAAATTCATCTGCGGTTGGAAATTTTAATGAACTGTTCATCAAAGAAGTCTCAGGAGTCTGGGGATAAGTTTAGCATAACAAGAAACTGAGTGTTTTCTTCCCTCTGCTTGAGGAGCCCCATTCCCTCTGGTTTCTAAAAAGCAACCTGTCATTGGTTCCACCAAACTAATAATGATTCTAAGTGGTTATGATTGCTTCCGTGTTTTAAACTGATGTTATCTTTTTATCCCTTAAGAATCATGTTTTTCATAATTACTTCTCTTTTGTCTTTTCCTTAAGACAAATTATTTTGTAATTAGTGATGAAGGAAGGAGTCATCACTCCAAGACATCTGTCAAGTTGTCAGGAAGTATGTCTCCCTGTAGCTATATTTAAACTTTCTGCTTAATAGCTTCTTGCTTTATTTCATAAGAACATCTCTGTGGAATCATGCCCAGGATCCCCTAATGATCAGATTCTATAAAACATATAACAATTAGTCCATAAGAAATATTGCTCCCCAGAATGTTCCTACTATTCATACTGTGCACCTTTTCCTCTTAACACTCCCTATCCATTTCCTGTCTGCTAACATAGATGTCCTTTCTTCATGATCCCTAGACTCCTGTTCTAGACTCTTACAGAAGAGATGGCAGTGTGTGTCAAATCTAGCATTCAGTTGTGACAATGTTCTGTCTGTCTCCAAGTGATGGCAGCTATTGTGAGAAACAGAATAGTTCTATTCTAAGTACATAACCGAGCTGTGTTTCCCCTGCACCTTATAGAGAAATTACATGCTTATCTGTATGTTCTTCAGTATCATCTGCACCAATGAATGTATCCTTCCAGGGAATCCTAAAGCAGCATTCCTTAGGAACAGAATCTAGATGGACAGAAACATCCTGTGGAGTGTTGATGAGTACAGGGAGCTCATCTTGCCATGAGAATCAAAATTATTGCTAATCTCCCATTCTGATGCCATTCTTTTAATAGGTAACACCCTAAATCTCATAAGTTTCAACCCACTCTAGCCACTTACTCTCTTTACTTTTTAATCACCAATTTTACTCATGACTCTTCTTCTTCATGAAAGAAAGCTAGGCACAGGGAGTTCAGAGATTTTCTGAGAGGAACACAGAAATATCAGACAGATCCAAGAACAGCAAAACATAGAAAAGCACAGTCTGAGTCTGACTTTTCACCTGGCCCTGGCAGAGGCAGAGGCAGGACTAGCCCATGTTGTATAAATGAACACCTTAATGCCCTCCCATATTTTAGGAGATTCTTCACGTTAGTACATTTGCTCCTCCTTTTGACCAATTTTCTAGCTTCCCCCTCTTTCAGAGCACCCATACTACTGGCTTGGGTCACAGGGATGTGCCTACCTTGAAATCACCTGAAAATTATCTGGATAAAGTGGGTGGAATGGAAAAGCATTGCTCAAGGTATTTTTCTTCATGAGGGTTTTCACATCTAACAGTCTCATAAAGATTAAAGATGTAAGACACAAAAATGACATTACAAGGTAGAATTACAGGCATCAGAAAGATTATGGCATTAAGACATTTCCTTCCTGATGGAGCAGGCAGACTGTGCTGCATTCCCTCTCATTGCACCAAGTAGTGGCTGCTTGTTCTTTCTGCCTGAGTACAGTACACGAGCAGAGTGCAATCTGTGGGCAGAGGTGTGACAAACTCAGCAGTTGGAATAATGAGAAAAACAATCAGTGTGTTTACTTTCCTGGTTAGTATCCCAATACATTCCTTCCTGGAGCTCATGGATCATGATTATCTTTAAGATGAAATAAAATTCCAAGATGCCTCTGAGCTTGTGGTCCTCTTTATTTCTATTCCAATGCCACTCCTTCCTTATGGTTATTTTAATGTTCCTTGTATCTTTTTCACTCCCATTCCATCTTTTGAAAATCCATTCTTCACATCAATGTCAGATTTAAAATACTATTTGCAGCACTACTTTGTTCTGTTGTCGAGGTTGAAAGTTTTCTTGCTACCCATGGCTCAATGCATGGCTTCATATCACCTACCCTCACCTCATCCATCCTTATTGTGCATCATTTCTCAGCAGTGCACTTTCTGGGTTCATTAAATTGGGCACCTCCCTTTGTTCCACCCACTTCCTCCAAATTCTTATTGGCTGAAACTTGTTGACAATATGGCAGAAAGTAGAAAAATTAAGGTCTGAAACTACCAGGCAATTACTGTACTGGCCCTGATCTCTCTACCTCTAAACTTTTTTCCACCCAAGAGAAATAAAAGTGTTGTTTAAAAGCCTCTATTATGTCCATTGTTGAGTGCTAGCACCTGAAGTAATGCAATTCTTAAGCGATACAAATACATGAAAATAACTGATTTTATCTGTATAATCTATAATTTATTCATAATTCAAGGTTAGATGATATACTCCCCAATTATTTGTTTGCTTGTTTTTTGGTTTCTTTGTTCATTCATTTGTTTGAAATGTTGCATTGAAAGATCTAAAATTCTGAAACAATCTAATTCATTTGATGAAATCACCATTTGACCCCTATTTTGAAAGGTGCTACCCACACAGATCCCCCAATACTCATCTATGGGCTCTCCTTTCTCTTATCCAGCTATGCTCTGCCTTCCAAGTTCCTAAAGAGGAAAAATCTTATAAACATACAATCATATCTTCTTCCCATTATGTAATTAGTTAAGATGGATTGGGGTAGTTACCAATCCTCTGAGTGAACTTTCAAACATATAGAGGCACAGCTTAAGAGCAGAAAGGTAGCCCCAAACACTGTTTTCTTGATTTATTCTTTGACTGTGAAAATTTAAGAGTTGTGGGTGGAATATATAAGTCCATAAATTATAAACAGACAGTGAAATTTTCAAATAAAAAAAATAGAGAACAAGGACAAATAAGATACTCTAAAAGTGTGGGCACTGGAACAATTTGACATGAGGAAGCTGCAAAGTTTCACATGCATTTACATAATGTAAACTGAGAAATCTATTTTAAAAAATTTATTGTTGAAAGTATTACATATGTCCCTTCCCCCTCCACACTGCCCTCTCTCCCCTCCCCACACAAACCTTCACCACCCTATTTTCTGTGTCTATGGGTTATGCATATATACATGTGAGTTCATTGGCTGATCTCTTTCCCCTCTCCCCCTCCCTTGCCTTCTCTCTGAAGTTTGACAGTCTATTTGATGTTTCTATATCTTGGGGTTTATTTTTGTTCTTCAGTTTACATTGTTCATTAGATTCCACATATGAATGAGAGCATGTGATACTTATTTTTCTCTGACTGGATTATTTCTTTTAGCATAATACTTTCTAGTTCTATCCATGCTGTTGCAAATGGTAAGAGTTCTTTCTTTTTTACTCCTGCATAGTATTCCATTGTATAGATGTAGCATACAATGGTACATCTATACAATGAATTTTTAATTCATTCATATGCTAATGGGCACTTAGGCTGTTTCTAAATCTTAGCTATTGTAATTTGTGTTGCTATGAATATAGGAGTGTATATATTCTTTTTTGTTGGGTGTTTTTGAATTCTTGGGATATATTCCTAGGAGTGGGATCACTGGGTCAAATGGTAGTTCCATTTTTAATTTTTTGAGGAAACTGTTTTCCATAGTGGCTGCACTAGTTTGGATTTCCACCAGCAGTGTACTAGTCAAGAGTTCTCTTTTCTCCACATCTTTGCCAGCATTTGTTGTTTGTTGATTTGTTGATGATAGCCATTCTAACAGGTGTGAGGTGGTACCTCATTGTCATTTTGATTTGCATTTTCTTGGATGGTTAGTGACTTTGAGTGATTTTTCATATGCCTTTTGGCCTTCTATATGTCCATTTTGGAGAAGTGTCTATTTAGGTCCTTTGCCCGTTTTTTAATTGGATTTTTTTTAATCTTCCTTTTGGTCTGGATGGCTTCACATGGGAGTTTTCCAAACATTAAAATAAAAACAAATACCTGTCCTAAAACTATTCCAAAAAAATCAGGAAGAAGGAATAGTTCCAAGCCCTATCTTTGAGGCCAGCATTACCCCAATCCCAAAACCAGATAAAGATACTACAAAGAAAGAGAATTACAGGCCAATAACCCTGATAAACATAGATGCTAAAATCCTCAACAAAATTGTAGCAATTTGGATCTAGCAATACATTAGGTAAATCATACACCATGACCAAGTGGGATTTATTCCAGGGATGCAAGGCTGGTATAATACCCACAAATCAATAAATGTAATACATCACATAAACAAAATGAAAGATAAAAACCACATGATTATAACAATAAATGCAGGAAAAGCATTCGACAAAATCCAATACCCCTTTTTGATAAAAAAAAACAAAACAAAACAAACAAACAACAACAATAACAAAAAAAAAAAACTCTCAACAAAGTGGGAATAGAGAAATCATACCTCAACATAATAAAAGCCTTATATGATCTGCCTACTGCCTTACAACCAAAATCATTCTCAATGGACAAAGAGTGAGAACTAATTTTAAAATGTTTAAATATACATTTTTAAAATGTTTAAAATGTTTAAATATATTTTTTAAATGTTTAAAAAAATTTAAATGTTTAAATATACAAAATGTTTAAATATATATACCTGTGATCCTTTCTACTCCCAGGCCTTGAAACAATACTTATTGGTGTATTGGTGGCTAGTCTTTGTATTTAAAAACTCTATGTCTTTATGGAAAAAAGAAGACATTGAGCGTAGGTAGAATTTAGGGGCAATACTATAATATATTGTGGGGATCTTGTCCTTTATGAGAGGGAAGTGATGAGAGCAGAGACATTGTGCTTGCAGGGACAAAAACATGGAATTAGAACAATGCCTGATGAGTTTGTGAGATATGAGAACAGATCCATGTCTCATTTCTCTGATAGTTTCTCAGTCTGTGGGGATAGCCAAGGTCAGCTCATTGTGATGTAAACGCCAAGGTAAACTTTTCTTGACCCAAAAGTGTTGTATTTATTTATAGTGTGTACTCAGAGAGAATCTAGGGTTTTCAAATAAATGACTTTTTAATGGTACTATACAAATGGAGAAGGGGGCAAAAAAGGAGAAAAAAGAAGAAAATAAATTCAAAGGCAATAAGATAGTTTCCAAATTAAATACAAGTCAGATCTTCCTAACTGTGTCAGCTATTTAATACAGAGATTTCCCTCTCAAATGGGATAATGTCTGATCACTGACTAAGATGCAAACATTGCTGACATCAGGGGTACTATCGAAAAAAGATCAACTTAAAGATCCTCAGCTAGGTACAAGCACCATGGACTTCTTGGGCCATTCTCTGGCTTCATAATTTTATTCTTCTACCATCCCATGTGAAGGACGCATCCTGATGAAAAACTCTTTCACAATCGCTGGCCCTGTAGCCTCCATAAAATGCATGCTTTCTCTGGACCCGCATGTTTCCAGCCACACACACACACTAACATTAAGGCTTTTAAAATATCCTCAATGTCAGCAAGGTGTGTATTTAGGACAACTAGATATGCCAGAGTAAATGCTTTCAAGATGTCTCTGGTGACCATGTATTTCATTAGGGTTTCCATTTGCACTCGGTATAATTAGTCCTAAGGTTGTAACCTTGTTCAGAAAAGTGAAGCATCAGAGGATGCTACTAAATTAATCTCCTGGCTATGGAGATGTCACTCCAGAGACTAAGATGCAAACACGAGGGCTACTGTTGTCTTTGTAAGGAGTTTTAAAAATAATTTAAAAAATATGATAATAAATATTGGGTTTTACAATTGCCAGGAAAATAAATATTTAATTATAACAATGGGCATTTATCTAAAAGCCTTGGGCTTGGTCTCATGTATTATGATCTGAGGAAGTATACATATAATGATTTACCCTTAAATATCTCCCACTATACATTACCTTACAGCCTGTAATGCAATCATTAAAACCCCATCATGAATTCCAATTAGATATCACAAATTAAATACATACATTTATCTCTTATTCCTTCTTGAAACTACTTGAGGCTGGAACATCAGAAGAAGCAAAAACCAATAATGATATAGAAAGATAAGAGCCAATGAAAGATGTCAACAAAACTTGAGGAAATAGAATGAAATAAATAGGGAGTTACTGGCTGAGCATCTCAAATGAAATTGACACCTGAGTGCCTACAAAGAAACAGACAAATATTGGAAAGGGGGTTCATGGTAGAAGCCAGGACATGTTTAAAATTTAGTGACACCTGAACCTTTGATGATAAAAGCACCAGTTATAGTTTGAAATTGGAAGTTAGGTCGCAGTCTCTGTAGGAGTAACTAAAAACCCAGGTGCCAGTCTTGACCTTCTTCAACAAAGAAACTAAACTTGCCAATGGGATCAAAAGACTGTAAGTTTCTTTTCTGAAGCAATGAGACCATAAAACTCTGATCTTAGAAAGAATAGCTTTACCTAAAGGTCAAGGTAAAAATGCTACATCAAAAATAAATTAGGCTGTATAACAAATTAAACAAGTTATTCAGATCCTGGCCTATTCTTCCTTATCTTCCAGAATGCTGGAAAATGAAGCTTCGCTTCTGCAGTCAGCATATGAATGTCTCATGGAATACTCCAAATTTGATGGATAAGCGGGCACCCCTTGATTTAGCCAGAATGACACCCACCATTTGACAGCTTCTTATGAACACAGAATTCTACACCCGTTTTTAGTGCCTCATTCATAATTATAAATGGATCACAATCATCCAATATTTGTGGAAGGCCTGAAAAATAAGAATAAAAGATAGGTCAAAGCAAAGGATAAACAAAAAAAGACCATCAGAAGTAAAGATAATGTAAGTATCAAAAGAAAACTTCCAAAATAAAATGGATTTTCCAGAGAGAAGTGAAAACATTGCATTTACAAAGCAAACCTTGGCTGTTTTGCAAAAACAAAAAAACAAAAAACAAACAAACAAACAAAAAACATTCAAAGAATAAGAAAAAGCTATTGGAAATGAAAAACTTAGAGCAGAAATGTAAACTTTCAACCCAAGGAATAGAAGTTAAAGAAAACTTTGATAAAGCAGAACAAGAAGGCAGAGATAGAAAATAAAAGAGAAGATAAGAAAACTAAGATATCAGTCCAAGATTACAGAACAGGAATGATGAGAGTTACATAAATGGAGAAAAAAATAAAAAATAAATAAATGTCATTATCATAGAAAAAATGCAAGGGAACTTCCAAGACCTAAAGGACAGGTTTTTTTGTTTGTTTGTTTGTTTTTGTTTTTTAAACACCCCCCCCCCCAGTATTATGTAGAATAAGTGAAAATAGACCCTCAGCATAAAATAGCATTGTGGAGTTACAGAATTTGGAAGATAAAGAGCCTAAGGTGAGGATGGGTGTTAAAAACAGTTATATTTTATTCCTAAAGAGGTGATATTTTAAGCTAAGAAATTTGAGAAAATCTTTTAAATTTATAAAGATGATAACCTTCTACTTAGGGTTTATTAGCTAGCCAAACAATCAAATACAAAGGAAAATAAAGACATATTTAGGCATGCTAAGTTTCAAAAAATGCATATCCCATTCATCCTTTCTCAGAAAGCTACTTAAAATATATGTGAACAAGACATAAGATCCATGGGACTTCAACAGAGGAGGAGACACTGGAGTTTTCCTGATGATAGTGAAGGGAAATCCTAACATTATAGACTAGAGGCCAAATGCATGACATTTGTGCACTGGGGTGGGGGTGGGGTCCCTTCAGCCTGGGTTGCACCCTCTCACAGTCCTGGACCCTATGGGGGATGTTTGCCCGCTAGTGGAATTAGGCCTAAGCCAGCAGATGGGCATCCCTCTTGCATTCCAGGGCTCTTGCAGTAGGGGACCTCTCATTACTTACCATCTACCTGCAGGGGAGGCAGGAGAGGCTCCTGCCACCACTGTTGGGATCACCAGCCATAAGCCTGGCTTCTGGCTGAGTGGTGCTCCCACTGTGGGAGTGCACTGACCACTAGGGGCAGCACCTGCATTGAGTGTCTTCCCCCTGGGGGTCAGTGCACATCATAACAACCAATCATTCAGCAGTTCAGTCAATTTGCATATTATGGTTTTATTATATAGGATTGTATAGGATGTTTCCAGCCTAGATAGAAGAAAAGGGATAGAAGGCTGTAGGAGAGATGAATCTAAAGGAAAACAAACAATTTATGTTTATTATATGACACTCATAACTATATTCAGAGATTATCTGTTCTGTCAGAAAATTTGAGGATGAATTAGAAAACTAAACAACAATAAAAAGATAATTATAAAAAATCAAAAAAAAAGAAAATTTGACAAGAATTATATTTTAAGCCTAGTTCATGATTACATAGTCTATTATAATATTGATAGATTAGTAGCACTGTGTGTGTGTGTGTGTGTGTGTGTGTGTGTCTTTATTTTTCAACCTAAGCCTGGTGCTCTTTGGGAAAGGAACTTCATTTTATGCTTCTCTAAATCCCCACACCTATGAACTGATGTCTCAGTAAAAACAACAACAAAAGCCAAGGCACTGAACAAACCTTTAAATCATACATTTGGATTAGGGCCAACACATAGGAGAATCCAATGATGGTCACCACAGATAAGATACTTGAAATAGTAATGTGAAATCTAAAAATTAGTTGTTTCTTGGGTGCTAAAATTTGCTGGTTACTGTTCTATGGCTTAATCTACCTTAACTCATTTAAACCTTAAAAATATATCCAAGTTGAGTACCATTATAATTTCTACTTGACAGGTGAGAAAATTGAGGGACACTGAGGTTAAAATGTGACCAAAACAAATGTTATAGGACATAATGCTCCTCCATGCCTTCCCAGTCATTGTGTCTTGATTTTCACTGGTGACACTGTCCACAATGTCCTTCTTTACCTCCATATCTGAGCCCTCTCTGGAATATAGACTCTGAGGACAAGCAGGTTGTCTCACACATCTCTAAATCACTCATTTCTAGGCAGAGCATCTTGCACGAACTGAGCACTCAGGACTTAGGTATGAGCTGAACAAATGAGAAAGCTGTGATGGATGAGGAGCCCTGCTGTGTAATCTCCAACATAACACAGTCAGACAGAATCCTGGGAAATTGCGCAGACATTGCTCTAACTATACCATTTACCATTAAATGATCCTAAATAATTGTTCAAATATGCAAATTCTAGTCAAAATGTTTTATGTGATGTAGGCAGAACATATTTGGAAAAGATTTAAAACTTTCCCAAAAATTAAATCAAGAGTATTCACAGATATCTTTTTGTGTTAATTTGTGTTATCAATGGCTTACCTTTTGGGGATTTGAATCAATATAACTCAGGAGGGTTTTAACATGAATTTTCATAACAGGTACAGCAATTAAATGGTTTTGGCTAAGTTTCAAAAGGTAAAAAAAAATATTGAAAAACGGCTTTACTCGAACACTTCGTATAATGTTGTGACTTTTCTCATGTTGCTACATGTAAAGAGTTGAGGAAAGACAGAGTTCTTAAATGGTGGACCAGATACTGGTTGTCTTAATTCATAGCAGCAATTAAAGGCTGAACAGTTCAAATCTCTGATTTGTTCTCTTCTGATTAAACGGGGTTTATGATTTTTGTTGTTGTCTTATTGTTTATTTGTTTGTTTTTCTGTGTCAGTCCTTCCCAGCTTATCCTAAAATCAATACATGCTTTGCTTTTTGTCTTTACCAACCTGGGGACTTTCAAATTATCATCTGGGTTCCAGTTCTTCAGGTAGGAGGCATTTCAGTCAGTAGGGAATGTCTGAGCACTTTGCCGTGTGTATTAACTAGAGTTGGTTTCCTGATCTTTGCTGTCAGTTTCTCTGCTCTACAACATGAGAGACAGTGATGCTCAAAGGTCCCTGGAGACCATTTCCAGTTGCATTACTGATTTATTTTTGTCTTGACCAGATGGCTTCAGGTTCCTGTAACTGTACAGGGGTCCTTTTGATTACCCTATTTATCTCTCCCAGTGCTCAATTTAAGGGTCAAATCTCATGTAACACATTTGCCAGAAAGATAAACCATTCAAGATCACTGCTGTTTGGACACCATGCTTCTGACATATGCTCTGTGCCTCATTACACACCGAAGTTATTAGATTTAATACATGTTTTTATAAACTCCGTAACAAAAGCAGGCAGGGTTTTTGTTGGTCTGTTTGCCAATTCTTCAACATGTGCAGCCAATGGAATGGCAGGAACCACAGGACTTCACAGGAAGGAGGGGACTCAGGTCCCTGCAGGCTCCCTCATGGAGGCCTTCCTCATCTTTATGGAGGCGGCCATGAGAAAGATGAGCAGAACATTTTTAATGAAACCAATAAAAATGCAAAGGAAGATTTAATGTTTAAAGAAATAATAAATCAAAACTGACAACTGAAATGCAATATTTCACCATGAGATTGAGGAAATCAATTCCTCCAAAGGGCACACTTGGCTTATGTTAAAAAAAAAAAAAAAAAAAAAAGGAAAATTCCCACATACTCACACAATAGAAGCTATCATATCAGGCGAGGTTAAATAAACTCTAGTTAATGGATTTTTGAAACCTTGGAAAACATGCATGAAGCCAGACAATAGAATCCATGGCATTTTCACACACACACACACACACACACACACACACACACACACGTTTATGATCCATGAATCATAAATTACTATGATTAGGACTGTGGGTAGGGGTTAGGATGTCAAAAAAAATTGTCCATTGTTCAAAAAGCTCTGTGGGCTCAGGGTTGCCTAATTGTCAGATTATTTATTTGATTCCTAAATCATTTCCCTTTAAGACTGCTCATGAAATGAAAAATATAAAGGAATCATAAAAATGAAAATAGTAAATTGGCCTCCACCTTTAGGAAGAAAATAGAGAACCAAAAGCTTTGGGCTCGTCTCATCATGCTTATGCAGAGTGATGCTGATGAAAATTAACTTTAGCAAAAAGTATTCCTGCCTCATAAGGGCTCACAAGTCAAAGAAAAATTGTCACCCATGCTAGAAATTATAATATAGTGCAGTTCATAGCTGGGGCTCTAACAGAGGTTAAAATGTACAATAAAAACGGGCCCAGGTATCTCAGAATGGCTTTAAGAGATGTGTTTTGATGTAGACCTTGAAGAATGAGATGGAATATAGCAGGTTGATGTAATTTGGGGAGCAGAGATGAGTGTGATGGGTATAGAATGATTTCAGTAGTACAATTAGATAAAGATAGAAGCAAAATAGTGCAAGGAATACAGGGTGGGCCAAATGTAGGTTTACAGTTATTCGTATGGAAAGCAATGCAATAAATAATAATACAAGAATAAACTCTGTTTGGCATATTCAGAATAATAAACCTATGTTTGCCCCGCCCTGTATTTGAGAAGTAGGAGGCAGTAAGAGAGAATAGAGGACAGAGAGTAATACTACTATAGGTAACAATGGAACTAAGACAAATGGCTGTATATGGGATGCTTCGTCTTGGTCCCATGCCAAAAGGTTACTATGCTTTTTCACATTTAATCCTCTCCACAGTTCTTCAAGGAAGGTATTAGATTCATCTTATAGCTGAGGAGACTGAAGCACTGCAAAGTTATGTCAGTTTCCCAATGTCCCCAAGCTTGTAAATATAAGTGCCAAGATGGCAAGATGTCACCTCTGTATGACTCTGACATGGGGACATGTGAAATGCTGTCCTGGTGCCAGATAGGACTTGAGCTTCATCTGCTTACTGGGCTCCTCTCTACACTCATGCATTCTCCTTAATTCCTCCTACCTGCAATGTCCCTGTCCCTTCCCCAAATTGATTCTGCTATTGCCACAAACCTCCTGTGACATGTCCAACCCTCAGTGTCTCATTTTTGTTAACAATAGCAGTTCCAATTCCATACACCATCACCTCCTTGGATTGTTCTGGTTCATGTATGTGTCCCTAAAGAAATTTGTATTTAAGGGAAGAAATAGTTTTCTACCTTTTAAAAAATCTTCCACAAAGTTAAGAAGTTAACTCCCCTACACTGGTCAATTGATGATTAAGGCTTTCTTTAAGATTCTACTCAGTCCCACCCTAGAACCTTGCCAATTGACATATTGATTGCCTTCCTCAACAGCCAAGTCCTGGAATGCAGGTTTTCTTAAATCTTAAAACACACACAGTTTCACTTAGTTCTCACAAGGTGTTGCCTACTGAGACTCAGAGATATTAGTGAATGTGACCAGTCACCCAATGCCAGTGCAGAGATGGAAGGGTTAAGATTTGAACATGAATTTGTCCTTTTGAGCCAAGATCTCCTCCTGTGTGGTCCTGTCTCCTCTCAGTATCTATTTTCACTGGATCATTCCTCTAGCACGTTATTCTTGAGCCTTGCAAACTTTTCTTAATATCTCTACATTGTTTAATTAAAACAAACATGTGAGTGTTTCTTTCCATGGTCTTTAAAGTAAGTGCATGCATAAAACTGATTTTAGGTCAATATAAACTGAACATTCATATGAATAACACTCAATTCTATCTTAAATTCTTAGAGTGAGGGGAAGATATACACATACACTCCAAATACCTAATATCTGTGGCTTTCTTTATAAAACACTTTTTTTTTTACCATGTTGTAGTAACCTTTTCAAGAATGTATGTATTCTTTTAACAGCATTTATTCAATACACTTTAAAATACATTCTTACAGACATTAATTTTTGTACTATAAGGCAATATGTTTGTTCACTGTTTGTGTATTTTTTTTCTGTTTCTTTCTTCAATTGCATGTCAGCTGTCACATACCCTTCTGTCATCAGGCATATAGCTAAGAGTCCACTTCTAGGTCACTGCTTCTAATTCCTGTGGGAAGAGACGCTAGAAAAGTGAGCTTGTTAATGAAATCACAATGCCTGAATGAGACTCGAGGGAATAAAATGTACAGCGTCAGTGCCCAGACTTTGTCACAGCTGTTTTAGGAGCTTAAAGGCCTTTTGTGACATCTTCCTTGTCCATGTCCTCGGCTGAGCTGGCTGAAGTCTGATACCTTGGACAGATATGATAAATATAAATTCCATGTAGAGGGACTCTCCTGGGAGGTAGGTCTTTGTTTTGAGATCACAACAAAGGAGCACACAATTATTTTGATACTTAAATTCATAATCTAATTTTGGAGAAAAACACACACACGACGTTTCAGATATATTATCTGTGGAGTAGGTAAGCATCAAAAATATTTTGTGATCAAGTAAGTGTAGAGCCAATGCTCATTTGCAAAAGTGAAAGATACGATCTGGAACATACTCCTGGCTGGGCATTCCCATGGAGGAGAGAGTGAGGAAGTCCCACACAAGGTGGTTAGTAACTTAAGGGTCTTGATGTCTAACCAGCAGGAGATGGCAATGATTTTCTTCAGAGTGAGAGAGAGGTTAGATCTCAGAGTCGCTAGATTTGCAAGGCACAAAACTCCCTGGGCTGGTGTGGACTCACAATGCCTTCGGGATTCTTAGTGGCTGCTAGTAATTCAGACCTGTGACTGTCAGCCCTTCACAGAGCCAGTGTCTTTCTGAAGTCACTCCTTATAAAGCTTTGTGAAAAATTTGGACAACTTAGGACACACACACGTAAGGGAAGGTAAAAAAAAAAAAAAAAAAAAAAAAAAAAAAAAAAAAAAAAAGGAGAGGGAGATGAGAAAGTAGGCATATTCTATTTTTCTGCAGTTGGCCTTTATTTTTTAAATAACCTTGTGCAACTTTACAATTTTCCCTAGAACTGATTTTCCTCCGCTTGTTCCCTTTTTCTTCATTATTTTAATGGCTACATCTTTGCTCTGATGTGTCAATGGGAGTGGAAAATCCTGTGAAGCCAGGGCTTAATGAAATGCCAGCTGGAACAGAGGGATAAAGTTTCTTTGGAAGAGCTTCAAAGGGATGCACTCTGGGCGAGCTCTGGGACAATGGTGCCCAGGCCTGAGGACAGGGACAGCCCGGCCAGCTGGCCCAGCCTGGCCCTAACGAGGCATGAAAAGATGAGGATCCACGTCACTGAGCAGTTGGGGGTGTGGGATGGGGGATTTAAAACACACCTGCACACATGGACTGACTGCATCCCTATATTTCACAACAAATAATATTCTCATGAAATGAGGGGCCAAAATGTAACTCCTGCTGAAAGGAGTGTGAGCTAATTTGGCTCAAAACCTTCCTGGACACTGCCAGGCACCTCCCTCTCCACACCTCATTTTTTAATGAATTTTGCATTTCCTTTTATACAAGAATTACTACGGAAACCTTCATTTTGATAGGTCTTGAAAGAGATTGATGGCCACTCATTGGTCATTTTGGGTCAGTGAAATTTCTCTTTCTTTTTTTGGTGAATAAAGCTGGCAAAGTGACTAGGAAATGGGCTATCAATTTAGAAAGCTCAAATGCCACATCTGGTTGTCTGCCCATTTAGGCTTAGTTTTCTAAAACCTTTTTTATTTTACATGACATCAAAATAATCAGGTGTAGTTTGTGCTAAAAAATGATTATTGAGAAACTTTAAGAAATCTCAACCCTCTAACTGGTTTACTTAGAAGCGTTAATATACTTTGCATAAGATCTCTGGTATGGTCTTACCTTGGGTGTTTAGCTATTGAGACCATTTGAACAATTACATGGACTCTCTCATTTTAATAAGTTAACTTACAAATTTCTTAAAACTGTAGGGATGGGGAGTTATGTCTTTTTACAAACTGTGTCTTCTGAAAGCTTTTAGTCTAGAACAGGCATAGAAAAGATAATTTTTACCCATAGCCTTTGCTTATGAGAACTGACAAAAAAGGGTTTGAGAAATGTTTTATGTTCCAAACAACAAATATTTACTGATAAATCAAGATTGATGTGGTCCTCCTGGCCTAGACAAAAATAAATTATGGACCTTTGTTCAGCCGAGTTCCATAAGCAGGTATAAATCACCCACTATTTGTAGCTATTGAGCTATGTGCTGCGTAATGCATCCAAATAAGTCATGGTCCCACCTTCAGGAGACTTCCTTGTGGGCAAGAGAGATAAGATTCTACACACAAAATTTCATTTTTGTTGGTTGAAAACAGAAGAATAGCAGAAATTTCATATGGCCCAATCTAATTTTAGAATAAGCTCTAAAAAAGACATATGTATAGGATTATGTAGCTTTTGGTCAAGGCTTCCTGAAAGAGATGCCATTTGAGTCTGATTGGTATAGACAGAGGAAAATATATTTCAGGGGAAATTCCATACACAAAAGCCTAGAGAAATGCAGTGACATGGTACATGAAGACAACTACAAAAATATAGCATAATTGTTTAAAATTATTCAAGGAGGTAGAGATTATCTGAGGATGATACCAGAAAGGTCATTAGGACAAGAACAAGGATTGTCAGTGTCAGGCCTGGGCTTGATTCTGTAGATTATGGGGAGCCAAAGGAGCTTTTTAATGACTAAGCAATCAGGCCAAGTACAACATGTTGGACACATTGTTCTGGTTCTTCTGTAGAGGAGATATTAAAGGTGGGGGATGTTATTATCCATTTGCTCCCCACCCATCACACACACACACACACACACACACACACACACACACACACACACACCTGTGCAGGGTGTCCACTATTGCCTGCACTGCTCAGCGCCCTTGCCATCTTACTCTTGGTGGGGACTTGACAATGGAAGACGTGGAGGTCAGGCAGAAGGAGGGGCAGTTTGTTGTACTTATTCCCCCAGTTCCTCTAGGCCTCCCCATGTACTTAGCAGTGTTTGTGCTCCTCTGTGACCAGTCCACCATCAGGCAGCCATCTTCTTTGTCACCAGCTACCACCAGACTCCTTCAGTGGTGGTCATTGCTTTCTGTTCTTATTAGTTTGGGTTCTTCAGCCTGAACGTTTTTGTTTCTTTAGCCTACCCATCATCTATGGAAATGGTCCCTTTATTAAAATCTCTTTAATTAACCTCCTTGAGCTTAGCATCTCATTTATTGCCAGACTTTGATAGAGGGTCAAAGATGGAGACAGAAAGATATCTTGTTTGTTTGTTAGGTTTTTTTTAAGATTTTGAATTCATTTTTTTTTAGAGCGAGAGGAGGGTAGAGGGAGAGAGAGACAAACTTTGATGTGAGAGGAAAACATGGATCGATCCCCTCTTGCATACCCATTTCTAGGGATCAATCCTGCAACCTGGGCATGTTCCCTGAATGGGAATCAAATCAGCAGCCATTTTGGTGAATAGGATGATGCTGAACAAACTGAGCCATACCAGCCAGGGTGAGACAGAAAGTTTAATTAGGAGAATGCTGTGATAGTTTAAATGAGAATAATGCAGGGCTAGAATATACTATATGTATTAAAAATAATTTTGGATGTAAAATGAGTGACTAATTAGATTGGGTTCTCTAAGACCAATCGGTATGGGGTCCACTTTTACAGGGGTAGTCAGGAGACTAGAAAAGAGGTTCCAAGGGGCACAGATCAGTGTTCAATGGTTCACAGGGCAGTGGGCTAGAGGCACTAAGGTGACTGCCAATCCTAAAGCAAGAATAGTTGAGTCTAGTCTTATTTACCTCAAATATTTACATTGCTCTATATTATAAAGCACTATACCCAGGTGAAATCTAATATATAAGTACGATGATTAGTATATTTCCATATTCTTTCATTTAAGACTTTGTTTTTCCTCAAAATGCTCAGTCTTGTATCTCTATCTACCCATTCTTGGCACTTAATAAGGAAAAAATAACACCATTGTCTCTGAAGTAGCTTTTATCAACGGTGGCTTCTATGGGGTGGATGTTTCCCTTGAATTATGGTGATAGGGCCACTTGCCAATGCACTCAGGAAGGGACATAGCTGGATTCAAGATAAAAATTGAATCAAGAGCCCAAAGGTAAATAGCCCTGTGTAGCTCTCACCACCTCTTCTTTGATCCAGTACATGAAATTTCCAGGGCAATTGGTACTTGGATAGTCAACCAAGCATTGACTTGATCTCACTGTTCTTAGTTGAAGTACCACTATTCCAATGAAACAACATAGAAAAAAAAGCCAAAAGCCTAAAAGACCTTTATAGAGGAAGACGTTATTTTCTTGGCTTTGTAGGAGTTTATGGCCCCCTGCTGTGTAACGAAGTCCTTTGATGCTTTGTCCAAGCCTGGGACCTCTGCTCACAGACAGAGCACCCAAGAGCAGAGCAGTTTTTTCAGCTGCCACTGTAACAAAAGCTGCTCACCCTTGATCCAAGGTGCCATAAACTGTCATGTTCTGACAACATCAAAAGACCACTTAAAGGCCGTACACCACTTCCAAAGCACTAAAAGCCAATTTCACAACTTGAAATCCCTCCTTGCTTAATGTAAACTTTTCAAACTTCAAAGAACAAAATGCCTTGTGCAGAGTCCCAAAGCTATACACTTGGATCTACCAGAGTTCTCACTGCTTCCATGGTTATTTGCCCCACCAGACCCAGTCTTTTATTAATCAACTAAAGGCCTGGTGCATAAAATTCATGCACTGGAGTGGGGGAGGGGTGGTTGTCTCTCAGCCCAGCCTACACCTCTCCAATCTGGGACTCCTTCAGGGATGCCCAACTGCCAGTTTAGGCCCAATCCCCAGGACCAGGCCTATATTGGCAGTCAGACATCCCTCTCACAATCCAGAACTGCTGGCTCCCAACTGCTCACCTGCCTGCCTGATTGCCCCTAACCACTTCTGCCTACAAGCCTGATCATCTCCTAACTACTCCCCTGCCAGCCTGATTAACACCTAACTGCACCCCTGCTGGCCCAATTGCCCCCAACTGCCCTCCCCTGTGTGACCAGTCACCTCCAACTGCCTTCCCCTGCAGGCCTGGTTGCCCCCAACTGCCCTCCCCTGCTGGACATCTTGGGGCAGCCATCTTGTGCGAGGGACTTGTGGTCAATTTGTATATCACCTCTTTACTATATAGGATTATTATATAGGATATTACCAGACAAGCACAAAGATGTTGAGACCCTAAACTTACTCTACAGAAAGTGCAGTTATCCTCATCCCACTTTTGTTGGGGAGATGATTCATGCTGTTTTTATTCATATTCCCACCACTGTAATTAGCATCTTTGTTTTTATCATGAAACCACTGAGATTTTCTTTCCCACAATACAACAAAGTGACCACAGTAAAAATGTTGGGAAGACTTAAATTTTTGGTATGAAGAGAAGGCTTGTGTGCATTTCCATTTATTGGGACACCTATTAGTAAACTCTGCTGGTAAAACTGCTAGTGACAAGACATGTCCCATGGCTCAGAGGAGTTCAAGGTTCATTAGAAATCTCTAATACTCTGCTTGCATCTTGCTGAGATGTATTTTTATAAAGGCATATTTGTAATTGCTATAATTAAAACTGATTGAATTTCAGAACCAGTTTTCAGCCTTTACTTCTGGGTTAATATTTATAGACAGAGAAACTTGGGACTGTGGTTCCAACATGCTTGATGAACTTCCATTCCTTCCTTACTGGGCAACCACCACCTGTAGTTCTCAGAGGAAACTATCAATCCATGTTCCCTTTGCCCTGCTTCTTTTAATTTGCATGGAAATGCATGCCTCCTTACCTGAAAACTTCATATTGCACATTTTATTTTTTTATAACTTCTGGTTCTAAGAAAAGGATACTCAAGTTAGGAGCCTTTTATTTCTTTCTAGATAAAAAGGCAGGTATGGAGATATTTTCTAAGTCTGCCATCTTAGTAACTCAACTATTTTAGGAAATCCTTAAGAAGGGCTTATTGAAGCTGAATTCGGCACTTACAACATCTCAGGAGCACTTGAGGATGTATATGAATGTCAAAAATGATCCACCACATAGCAGAAGAGATCATCTCTATGAAATAATAAGCATCGTGCTTTCATTCTAGGTGGGGAAAAAACTATTTCATCTGGATGTGCTAGATAATGAATTCAGACATATTTTTTTTTGTTGGCACAGTCACTCCTGAATGCTTACAGTCTGGCTGGGACTGAACCACACATATGAGCAAGGCAGAGGGACAGTTAATGTTCTTTAAATATGGTACACACACACACACACACACACACACACACACACACTTGAAACATATGATGCAAATTAGATATAATAATTAATTAGGTAGGCTCTCCAGATAATAATAATGGGATAAAAAGATTCCCCATGTAACAAAGCTGCTGCATATATGATCTCTCAGGAACTCTTTGGCAGTTTTGTGGTATCAACCAACTTAGGCATCTAACAGAAAGTTAATGTCAGCCATGAAAAACACACTCACATACACAAATGTGCAATCCACATTAAGGGAGAGTGTATTGGTTCCCTAGACCACATCTATAACACTTCCCCCTCGCCTGGGACTCTGTCAAACCCAAATTAAAATATTCCTTTAGCTAGGACTCTTCACAGCTCCAAATATGAGAAGATTTTGGTTCTTCAGTATTATCCTCAGCTTTGGCTGCAAGTTACTCTTTCAAACTAATCACCTACTAAACTCCATCATGAACCTTCTTCTGTAAGGTTTGCTCTGGTGTAGTAGTTACTTTTCACCTGCAAACCTTGCCCATGTTGTCATCCCTCATGTATTCACACATGTTTATGGTGCCTCAACAAGGTAGCATGTCTGAGATGCATCAATAAACAAGACAAACCAGAAGCCCTCTCCTCATGGAGATTATTCTCTATTCTACAGGAATAACTTATTCATCTTGTCCTCTACTGCCCTACCAATTTGTCAAACCAAGATAGAATTCTGCCTCTTCCATGTTTTCTGTCCATTAAATTTATTTCCTCTGAAATTTTGCATTTTCTAAAATGTTAACCACCTGTTTGGTCTTCAGCAAGTAACATCTCCAATGAGTGTAAGCTTGCCTGTATATACAATAGTTATCACATCTACTTATTTTGAGGCACCTCTTTAAATTCTCCTTAAGCTGCCATATTTCTTTGCCCTCTCTAGAGCACCTATTAGGTACTCCACGCATTTTGACTGATTGATGATTATATATGCTACCCTTTCCTATAAAAGCTATCAGATAAATTATCTTAGGAGAAATCTTTCATTTGTGTGGCATTTTAAGCTTTGTATTAACATATATTATTCTAGTACATTCTTGGGTAAGTAGGAGAAGTGGTATCATTTCCATTATCAATACAGTAAAGTTAAAGGAAATTCAGTGACTTGCACAAAGTCATAGAACAAATTAGTCCCCAAACAAAGAGTAGATTCAGAATCTTGAGTCCTATCTTGTGCCTAGTTTTTCCCCCCCATATTCCATAGGGCTCCAGTGTTACAAAAAACCCATCAGAAAGTGCAATCAATACTTAGGTAGAACAAAATGTGGTGTACAAAATATTTCAATTACTTGTGAGGGGGTGGGAGACATATAACTGTGATTGAAAACTGCAGGTAATTCAAAGATTTCCATTTGATTCAGTATCTTCCTTTATATAATGAAGACAAGTGGCTTAATATGATACTCTCCTCCTCTTCTCTCTGATCTTATATTTATGTTTGTAGAAGACAATTCAAATTCCACTGCCCACAGTTACAGATCATATCCTTATGGAGTAGCTCACTCTGTAATCTTGACCTTGATTGTGAACTTACCTATATGAACTCCAAATTACCTAGAGAAAAAATAGGGCTAATAACTTTCCCCTAATGCCTCATGAAATAATAATGGGGTTGTATTGAGATTGTATAGCATATTTATTAACATAAAGTCAAGAGCATCATTTAAATGAAAGCTCCAATACAAGAGCCAGTCCTAACAAGGTCTTTTCCAAAATACAAATACAGATATGGATTTTTTCTTCTCTAGATTCACAGAGTACATAACATTCATCCTATAGAGCAGTACTTACAGTCTTGTGGTTAATCAAAATATTTTCTTCTTCCTCTATTAGAAATATTATAGTAATTCATTCACATAGTCCTCCAATATTTTCAGTCATTTTATTTACATGATTTCACTATGTTCTAAATAAATCCATTAGTGTTAGTCCATATGAATACTATGGTCTCCATTCCTCCAGGGCAGTGGTGACTTGCCCAGCCAGCTGGTACAGAACTAGAACAATTCTACATACCATAGGCATTGATCTTTGCCTAGGGCTGAACCCTATTCATTCATATATGAAGCATATTTCAATCAGAGCTTAAGAGGTACACTTTCTTTAGCCTAGCACCATGCTCATAGGAGTTTCCAAATGCTTGATTGAATGATGAATTAATGACTCCAAAGAACATAATTTGTCATTTGATAACAAAATAAGAATTTTAACCTATTTAAAATATTTGTTTTCCAACCATCTATTGTCTATCTAAATACAAAGTGTAAGTTTAAGACAGAAGGATGTGTGACATTTAGGTTATGGGCATAGTAAAAGTTCTCTACATGTGATTTACCTCATTATGAAGCTAGTTTTGGAGTATGATTTCTGTACCCAAAGGGGAAGAAATGTGTGATTGTAAATGTTATTTCTATTTAAAGCACCAATATGCTTAAGCAGCTACAATGGTTTTCTTTAATGTGTTGAAAGGAGGTATGGCTTGGAGACATGGAGGCTATCTCTCAGTTTCACAATTGAGGAGCTGTGTGAAATTTGTCAAACCAATTAACCTCTCTGTGTCTGAGAATTTCCATGCTTTGAAGAGGTTAAAATAATACTTGTTTTCTATAGATGTCTACACTCACAAAGTGAAAGACATGTCTTAGGGGAACTAAGGCAATTATTCAGATGGTTCAGGCCAAAATAAATCCTGCCATGAAGAAAAAGAAAAAAAAAGTGTACACTTGAACCTCAGCTGCCCAGCTTCCCTGTCGACATCAATCAAACTCACAGAATAAATGGTTCAACCCTTTGCTTGCCTTGTTTATGTTACAAAAGCACCTTTAGGGACATATTAGCTTGTTAAGACCAATAAGTGAATCATTAATGGCTTTAAGCCACTTATCATATAACCAAGAATACTTGAAACACAAGGAGATTCTGGATTACTGGAATGGCTGGGTTTAAAAAAATATACATTTCTCAAAGTCACCTTCAAAATTAGCATCAAAAGGAAAAGAGATAAAAACAGGAACATAGATTTGCTTTTGTGTCCAGTTTGTGCTACACTGTGGCAGGTGCTTCATTTGTCTTCTTATTTTATTTGATCTTCTCTACAATAGTAGGATGTACAGAATTCCAAAGGAGGAAACTGAGGCTCAAAGACAGTGAGAAACCCCAAGTTACACAATCAATATCTGGCACTCTGGGGCCTGGAACCTCATTCCAAATCCATGAGCTATATAACATATCATACTTGCCAATGCATGCAGATATAATTTAGTAAAGTTCAATAAAAGTCAGTGACTCCCTACAAAGTTCTAAGTATGATGCCAGGAGCTGAACACAGTCATGTGAATGAGGCCTATACCTACTGACATGAACTCTTGTCTGCCCAAGTTGACACACTTTAAACCTGACAGTAATGCAGCAGGAGCCATCTGTTTGGGAGTACAGAGAAGGGGCTGAACCACAGGTTCCTAGAAGTACCTTTAAGGGACATAGGGAAATATTATCCCTTTGATCCAGGATGCATTCTCCTCTTACATTAGATCACAGGTTAGGAGAAGAGTCTAACCTACAGGGGTTCTTTGTGCGGAGAAGATAATGATTGACACTTACAACATGGAGGACAGTCGGCTTTGAATCCCAACCACATCTTTTATAATGTATTCCATCAGACACAAGTGGCTGAACTTTTCTGAGCCTTGGAGCCTGCCTGGGTGATGGGAAAGGCTGCTTCACAGGGCTGTTGTGATAATAAGTAATAAATTCAGAATGCCTTATATATTACCATTATTAGTCTAATTGTTTCTTCTTAAAAATATGTGATGGGGGTCTCAGGAGGCTGAGGATAGCTGAGGTAGGTCAAAAGGTGATGTCTTGAAAAGGCAGGGGAGGTTGATTAGAGGCTGGAAGAAAGGGCATCCCTCGATTTGTTCCATCCAACCACTGTTGAAGCAAGAGACAGGTCTGGGGGCTTCACTCCCAACAGATATATTTTTAAATTAATGAATCATTATGGATGAGCCAATGTACTTGGTAAATTGATTATTCATCACCTATTAAACCAAACATTCTGACATTAAAGACCATTTCTATTTTGGTTCTTGCCTTTTCTTCTAAAAGTGAAAGTTGTCATATCCCACAATTACCATTGATTGAAGACTCTCCTTTGGTTGTTCTGAATTTTTGGTGCCCACAAACCCCATCCTGACATACAAAACCACCTTAAATACTAGTGTTCATCAATTGCATTTTTAAATCAACTGATCCCTGTGCTTTCCACCTAAAGAAAGCTGTATGGAGTGTCAAAGCTAACAAAGCCTTTTTTTTTTTTTTTTTTTTTTTTTTTTTAATAGACTACAGTCTCGTCAGGGTTAGGAACTGAAAAAAAAATGTTTTTAATATATTTTATTGATTTTTTTTACAGAGAAGAAGAGAGAAGGATAGAGAGTTAGAAACATCAATGAGAGAGAATCACTGATCAGCAGCCTCTTACATCCTCCCCCACCCCCAGGGGATGTGCCCGCAACCAAGGTACATGCCCTTGACCTGAATAGAACCTGGGACCTTTCAGTCCACAGGCCAGTGCTCTATCCACTGAGCCAAACCATTTTCAGCTGGGAACTGAAAATTTAAAGCTCCAGCCAGGCTTAAAATATGGTAAGTGCTTTCATGTATTAATCAAATGGAATTCATATCGAGGAAAAAAAAGTATGAATTCCACATAACATAAGTACAAGAACCTATTTGAAGAGGCAGAGAGATTTACAGAAATTGAAGGCAATAGGAATGATTCTCTCTCTTTGCTTTAGTTTTTGTTGGGAGTAGAGTTTATAAATTGAGAAGATGTACATAGTTATCAGATTCTTCTGAAAAATTTTAACTAGCTACCAGGAGAGTCCAAGTTGACATATAAGTATAGCAATTGTCTCAAGTATAAAATATTAATATGTATAAGACACATGGATTCCTTAACTAACAAACTGACCTTTCAGATCACCTGGACTTAGGAGAACCCTGGGCCAGATGTGTCCTGGAACCTCAGTTTAAAAGAGACCCCCGGCACCAGAGGCACATTGGTTAAGCATCATGAAATAAACACACAAACAAACAAAATATGTACCAGGTCTTGGACAAGATAAGACTCTCAGTGATTTGTTAAGAGAACACAAACTGAAAGGACATTTAATGGACAATGATAAAACTTGGTTGTAGATGAGAAGATACTAATTGGTGATATTCCAGTTAGACAGAGAGGCAAAAACTATTTCAAAGGCCTTTCCTGCAGCCATGTTGAAAACTAGGGTAGTGACAAAAGTCTTAGATTAGAAGCATGTTCCCCAGTGACCCTAAACTAAGAACTGCAATCAGAGGAGACAGATGCTTAGCATGCAATGCTGCATCCGGGAAAGAGGCTAATGAGATTCCAGGCTGCTTGTCCACAGGGCCAGCCATCACAATGTCAACAGGCAGGGAGGCTGCTGTCCTTCTTAGAACCACTCTTCTGAAACTGCATGTGTGACATGGCAGCTGATTCTCAGCAGCTTAATAGTGACACTGTCTACTTAGTCTAGCCAGACTAAAGTAGGAGGACAGGGTGCTGGTTAACTGGCTGGAAGGAGATGTCTTCCTGAAAATCTGCAGAGGGTTTGTGAGTAGTACAGGAAGCCACAGTCCCAGGAGGAGACACACATGCAGGGCTCAGCAGAATAAACCTGGTTATTGGGTTTGGACAGATGAGGGTGAGGTAGACATCTAAGTTATGCCATACAGATGCTGACACAAAGCGACAGTATGCTGTCATCCAAGTTTCATGAAGTGACCCAGACTAAAGAGTAAAATGTAAGAGATCTTGTCCTGCTTCCTTCTTGGATAAGCAAATTTGTTTGGTACTTGCTGTAATATTTTGACCAAAAAAAAAAAAAACAACAAAAAATAAACAAATGGAAAAATAACAAATGTATATATACTTATTTCTACCAGGTGGGGCCAAGGAATGGCATTAATGAAAGGAAAGCCATACATTAGGACAGAAAAAATGTGGGGCACCATCATAGCCCTGCTACTACTCACTATAGAACAGGGACAAGACTCTTAATCCTCTGGATTCTCAGCCACATGATCTGCTTTGTGAACAACATTCACCCTAATGGGGAGAATCTAATGAAATAATGGATGTTGAATTGACGGTCAAAATTACAGATGCACAAATGAAACCTCTGTAATTAAAACACTCTCATTCATTGTTTTACTTGTCAATAACTTCAATTTGAACAGTGTTTAAGAGAAGAAACTGTTTAAGAACATGGGGGTAAAGGGTGGTCAGTGATAAGTACCTTGTAATCACAGGCACATTGCCAATTCTATTGTTGAAGGCATGATATGAACATTTCCATAATTATAAAAAATGACATTTTTTTTATAATGACATCCTGAAAAGTTGCAATGGGCCTGTTGATATACCTAGTGTTCATTATTTAACAAACCTACATAACTAAGTGTCTTAACTGGTTAAAATGAATCTCTTTCAAGACTGCCAGGGTGTGTGGGTCAATCTCATTCAAGCTTGGAGGGGACTGGTTGGGACTGCCATTCATAGCTGCCGAGGCTGTGTGTTATACAATTGGCTGCAGCATTCTCATAAACTTCAATGAGAATAACACTCCCCAGAGGTGTAAAATGAAAAGACCCCAATTCTGGGAATAATCCTAAAATAATTTTTTAGAAGTGTTTTTAGCCTAGATTTGACCAAAGTTGTATTAAAATCAACTTCCTGTAGGCAAGAACATTTTGGCTTTCTTCTACATCCAAAAAATGTAAAAAGTAGTTTACTACAGATCATTTGCTTTGGAGAAGAGCACTGCCATCCTCCCTTGGAATTATTTTCTTTCTGTGCCTATTTCTCAAACATGGGGCTGGATGCATAGAAATTCAGGCATATGGCAGATAGGTGAGTAATTATTTTGAGGGAGTGGATTACACATATTCTCTTTCCCACAGAATTTCCCTGTACTATAAAATAAACCATTCCTGTTGTCAGCTTAAAAAAAACAATTTTAAGAGAATGGGAGTATTTCATTTTCCTTTAAATGGTCTGACTCATTACTATCTGTAGCTACAACCACCAAGATATTGTTATGGTGTTAAATTGAACATGGAGGATGCACATTTTAGCAGCAGATATATTATTCTTAGTGAAATAGGTGCTTTCCAAAATGCAGACTTAGAAAACGCATTGATTATTGTTTTTCTATGTACCTGCCATTATATATCATTAATTGAGCTTTTATTAGAAAGTGTTCTACACCTATATGCCTCCACCCCTATCCTTCTCTGCCTTAAGTGCCCTCTACCCTCTACAGTTGGGAAGAGATTGGCTTATTGCTCTCTGACGATTTCCACATGTGCTACCCACTTCTCCAACCACGGTCAGCCTGGAACTGCTAGAGGCCATGGGATTTTAAGGAGTGCTCTGTTCACTTGAGCTCTATTTCTGTTATTCACTGCAGAGTTTATTACACCATCTGGGAGAAGAACTAGCTCTAATTCATCTTTTGAGACTTTGATTGATTATTGGTAATAATAGCTTATGAAAAGGTTATTTCCCATTAGATGCCATTTTGAACAGCTTTGTACATTTTCTATGACTATTACAGCTTGGTGGATGGGGAGGTCAAATAAATACAAGGCAAGAGATATAGAATCAGCAGTTTAAGTCATGAAACTGGGAGACAATATGGTGGGATATACAAAAATTTCTTTACAAACAGTTTTTAGGAAACTAATAATTCTGTCTAGAAAGTTCAATTTTCTATCTGTTTTTTTCCTTCTCTTCTCCTCTCCATTGAAGTTATTTCCCTAGGTCCTCTGTATTGACTGTGCATCTACCGACAGCCTTTATTAAGAATTGTAATGCAGGAACCTATGAACCCCTCTCTTCATTAGCCATCTTCATCATTAATGCCCCTGTCATTCCTCAGTGGAGTCAATGAGACAGAGACATGTCAGTTATTTCACTTTATATAGATATCATGGATTTTGCTCCTTTCCTACCCAACCTGTTTACAAATTATGTCCCTGTGGTCATGATGGGGCTGAGCAACTCATATAAGGATAGATGTTATCAGCACACATACCAGCATTTAAAACAAGGAAGCTTAATAGAATTATAGACCAAAAGGAGTGGATTTTACTATTTGAAAGTTATATTTCATTTTTAAAACATAAAGCATATTTTTCTATTTAATAAATGTTCTTAAATGATCTAATATTTGCTAAGATCTGGATTCAATTGTCAGGAAATGAGTTACCAGCTTTGCTCAGCTATGTTTTTGCACTTTATCTCTAATAGCTATGATTTTCTGAAAGCAATTGTTGATACAATGATGGGAATAATATTACTTTCTAGTATTCATCAGCATGAGGGCATAATATTTAGGCCTACTTTGAATCTGACCTCCATCAATAAACCTTACCAGACCAAATTTTCTAAAGAATTGTTCGCCTTCTGGAAGTCTTCCAGGCTAGTTAAACAATCACATCCCTCATTAACACCAAGCTCTCCTCTGAGGAATGGGCTCAAATGCAATCAGATTATTGTATACTGCCCTTTCCTTTTCCTTCCATTTATCTTTAGTCACTCATTGTTTGCTATTTATTCAACACACAGATTTGTGATATCTCTAATGTCAAAGATTGCATTTTTTCCCTCCATATAACACAATTAAAACTTATACTCACGTACTTTTGGGTAACTTTTTGATTAAATTTCACATAGATTCCCCTTTTCATTCTTCTGTGAAATGTGAAGTTGAACATTTATTTATAGAGAAATATCTACTCAGCCTACCAAGAACTATGTTCTGAATATCTGCTATCTGAATATCTGAATATTTCAAATTGGAAATATTTGAAAAACCTATTGAGTACCACTGGATGGGTCAAAGGGTCATGCATTGAATGTTTGCCAATATATCTAGAGTACGATATTAATCCATTGGGTCCACAAATCCATATTGAGCTTCAAGTTTATGAAGCCCCTGGTTTGAGCCCTGTTGTTATGAAAGAATCAACTTTGCTGAAAGAGAATCTTGCTTATAAATACTAGGGGTACATTTTGACCAATGATATATAATCTTTCTCAGAAACCTCAACCTCCACATGAAGTATTTTATGTAAAAAGACTGGCAAATATAGTAGTATTAATGACCAAATCCATTTCTATTTCATTTCTTCTTTAATCTTTTTTTTCTTACATGAAGATGTTAAATTAACTTAAAATATGCTGGAATAATGATAACATTAAGGGCAAAAACACTTTTTATCCATTTTAAAATGATGGCTGTGGTGTCCTCCACAGCTCTTCCCCTCCAAGCAACCCTTATTAAAAACAACAGAGCCTATCTGTCTTTAAATACAAATGCTCACATACCCAAGGAACAGAGGAGCCAGAGAAGCAGCGGAAGGGGAAGCATGTGGAGAAAGGCATTGGTACCCTAAGGGACAATTTTTATCTCAGGAGAGCTGACCTTTCAGAGAAAGCAAAGTGAATTATCTTTCTCATCCTTTACTTTTGCTGTGACATCATTAAAATGCATGCTACATACTAACACTCATTGTTTTGTATTCATAACCTTAAACTAAAATTAATCAGTTGTCACAAGGACTTAACACACTTGTTAATGGTTCCTAGACAGAAATCTGAATTGTTACAAGAAAAGCAGCTTCTTATATGCACCCTTGAGAAAAACAACAGAGGGGAATTAATTGGTGGACATTGAACACTCTTTTCTTCTGTTCAGGAAACAACAGTCTTCATTCTCTTCTCTGGTTGTTGAACTAGTTTCTTGTTTGACACATTTAGTACCTCAAAAAGAGGTACTTTTGTCTATGTCTGATAAAATAAATTAGATCCTACAGAGTTTAATGCATACATGGATTTAGCGAATGTGCATATATTAGGCTCTAATTTGGAACCCATACCCTTACTATGGTTTTGTTATTCAACAACTATTTATTGAGAATGTAAGGGATTGTTGAAACCTTAGTTATGAATGACTAAAAGTGGTTTCTTTTGAAAAACTCAGTCTGTCAGGCAAAAGATAAATAAGTGATTGACCCATTATAGCATGGTTTAATTCTCTAAAAAGGATAAGCACATTCCCCAAAGAGGAAGCTTGGGAGACAAAGGAAATACTTCTTGATGGGGGTCATCAAAGCTGAATGTTGCATAGTTCTGTGAAGCCTACCTATTTTTGGGGAAATGGTATGAAGTCATGTTGACCAGGGGGAAGGGAAGAGATAAGACAAGGCCTGGAAGGGTGAGCTGAGGTTAGATGGCATTATGGGGACAATTCATATCACTGGGTATTTTAGGAAAGGGTATGACCTGATAGGATTTGAATTTTACAATTCTCTCTGGCATCATTGAGAAAAATGTTTGGAGGAGACTATGACCAAAGGAAGAAAGACAAAATTAGTTCATTTTTTTTAAGTGCTCACATGAAAGATGATGGTGATGTGGGCTGTATGAAGATAGCGCACTTGAGGGTAGGAAGATGCATTAAATTCATTCTATATTAAAAAGGACAAAGATTCAACATGGGTATGAGAAACATGTAAGCTTCCAATCTCCAGTAAATTATATTCTATTTGAGAAAATGCAGTTGGAAATTTAAACTTTGATATTTTTATTGTTGTAAAAGTCATTGAACTTTGTGATTTGATGTCCTGTGATGTTATTTATTATTCATATGAATCGCAGTTAATTTCCATGTTATGACCACTAGTGGATAAAAATATGTGGTACTAAGCAATAATGTAAGATACTAGTAAATATTGCTATAACATGACTAGAACAACATTAGTAACACTAGTTATATGTTAAACAGATAAAGCAAAAATGGTTAATGGTTAATTAATTTAAGACTTTTTTCTTTTATAAACCTCTGAGGAGGAAAATAATCTTTCTGTTGTGCAATTAGGAAGTTGAGCAGACATATTTATGTTTCAGAATATCTCTAGGCAATGGATTACTCACCTCCTTAGATCAATATTTGATCTCTGTTTGTCAATTCTTCTATCTGACCAGAGTCCCTCCAATTTATTTAAGCTCTTTTACTGGGTCTGCTTAGTTTTTGTTTTGCTCCACCAAATGTAGTTATTTCCTCTGTAGAGTTGCTCATCAGTATGATCTCATGCATTCTTGCAGTGCTGGGACTGTGGTTATCTGCCTATGTTTTTATAGCTCTATTTGAAGAACCTGCTAGCATATTTCCTTAATACTTGCATGTGCTTTCTAAACACACCTCAGCTAGTTCCTGCTATTTAGGGAGAGGAAAGAAAAACAAATTATCTTTACTATTTTCCTGAAGTTTTCATTTCTCCTTCTAAAATTTTTGAACTTCATCTCCGAGAAGTATATATTGGATGTTTGTTCCACCCCACATGTGCCCCAAATAAGCACTAGACAATTCCAGGGAAGTTGCTAAGTATCTTTAGTCCACAGAAACATGGCTCAGCATGTCCAAGATGAGAAGCTGGGTCAAAAGGATGATCCGGACCTATCTATGTCACAGACTACATGGATACCCATATTTAATTCATCACATAATCAGAACATGCCTGGCCTAGAAAAATTGTAAATTCATATGTTTTATTTCTAGTGCTCCAGCCTTTTCCTTTAGGGAAGCCCCTTAGGCAGCCTACATTTTCTGTATTTTTCTATTCTCTGATCAAACTTACTCCCAGAAAGGGATCTTGTCTAATTTAGATGTGTATTTCAGACTGTGTACTACAACTCCCTGGGAGGCTTTATTTTAAGCCTTCTCTGTATTTGTGAAATGGAAGGTGTTGTTCCCCGTAAAAGGAATGCAGGTGCTAAAATGCAGGTGGTGTGGCTCATTTGGGGGGATAGTTGGGTTCTCCCCAGAGCTCTTTATGTGTGGCCATAGAGTCACAATCTATTCTGTCTCTATATAAAGCAACTGTACATCTGAATAATGACTCGGTTCTTACCTCCAGCTGTTAATGTTGGTGACTCACAGAGTCTACATTTAGAAGGCAATGCAAACTCTGAGGCTACATCCCTTGTGGCATCTGACATTAACACAGTTTCCGAGGCTATGTGGTCAGATCTGGACCCAGCCCTTTGGCGATCTATTCTGAGCATCCTCTGTACTATAGGAAGTGTAGTCCATGTTTCATAGGGTTCTATCAAATGAGTGTATGTGTAAAGTTCCAAGATCAGCACAGCATACAGATTATAGGATCTTGTTACACATAATTTCCATTCTACTTCTTTCTAAGTCCAAATATGTGAGCTTTGTGTATGTTTTCATTCTAGTTCCTTCCCAGAGTCTCTGTGTCTGCTGGGGGGAGAGGAGGAACGGTTATGTTAGAGAAAGTTATCCTGGGTGTCTTAAACTTACCATAAATTCAATATGCCAGTCTTTTTATTGACCTATAATTTATACAGATGTATTCATGGGCTGCTGAAAACAAAGGTACTTATTCAGATATTTGCATTTATGGAGTAATGAGAATAGAACCCCTGGCTCTAGCTGAGTAGTGTGTGCTTTGACCAATCTGTAGTCTAGATTGCACATGGTAGAGAAGTGGATTACAGTGCATCACATTTGAGCATCTGTCTACTTCTTCATATTTGGTCATATAGAAACACAGCTTTGTACATATCTTCTCAGAAAGGACTGTCCCAAAAGCAAAATTAGAAGTATAGTAACTGCATTCACTCTGGGGTAGGAACCACAAGGTAACACAATACTAAGAAATAGCTGAGGATGTTTTCCCTTAAGCCAGAAAATCCCATGAAATGGTTAATGCTGAAATAATATCAACACTAACTTTCTTACTCAGAGATTATAACTATAAGATTAAGTGGAAAAATGAAATTCACTAAGTGGAAAGATGTAAGTGTATGTGTGTATATATACATATATACACACAATAGAGGCCGGTGCATGAAAATTCATGCACTGGAGGGGGGTCCCTCAGCCCAGCCTGCCCCCTCTCATATTCCAGGAGCCCTCAGGTGTGAGAGGCAACCTGGTAATTAGGGGAAGGCGACGCCCCAATCACACCTCTGCTCCTGCCACTGCCAACAGCCAAGCCTTAGCCAGTTCTTATGATCTTTGCCTCCAGTGGCCCTAGTGGCTGGGCAGCCGTCATCCTGGGAAAGGCAGCTATGGGGCTGAGGGTGGGTCCAGTCTCACTGTGCGCCTGCTGCCCCCCTGGCTGGGCTGAAAGAAGTGTGGGACTCTGGAGGAGCTGAGGGGACTGGGTGCCACCATCTTGTGGCTATGGGCACCACCATCTTTGTGATGGTGTAATAGTCAATTTGCATATTCCCTCTTTATTAGACAGGAGATATATATATATATATATATATATATATATATATATATATATATTCATTCCAGGATTCATAAAGGAAAAGGACTCACAAGTGAAAAGGAAAGGTTGAATTATCCAGTGCGATGTGCACGTGTATTGAAAGTGACAAAAAGGCCAGGACCGGTTTGGCTCAGTGGATAGAGCGTCGGCCTGCCAACTGAAACGTCCCTGGTTCGATTCTGGTTGAGGGCATGTACCTTGGTTGCAGGCACATCCCCAGTAGGGGGTGTGCAAGAGGCAGCTAATCGATGTTTCTAACTCTCTATCCCTCTCTCTTCCTCTCTGTGAAAAATCAATAAAATATATTTTTAAAAAATGAAAGTGACAAAAAGACTTGCTTTCACTTTTCCAGGCTATGTCTCTGTTAGCAAGCTGTGTGAGTCTATATGTGTGCATTTGTACAAGCATGTGCCAAGTGACCACCTATTCACAACCACCACCCTGTAAACATTTGCTCTCTTAAGTCCACCCTCCTCACGAGGATAACAATTTTAAAAATACAGTATCTAACATCACTGAAATGCACAAAGGCCTGGTTGGCAGTTACTTTACGCTTGTTAGGCCCTGCAGCCCACAGAAGGAGGAGCGAGCTGGGCTTCCTTCAGCATCACGACACACTGTTCACACATCAGAAGCTGCACAGCAGAGGCAGTGGATGCTTATGAGCTCCTGTTTGCAGGATGATGCTTTAGTATCTCAGCACTGAGTTTTCTTGGGAAGGGAGAGGAATGGGATGTGTGGAATCGTGGAGAGTGTGTTTGACCCTCCCCCATCAGCAGAACTAAAGGGTATAATTTCCAGAATGGCCTCATCTGAAATTTGGATCACATTGGACTCACGCCACACCTCTGTGAGACCTCTATCCAGAGGTAGGGGTATATTCACACTTTCCTGCTTTATTTCTCACATAGGACTCTAAAGTATCCTCAACTGAGCATGCTCATGTTTAATGCCTTTTTATGAAAGCAACATTGTATTGGTAATAACCAGAATAGGGATCTGTAATGGAGTTGGCTAACTTTCCCTCATCCAACGACAGATGCCCAAAATCTCACTGAGAAATGAAGTAGGGCAGGAGTGAGGGTAAGAGGAAAGCAACCCGGGTTTCTGTGCATTTCTCTTTGGGTAAAACCAAGGGCATTTGAATGCCTTCAGAGTTTATATCCTTGGGTGTTGAAAAGATTAAAGTCCAACACGTTCAGTGGTGGGGTATGTACAACACTATGAATATATGTCTGAGTATTGTCTATCATGTAGTCATTAATGCATTGCAGTTTATAGGCTCAAATCTGCCATTTATACAAGTAATATGTATATTTGCAAATTTGACCAAGTACTGAGAGGAGTCACAAAATTGATGGAGGGGACAGAGGCCCTAACGTGTGAGGTGAGATTAAAATAATGTAGGTATGGCTCTGCGAAGCTGCTGTCTCATGGCCTCTGCCTCGGGGCTGCAAACCCCTAAAGAGGAATTTGAAGGCTAGTAGAAGGGGCATTACTGAGAAGAAAATGAGCAGAGAGGAGTTGTCTGCATATCAGGGAAAAAAGTTTCTTGGACTAGAAGCTATTAGGCAGCAAAATTACCTCCCTGGGGAGATGGTGGAGTCTATGACCCCATTAAGGGGGACATAAAAGCCTGACGGGATGGTCCAGTTTCCCAATTTGTTGCAGGGAGGGCTTCCCCCTGGCCCGCAGAGACTTGGTGAGCTGGAGGGTGGCATGTGACTCTTACCATTTATGGTGCCAGCCTGGTGCTGAGAGGAATACTGAAGGCAGGACGCTCCAGCTACCTGGATCTGATGCCCTGGTTAGAGTTTACCATACTCTGAGCTACATTTAGTTATTATCTTCAGATTCTCTTTTCCTAAATCTTCAACTTATTTAAATGAAATAAAACCTACAGGTTGTTTAGGAATCAGCATCATTAGATGCATGCTTCAATCTGGAGGGGTTACCCCAAATACAATATATATATATTTTTTTAATGTACATGTGTGTCCAGGGGGGAGTTGGGTAGAAAATGATTCTGTTTGAATTGCAATTCATCTCAGAGGTAACTGTGTGCAACCCATGTTATGTTTTGTGTGTGTGTGTGTGTGTATGTGTGACTTCTGCAGCTATGCTAATGGAATATTAATATATTCTTACTAGGAGGACAGGTAGAGGTTTAAAAGGAAACAAGAAAAAGAAAATAAAAAAAGCAAATGAAAGAAATTGAAACCAGTTGGATTATAGGGTTGCAGCCACAACCCCCTGGGGGGGAAAGGAGGGGAAAAGAGAGGCAGTGCTTTCTCTTTATCTTGCAAGCAATTACTGGCAATTTGTTCTGACCAGTAAAACTTCTGATATTATCATGGTTGCTGAGTAATTTATCATCAAAGTTTAATGTGAAAACAGGTGACTGTGTAATCACCAATCTAGGAACAGAAATAGAATCGTTATTATTTCTGCCTGAAGAGAGATTTTTTTTTTCTGTCAATTGACTTAACGGCCAAAAGGCTGTTCATCATATCACCATGAATTATAAAACCTCTATTAAATATTCATAAAAGTTTTGAAACGAATGTGTGATAGAGATGAAAGCTGGGCTAATTTAAATACCTACCAGACCTGTCTTAATTACAGAGGTAAAATTAGATATAAAAATTATAGCATCAAGGGAAAAAACCTTTGAAACAGTTCATTCCATACATCATAGAAAATGCCTTACACCCACCATACACAAAGCTGGGAGCTCACGGGGCAGCACCAATGTCTATCTCCCTGAAAGCATTGCTGAGATGGAGTTGGCGGTGTCTTCTACTGAAAAGAGAAGGGAACCATCTTTGGGACTTTAGGTCAAATGATGTGCTGCCTCTCCTAAAGGCAAATAAAAATCACAACTGTGGAATCACATCCATTTGGACCTGCTCAAGTTCTTAGAAAAATATCATGAGGCTAAATAGAAGTCAGGATGTGACCAAAATAAATCCAAATGAAAATCCCCACTAATTTTTCATACTATGATTGTGTGAAAGTCCCCACTAATTTTTCATACTATTTTTTAAGTGTTTTAATTGGTTTCAAAGAGAAAGAAAAAGGTAGAGAGATATAGAAACATCAATAAAGAGAGAGAATCATTGATCTGTTGCTTCCTGCATGCCTCAAACCAGGGTTCAAGTCCACAACCTGGTCATGTGCCCTGACCAGGAATAGAACAGTGATCTCCTGGTTCATTGATTAAGCACTGAGCCACACTGTTCTGTGTTAAACATGAGCTATCACAACCTTTTCTGCCATGAAGAGGGGGTATTCTCCAGGGGTGGTGAAATAGTCCTAGGAGAAGCAATCAGAAGCCAAGACATAGTCACAATCCCAAATAGGCTCAAACATAATTTTCCAGACAAAGCCATTTCCTATTCATACAGGATAATAGAAATGCAGTTCCAACTTTGATCTTAGATCCTTAGGCAACTATCAAACCTGATATTAAGAACTATTATATTTGTGAATTGATGATTAGTGCATAATTGATATATATATATCAAGGTGGTCTTGTGCTATCAAAAATATTTTATTTAATCACAGATGTTTTGATGGGCATAAAGAGGAAAAGAGAAAAGGATGCTTTCAGGGATATAGGTCTGTGTTATAGCACATTGGACTCTCAGGCTAACAGTCAGGTTCCAGCAAGCTTGACCTTGAACAAGGTGCTTCACCTTGCTGAGCCCCAGCACCGACATCTGTAAAATGAGGGGATTAATTTGGTGGTGGCTAAAGACCCATACAACTCTAAAATTCTGTAAGTCTACAATTATAAATAGGATGATAAAATGCTCTCTGGCTCGTAGGCTGCCACCCAGGAGAATGAATTCCAGTTTTAATTTCCTTTTTGGTGATAGGAAATCTGAAGACAGGCAAGGTTAAATGACCCACTCGGGGGCCCAGAGCAATCAGTGATGGAATCACAGCCTCAGCGCACAGCCTGGCTCCTTGCTTCCAGTCTCATCGGCTTATTGAGACCAAGTCTTTTAGGCTGCTTGTTAGCATATTCTTGGGTTATTCATATTGACATCTTAGATGATACCATTAATTCAGTGAAAATGTTCTATTTTTTAAATATTTCATAAATAGATATTGCCTCTTCAATGAAATGTTAGATTCCCTGGCATGTATTATAGATATACATGCAGCATAGTGTTTGTTTAATGTTATTTAATACCCTGACTATTATCACCAATAATTTGAAAATGTTTAAATTAAAAACACAAGCGCGATATCAGTAAAATCCAGGGAGGGAATGTTCTGCTGGGAAGTTACTGACAAACATCTTAAAATGAACAGATGGTAAAAATATATATTTCTCTCTTCTTCCGCTTTTCCTCCCTTTCTCTCTTCCACACTTTTTAAATTTTTACTTAATTTAGTCAACCCATTTATTTTTTTCTTTCTTGTTACTTTCTCATTAGTCTGCCAAGAGCCTTCCTGAGCAATGCTTAAGCACTTCTGATTATTTCTCTTAACCAAGGCATCTTATCTCTGAAAGTGCCTCAGTGTGCTAGAGGCTGGCTCCCACAGCAGAGACCAAAAGTCTATTGGTAATGACAGTCAGTTCCAATGGCTTTCAAAAGTAAATAATGCCATTACCCATATAAGCCCTGAGCCAGAGTAATTTTTTTTTTTTTTTTTTTTTTTTTGTAGAGGATTAGTAAGTCCAGCTTCAGGTTGAGATCCTGTTCCTAGGTTAGAGTGTTGTAAAGAGGAGAAGATGAAGGAAAAAGACCCATGGGAAGGATTAGTGAGAGAGCAGAAAAAGAACATCACAGAGACACTATAGGATAGACTTTGTGAGGCCAATGATTGCAAGTGTGTATGGTGAGTGCAAAATGTGGACTCAGTAGCACCTTCAGTTTTCAAGTCTTAGATTCAGTTGCTCCATATGTGTTTTTATAGTTATCAGAAATGTGATCCGAGTTTTATTTCAAAATAATCTTTTTCTGTTCATATTCACATACTTGAATAAAATTACAGGGCCTAACATAGTGCTGAAGGATAGAAATGGTTAGGTATACATTCTTCAATAGAAGGTTTAGGCTACCAATTGCATACCAAAAATAAAACCAAAACTCTAAAACTTAGCAGTTTAAAGCAACAACCATTTTCTTATTATGATTGTGTTACTTGAATGGGCTCACTGATGTAATTTCTTTGATCAATACCAGGCATGTCAAACTTGTGGCCTGCTGGCCTCATGGCTCGTTTATTTGGCCTATATTAGCCTTTGAGTTTGACATGCTTGATCTACATGATGCCATTGGATCTATAATTGCCTCTGTTGGATCTTACAAGATGGATCACTATAAGACACATGCTTGAGAACTGGTGCTGGTTGTCTGGTCAAATACAAAAGCAAGTTCCTCCTCCATGTGGACTTCCCATGTACCTTTAACTTCTCTCAGCATAGCAATGGGTTATCAAGAACACTTTAGCAGAAGCTTCTGTCTCTTCTTAAGCCTAAACCTTGAACTACTATGGCACCACTGCCACTGCATTCCATTGGTTAAATCAAGGTATGAGCATAGCCAAGCACCAAGTGAGGGGATGATGAGTTCACTTGGGTGCACAAAATTCAATTAATAACCAACATCAAGTAGGTAATACAGAAGAAGAGCATTAAAATATAGTCAGTAGGAAGCACTTAGATAAAATTGTAAACAATAGCCATTCCTCTGAGAGGATAACATAAAAACCCAGAATGACAGGAGGAAAGTACTCTCCATTTTGACTTGTAATTTAACTAACTTCTGAGTGTCTATTTCAAACTATTCAGTAATATTAGTTTGTCATCTCTGAGTCAATTCTTTATTTTATTCACACATTTCTAAAACATGTATAAGCAGCAGGATGCCCTTTTCTGGTAAACAAAACAAAACAAAACAAAAAACAAAACAAAACACAAAACAAAAACAAAAACAAAAAATTTTGAGGGGCTACTTTGAAACAGGACCTATGGTCATTTTATCCCAGAAATGATGACAGTCAGCTAAGGGCTCAGAACAGAAGGGTGTCAGTATTTCTGGCCACTCTTTAACTACGTACTCCATCAGCATTGGAGGTCTTTCATCAGCATCCCTGATGGGTGGTAGCCCAATATTAGCTCAGGCGACACCTGACACTCCCAGGAAAAGAGAAGGATGATGTTGAGGAACTTGATGTGAATCCACACCAATCTATGTGCTTGCATACAGTGACTTGTTTAAGCTGCCTAACCACCACTTTCATGTATCAAGTCCAAGGTGAGGAAACTGAGACTTGAGTGCTTCAGTGACTTATCCAAGGCCACACAGGTACCAGGGAAGATTGTATTTTAGTTTCTCTTGACTTAGATTGTTTGTTTCATCACTGAGTGCAAATCTCTGTTGCTATGATTTTCTCTTATTGTTCTTAATTCTACCACTTATGGAGATACATTTTATTTTCTCACCTTCAGTCCCCATCTATTCTTACCTTGTGACTTTGCCTTATATTGAATAAAAAATTAGAAAAATATCAGGCAGAAACTTTTTCAGCTGTCAAGGGCCAAAGCTCCCAGCAGGTGCATTAAGCTCATACTCATTGCCCACTATCCTGGGTGACTGGTATTCCCTTGAGCCCTTGGCCCAGACCAGATATTGCCTTAGTTTCCTGCTCACCTTAAAGTAAAACTACTCAGTTTTTCTGTATTCATTATCACAGATTCCCCACTTCTCAATCAGTCTTCAATCTACTCCAATTGAGCTCAATCTTTCACTTCACCCCAAATCGACTAGTCAATCTCAGAACTCACTCCATTCTGACAAATTCAAGGACTACATCTCTGTCCTTATTTAAAATTATAGCATTCTTTTCTATGGTTACCCATCCCTTTCTTTTTTAAAAATATATTTTTATTGCTTTCAGAGAGAAAGGGAAAGGGAGAGAGAGATAGAAACATTAATGATGAGGGAGAATCATTGGTTGGCTGCATTGTGCATGTCTCACATCGGGGATCAGGCTGCAACCTGGGCATGTGCACTGATGGGGAATTGAACTGTGATCTCCTGGTTCATAGGTCGACACTCAAGCACTGAGCCATGCCAGTTGGGCCATCCCTTTCTTCTTGAAACATTTTTTGTCTCTGTTTTGTTGACACTGTATTCTCCTGGATATTTTACTCCACTGGTAACCACTTCTCACTCCTGTGGTTGGTTCTTTCTTTATGGCCTAAATACTGGGGTGCTCCAGGGATCAATCCCAGGCCCACTTATTTTTAAAAAAATACTTTTTATTTTTAGTAAAACATGTAGCTAGACTTTAAAACTCAAATTGTACTAAAAACTGAACTAAAAAGTAACATTTCTTCTCCCATGCCTCCCTAATTCCTAATTCTACTCTCCAGAGACACCTAGGTTCAACTCTTAACAGTCTCCTCTGGTAATTACTTTCATTTTTTAAACACTCATGTTGCAATTTTTTATTTATCAATTTTATAGATTATTCATTTATATTTCCTCTATGGGAGACAGGTATTTCTTGCATAGCTTTGACTTTTTCAGTTTTCAGTTTAATGTGTAGACTCAGGTAATATGAATAAAGAAAAAAAATATGTGGATATATGGATAGTTATCTGAACAAAAATAAGTTGAATCTTGGTGTCTTCCAGGAAAGAAACAAAGAGATCAATGTTTAGAGGAGAAGCAGGTGTGTTCTTATAGCAGATTAGTTTTGTTGGAGAAAAAACAAATCAGGGCTACTGCAGTCCCTCCCCCTCCTCCTGCTCAACCAGAATGAAGCACTTTCTTGATCACGTTTAGTTATATTAAATATTACAAAGTGGACCAGGAAAGTGAGATAGTATCTCAGAGAGGTTCATTGGTATCTTTTTAACGTGTTCATTTTTTTTCTGAATATATGTAATATGCATGTGTAAACCAAGCCTTTCCGACTTCTCAGGAAATGAACTATATAAGAATATTAGCTTGTGCTGTCACATATTTATATGTACTATAAATTACAGGGACTATTAACAAATATTTTAAAATATAAAAGTATACAAGCACTGCCCTTTATCTAATAATTAATTTTATATATGATTCCCCTGGAACTCTGTGTGACCTTACTTATGCAGGACCAGTGCACCACGCTTGGAATGTAAAATATTTGTTTTATCGGCAGCTGGGGACATGCCAGGGCCACTGGAATTCATGGTTATGGTCCTCCTAGAAGGCTGGGGAGAGAATCGACTATTAAGCACAGATTCTTAAACTCTCCTCCTTTCTTCCCCTCTTCTGCCACCCAGTGATACGACCAGCTTTTTTGTTTCTTGCTTACAGGGAGTCAACTCCTATTTTCTCTGGTGAGGCACTGAACAAAAAGTAGAGGAATTCCTATTGCAAGCATAATCTGACACCCAACACAAGAAATAGACTCAGAAATCAACCATTTTCAGACAGAGCCTGAGTGAACTGTAATTCGCTGAAATAACTTAAAATTCATGAAACACCCATGAGTATTTATAGAAAAATTCCTTGTGTTGGGGAGGGAGAGGTGCTGAACACCATGTAAAGACTAAAGGGCAAAAAATAAATAAAAATAAATAAAAGGGCAGTTAGAAAATTCCAATCCCCAATACATTTCAATAAAAATTATGAAAAATGACAAATACACATGAAGTAATAGGGGAAGCCACATAGGTCTATATTATGAAGTGATGAATAAATGATATTCCCCCAAAAAATAGATGATGAAGGCAGGATCAGCTGAGCAAGAAGAGGAAGAAAGTACAGCTTGTGAGAGGAAGAATGATTGCAGCTGGGTCTGGCAGACAGCAAAGGGTTTAAATAGATGGGATGGAAGATGAGGAGCATTCAAACCCAAGGGGTATGGAAATGATGATTTAAACAGGGAGTAGAAATAATATTTGAAGAAGAGATGGAAGCAGAGTTTGAAGACAATAAAAATTGCAATGCGAAGTAAGGAATTGTATATCAAATGTCATTTCACAGTGTTCATCTTAATTTTGGTGTTAATAAGTCACCAGGAGGTAACCTGGAACCACTCAATAGGTGCCACCTTGAGAGGAAGAGATTGCAGGCCCTGCCCGGCTTGTGCCTATCAAGGATCCATGGACAGCGATCTGCCCTCTGTGGTCACCATATCTGTACCTCACCAGATACTCCTCAACCTTGACTTGGAGTCCATGGATCTATGATGGTGGGGTGAGGAAGAGGGAGGGTTTCAGAAGCCAAATGAATGTGAAGTGAGCATGTCTGCATTTCTGAGAGGATAGAGAGTCTTTATAATGCAAATATATGCATGAAGAAAGTGTTCGCGCTAGT
The DNA here is from genome assembly GCF_014108245.1 of Pipistrellus kuhlii. Taxonomy (NCBI): domain Eukaryota; kingdom Metazoa; phylum Chordata; class Mammalia; order Chiroptera; family Vespertilionidae; genus Pipistrellus; species Pipistrellus kuhlii. The sequence continues at coordinate 9,426,935 of NW_023425562.1, forward strand.
TTTGGGGCAACTGAAAGAACATAATATTTCATTCCCAATGTCACCCTTCTGACTCCCTAAGCTTCACTTTCTCTCTGTTCAAAGGTTTTCTTAGGAGCAAAATTTTTCCCTTGATGAAGAGTTGGCAATGGCAAGGGTCTCTTGTGAAGAGAAAAAAGAATTCACTCAGGGAATTATTGTGCATTTGTGATTGTGTTGCTGTTCTTTCATTCTTTCATAAATGATGCAAGGTAAAAGGCCTCCTTTCCCAGCGTCCACTGGGCCATCTACAGTAATCAGCCAGCTATTGTTCATTGAGGACCCATTAGCTGCATTGCATTGGTCTGGACACTTTGGAGGGCTATATAAAAACCTTATGTTCTCAAACACCTTACTAATTCTGGGAAGCTGAGATCAATAATTTAGATAATAAATTTTGTGGCATCATTTGAAAAGTGAATATATATATTGAGAGAAGTGCCAACAGAATCCATAGCGGAGGAAAGATTCTTTCCATCTGAGGAAGTCAGAAAAAGCAGCATGGGGAAAAAAAATGAAGATGGGTGATACAGGCTGTGTGATGGGGTAAGCTTAAGAAGGGAGTGAATTCCAGCGAGCAGGCACATTAGGCGCAGTGGGGGGCTTGGGAATGGGCAGTGAGGATGTTGGCCTAGGCATAGTGGGTGGGTATATTGAATAGAGATGGAAACTTCCATTTTTTAAGCATTTACTATTGCCAAGTCCTGTGATATATGCTTTTAACATATTGTCAATTTAATTTCCCAAATAAATATATTCATTAAAAAGCAATAATATTTTCTAACACTTATTATACCTTCAGATCCTCAAGTCCCAGTCCTAAGTAGTCTTTCATTTTTAGTGGACAGGGATGTAGACTCTTATCCCAGGTAATTTGCATAAACTGATGGTGATACTCCCATTTCACCCTTGCCAGTAATTGGTTTGAGGATGCAGAAGCCTAAGCTAATTTGGACCAATAATAAGAACATGATCACATTTGGAAGCTTCCAGAAAACACTATTGTGCTGTAAGGGAAAAGCAAGGGAAGCTTTCCTCTCTTTCCTAGGGGACATGGATGAGAATGTGTTCTGTCCAGGGGATGCTAACAGTATCTTGGGATGAGAGGAATCAGATGTGATATCAAAGTTTATGCATATTGGGGAGATTCAAAATAATACAAAGAGAGGCAACTGAGTCCTAGTTACAGCAGGCATGTGGCATACACTCAAATACCTGTCAGGAAATCTGACTTCAGGCAATCAGAGCCAGATTTCTGAAACCTGAAGCTAAATGCGTTCTGACACATAATTAGCATGGAAAGTCTCTGAGATATACATGAACATAATTTGTCACTTTTCAGATCGAAAAACTGAGGCACAAAGAGATTGAATAACTTGCCTACAGGCATACAAATAATAAGTGTTGGAGCCAGTGTTTTAAAAAGAACATGTGAATCCAGAGGACATGCTGTCATTCCCCATTCTCTTCTGCAAAGTCCTTTGGAGATGAGAAACCAGAGATCCAACGTGGTCTACACACATGTAAACCTAGTTGTGTCAAAAACTTACAGTCTTAGGCTGGGCTTCTAGACTGGCACCTCGGACAAAGATAATAGCCACAACAATGATATCATTAATGATGGTATGAGCTGGCATTCTGTAGATTTTATATGTGCCAGGCATTGATCAAATCACTTTATAAGGGTTGACTTATTTAGTCTTTCCCAAAACTTTTCAAGGCATTTTCTATTATATCTTTACTAGGGGCCTGGTGCACAAAATTTGTGCACTCAGGGGGGTCCCTCAGCTAGACCTGTGTCCTCTCACAGTCCAGGAGACCTTGAGGGATGCTGAGTGATGGCTTAGTTCCATTCCCTGTTGCTGTGAGCCAGGCTTCTGGCTGAGTAGTGCTTCTCTATGGGAGCACATTGACCATAAGGGGGAAGCTCCTGCATTGAATATCTGCCCTCTGGTGGTCAGTGCATGTCATAGTGACCGGTCATTTTGCAGTCAGACTGAGACTGGCTCTCCAACATCCCTTGAGGGTCCCAGATTGCAAGAGGATGCAGGCCAGGCTGAGGGACCCCACAGGTATGATCAAGGACAGGGTGGGATGCAGGAGGTTCATCAGCTGGGGAGGGATCATGGGAGGGTTCCAGAGTGTATCTGGCCCATCTCATTCATTCCCTATCAGCCAGATCCCAGCAGCAAGCTAACCTACTGGCTGGTGGTCAGTGCACATCATAGCGACTGGTCAAGGTGTCAGCTGTCTGTCCCCTGGTGGTCAGTGCATGTCATAGTGAGTGGTTGAGAAGCCTTTGCATATCATGAGCATATTACTCTCTGATTGGTTGAACAGCTTACTGGATGACCAGACATTTAGCATATTAGGCTTTTATTATATAGGATTTTAGAAATACATACACTAAGAAACAGCAAAATCAATGCCTACTTTCATTGGCATCCAGAACAACCATGCTCTAAGCATGGTAGACAGACTTTTGCAGTCCTCATTTTGAATTGAAGCTATAGCCCAAAGGTAATGAAAATTATTGGCATTTTGCAAGTGAGAAAACTGAAGCATAGAGTTTAGTAGCTTGCAGAGTAACATACAGCTTGTAAACCTAAGGGGTAAATTCAAGCTAGTCTGCCTGTCACCAGACACCTCTAACACTGCTTCAAGTTTCCATGGATATGGAACATGAAATACACACACTTGAATGTCTGGGCTTTGGAATTTTCAGTGGGACAGCAGCCGTTCTGAGCTCCAGAAAGCACATCTGCCATAGCCCTGCTGTTCTGTACTTGTCTGGAGATCCTCGGATGCCTGGCTCTCAGAGGGAGAGCCCTGGACATGTGGCTCAGTTTTAATCAAGTTGGAGATGTAGGGAGAGGAGCTTTCCTTGTGGTATTTCTATATTTCTTCATCTGGCCCTAGGTTAAACACAGAATCACAATGGAGCGTTTCTACAGAGGAAAGAAAAAGAGGTCAATGGCATTTCTTCTGCATTTACAAAGGTCTGTGGCTTGAGCAAGTTTTTATACTGGTGCTCATCTGATCTGTGTCAGCTCACCTTCTCTGTGGATGTGCACTGGCAAGCAGGTGGCTAATATTTGCTTTGACAAGACTTGGTTTCCCAGGGAGCACAGTGGGTTAGTGCACAAAGGAAATGTGTGCTGCCAACCCTGTGCTGATTCTATTTCCCATCCTTAAGGCTTGCCAGCCGGGCAGGATCTGGGGAACAAACCTCAAAAATGTACCTGGTGTGACTAACAAGGCTGGAATGTTAATGTGCATTATTCTGTGATCTTAATTATTCTTTCATGGCTTAGGAATATTTCATGTAAAAAGGAAGATTGTATTTCAAAGTGTAGAATCCTAGAATAGTACTGCTCAAAGAGACCTGAGAGATGGTTTAGATTTTCATCCCAGAAAAAATGAATCTGAGAGAAGTGAAGGGTCAAGTTTGAAGTCACGCAGGCTATTTTTATAGGGTTCTAGCTAAGACTCAAGGTCTAGTCATTGGTCATCCTCCTTTAAAGTACAGTATGGTGTACTTTCTTTTGTTCTACAGATAATTATTTTTATAATCTAAATCGTTACTTGTTAATTCACTAAATAAGAAGAAAGGCTCAGGCAGCATGCGATAGACCTGCATTGCATGAGTGAACAGGACAGGGGGAAAAAAAGACAAATGGGAAGAACAGGGTATATACAATGAAAATGTGTGAACTGCTGTTTTGTTCTCTCATCCTCTCTATCTGTATTTTATAAAAGACACCTCAATTATCTATAAATTACAACTTCTAAAGCTTTAACCCTAAAAAGTAGTTGTATATTTAGATAAAACACCAATAATCATAAACTTAATATATTAAAAATCAAACTTTCACTTATACCTATTTCATTTTATTAGACCATCAAGGTAACTAATTTGGGTATCCCATCAGCTTATCATAGGTTATTAGAGGTTCTATGTTTAGTTGGAAGACTGGGGAGGTGCAGTATGGTCTAAACCACATGTGTCAAACACAAGGCCCGCGGGCCAAATCCGTCCCGCCAGGCCTTGCAATGTGGCCCGCACTGCGCTGTCATCACTGCACTCCGCTGCGTTTCCATCACAATGACAGTTTATGACTGTTCAGTAAACCATTCGGCCCACGATTTAGGCTGGATTTTAGATTTTGGCCCCTTCTCTGATTGAGTTCGACACCCCTAGTCTAAACTATTAGCAAGAAGAGAAAAAGAGATTTGAAGTATTAAACTTCAAATGGCAGTGGGCAGTCTAACACTTGCAAAAGAGCACAACACAGGACCAAGTTATCCTAAAATATAACCGCTCATTTTATGGACTATCAGTCTCTTTCTCTATAATAGACACAAAAGACATTTTATCATTACATAGAAATGTATGCTTGTAACATCAAGCAAGCATCACTAAGAGTTAAACTTTGATGCTTGGGTTATGAAGGCAGAGTAGATTATTCCCCCTCCTCTGTAAAATAAATGAGGGCAATTCAAAGAGGTCAGTGTCATTTATTTGGAAAATACTAAAACATTTTAGATTGTTATGCTTTTCACTATTGCTACAACTAGAATAGCACTAAACACTGTTGACTCCTCAGAGAAATCAGAAGGCTGGAGAAGAGAGTGCCTGGTGAGAAGCTTTGTCTTTTGGATATTGTATACAGTACACCTTGAGGTTCTTTTTTTGTGTTAAATTTAAGAAAAAGTATAGTTAATTTTCTTTGGTCTTCTGCCTCCTTCTTCAGTGCAATTCCGTTTCAATCAAGTCCCCACTTCGAATGTCCACAGACCCTGACTTGCCTAAATGATTGGTAGGAGTTTTGAATACTCTATTAGAAATATACCTTCTTTTCAATAAGAATCTGTTAAAAATAAATTTTATTGATTTTTTTTTTTTTTTTTTTTTTACAGAGAGGAAGGGAGAGAGAGAGTTAGAAACATTGATGAGAGAGAAACATCAATCAGCTGCCTCCTGTACACCCCCCACTGGGGATGTGCCCACAACCAAGGTACATGCCCTTGACCTGAATGGAACCTAGGACCTTTCAGTCTGCAGGCTGACACTGTCCACTGAGCAAAACCGGTTTTGGCTTCAATAGGAATCTTTGATATCTGGGAGAAATTTCCATTCTCCTGCTGTAAGATGCCAAAGAAATATCACATTTTTCATTTTCAAAAACTGAGCACATAGCTCAAGTGAATGTAAATTAAGTAGTCATTATTTCATTATTTCTTATGTGAAATACAATGATGCCCTTTTGATAAAATATTAAATCTGTACTGTTTGCATTGGATTCTCTAGGAGTCTCCTAAGGCGGCCTCCCCAACTTGAGTTATGTAGTTTTCTCAACCTCAATCTTAATTTTTGTGGGTAGAAAGGAAGTATTAGTTTTCTGGAGCTTTCAGAGAGGACCAAAGCTCATGAAGACATTCAATTGCTCCAATTCATGCCAATGTCTACTGGTTAACATTTTCTCTAAAAATAGCTTAAGAATTTAAGAGGATCCTGGGAAGATGGTGGAGGAAGAAGCATGAGGAATCTATTTCACCACCTGGACAATAATTGCAGGGGCAGAATCAGTTTGATGTAATTACTTTGGAACTCTGAAGTATATTGAAGCCTTCCAACTTCCAAGAGAAGGCTCCAGTGGTAACTAGTATTTTTTTTTTCCTGTCAACTTCAGCTTTTAGTTCAGAAGCAACTACACCCCCTTTTAACAGCTCCTCCCATTCAGCCCCATGGCAGGCAGTTGTGCATCTATTCCTGGGGCAGCTTGCACACAGCTTACAGGAGCCAGAATGTAAGATAAGGAGACTGTCCTTCAAATATCAGGAATTTGTATTCTTTATTTTTTAACATTTTTATTGATTTTTTACAGAGAGGAAGGAAGAGGGACAGAGAGTTAGAAACATCGATGAGAGAGAAATATGCCCACAACCAAGGTACATGCCCTTGACCGGAATCGAACCCTTCAATCTGCAGGCTGATGCTCTGTCCCCTGAGCCAAATAGGTTTTGGCAGCTTTCAGAGAGGACCAAAGCTCATGAAGACATTCAATTGCTCCAATTCATGCCAATGTCTACTGGTTAACATTTTCTCTAAAAATAGCTTAAGAATTTAAGAATTCTTTATTTTTTAACATTTTTATTGATTTTTTACAGAGAGGAAGGAAGAGGGACAGAGAGTTAGAAACTTGTAGGAATTTGTATTCTGATCACTGATTGCTGTTTCTGCTAATGAAGGTGTAGGCAAAAGAGTGGACAGATATTGTTGTATATCACTTCCATTGTTATAAACCCACATTCAGGGGATTTACATGACTGGTGCCTTTTTTTTGAGGAAAAAGAAAGTTACCACAATGCCCAGGGGAATGCTTGTGCTCAGAAAAGATCTTAAGTTTATACCTCATGTTAATCCTCTACAGAAATACAGCCTACAACTATAAAAGTAAACAAAACAAAACAGCAAATCTTGGGGAAGTAGAGACTATGACTACCACATTGTTAAAATCAAATGCCCAGTTTTCAACAAAAATGTCACAAGCCACACACAGAAACAAGGATTTGTGGCCTATTCAAAGCAACAAATAAACCAACAGAAACTGTTCCTGAGAAAGACCAAATATTAAGTCTAGTAATAATTAATGTCGTTTTCTAATACTTTTTTTAAATCGAATTTATTTAAACAATACAACAAAATTTAATCAACAATATAGTTGCCGTTGTTTTCTACTACTTGTGCCCAACGCTCAGGAAGCATTTTAATCCCTCTGTTGTAAAATTCTTGTGATTTTGATGCAAAAAATTCGGTCAATGCAATTTTGAGGCATTCTTCATTATTAAATTTTTTTCCAAGAAGAAAGTTTTGCAAAGAACGAAACAAATGGTAATCGGAAGGGGCAATATCAGGAGAATATGCAGGTTGAGGGAGAACTTCCCATTCCAACTGGCGCACTTTTTCAGCAGTGATTCTTGCAGTATGCGGTCGTGCGTTATCATGGTGAAGAATTACGCCCTTCCGATTAATCAGCGTGGGTTCTTTTTCTCTTAAAGCTTGGGCTAACCTTTCCAATTGGGCACTATACACTGCACTTGTAATGGTTTGGTTAGATGGTAAAAGTTCATAATGAAGAATTCCTTTAAAATTCCACCAAACACACAACATCACTTTTTTCGCATGCAAGTCAGGTTTTGGCGTGGGCTGTGGAGCCTCATTTTTATCCAACCATTGAGGCCGCCTTTTCAAATTAACATAACACCCATTTTTCATCTAAGGTGGTAACAATTTGCTCTAAAAACGGCAAACGGTTTTGACGAGAGAGGAGCGAACTGCAAATTGTGACTCGTTGATTATGGTTGTTGTCGGTCAACTCATGAGGAACCCATTTTCCAAACTTTTGGACTTTGCCAAGTGCATGCAATTGATTGGAAATTGTTTTTTGTGAACAATTTAAAGTTGTCGCAAGCTCTTGTTGGGTAATTTGAGGATTTTGCACCAAAAGAGCTTGAAGAGCTTCTTGATCAAAATTGGACACATGGCCTCGACCACTCTTGTCATGTACCAAAAAATTTCCCTCGCGAAATTTCTCAAACCAACGCTGGCATTTTCTGGTGCTAACTGCATCTTGAAAAAGAGCACTACAGATGTTTTTTGCAGCCTCACTTGCTTTTCTTCCTAATTGGAACTCGTAAAGCATGCAGTGCCAAATATGCTCTTTATCCGCCATCTTCTTAGCCCTAGTTTTGCAACAAAAACCAAACCAAACACAAACTTTTTCAAGCAAAACTTGTTAATTGCACTTCACACGTTCTGTAGATACCACGTGTTTGAAGATTATGTCAATACAAGTCAACACCAAGCAAGATTTTAAATGAATGTTTAAAAACGACATTAATTATTACTAGACCCGATAGTGGACCTACCAGATAAAGACTTTAAAATGTCTTTCTTAAAAATGCTCAAAGAACTAAAGAAAATGGTGCAGAAAAGCAAGAAAAGTATGCACGAATAAAGTATAAATATTAATGAAGAGATAGGAAATTTAAACAAAACTAAAGAAAAGTTATAACTAGATTAAGAAAGAAAGAAAGAAATTACTAGAGAGAATCAAAGTTGGATTCAATCAGGCAGAAGAAGGAACAGTAAACTTGAAAATATGACATTTGAAATTATTGAGTCTGAGGACAAAAAAAAAAAAAAATAGACTTAGATAAGGGAACTTCTGGGAAAATATCAAGTGGACCAGCATATTTATTGTGCAAGTTCCTGAGGAATAGAGAAAGTGGCAAAAAGAGTCTTGGAGGAAATAGTTGCTGAAAACTTCCTAAATTTAATAAATGACACAAATATAAACATCCAAAAACTTCAACACATTCCAAGGGATATGAACTTATAATCAAATTGTAGAAAGCCAAAGGCAGATGGAAAAATAAATGACTCACTATATGCAAGGTATCTCAGTAACATCATCAGATTTTGCTACAGAAATTTTGGAGGCCAAAAGAGTCTGATATTTTCAAAGTGTTGAAAGAAAAAATAGTCAACTCCATATTTGACAAAACTGTCCTTCATGGGTAAAGGAGAAATTAAGGCATTTCTAGATGAACAAAAGCTAAGGGAGTTCATTATCAGTAGATCTTAGTTGCAAGAAAAGCAAAGGACATTTAGATAGCAACTTAAACATGTATAAAAATATAAAGATTTTAATGAAGACAGGCAATTATAAAACTATGATAGGCAATTATAAAAGCTATTATTATTGTAGTATCATTAGTAAATCTAATTTTTATTTTCCACATGATCTAAGAGTAATACTTTAAAAAATTATTAGTCTAAAGCAGTGATTTTTAACCTTTTTCTTCTCATGGCACATACAAACTAATTATTAAAATTCTGTGTCACAACAAAAGATATATCATGTATTTTGCTTATTTGACCAAAAATAGGAATAATTTTGATTGGTTTATAAATACATAATTAGAGCTATTACCTACCTTTTTTCTTCAAAGTTACTTTTAAAAAAATCAGATACTTATAATTGTATTTTAGGATTTCTTGTACCAAGAATTAACCAATCAGATGCTACCCTTTTATATTACATGACCAATAAAATACAACTCTATTATATGACTCTTATAGTGATAGTCCAAGACAGGACATTAATACCAGAAGGTTATTATTGTGTTGGCTATTGTCATGTTATTTGACAATCTAAGGGAAAAGAGGCCAGTGCCCCTGACTAAATAATCAAGTATTGCATGTTTTAAAATTTTGTGGCACACTGCTTGAATATTACATATCTAAAAAGTAGTAGTATTTTAATTTTGGTTTATAACACCACATTTTGATTTCTATATAATTTAGGAATCATTAAAAAACAATTGTTAGTTTATGTGCTGGAGCATAAAGATGTACCTTTATGATGTTAGTAATTGAAAGACTTGGAAACAAAGTTGTAAGGGAGCAGTCTTTGCATGTTATTAAACTTAAACTGTTATAAATTAAAATTAGAATATTATAACTGTATAATGTTAAATGCAATCCCTATGGTAACCACAAATGAAATAGTTATAGAATATACAAAGGAAATGAGAGAGAAATTAAAACTTATTACTATAAAAAATGAATACAAAACGAGAGGGTAGTGCGAGACATGAGAAAACAAAAACAAAAGCTGTAAGACATATAAAAAGCAAATAATGAAGTAACAGAAGTAAGCTCCTCCTTATCAATAATTACTTTAAATGTAAACGTAGTCTGTTCAATAAAAGGCAGAGATTGGCAGAAACTATTAAAGCTCCTGAGTCAACTCTATGCTATCTATAAGAGGCTCATTTTAAATCCAAACACACAAATAGGCTGAAAATAAAAAGGATAAAAAATGTTATTCTATGCAAACAGTAACCAAAAGAGAGCTGGGGTGGGCTATGACAATAACAGATCAAATAAAACTTTAAATAAAAAAAAGTTACAAAAGACAAAGGACATTATTGATTAATAAATTGTTCAATATAGCAAAATATATAATAATTATTAATGTGTCTAAAATTATTTATGTGTCTAAAATTTTAAAAAGTGCATGAATACTAAAATAAAAGACCATAAAAATATTAGAGGTCTGATGCACAGAATTCACGCAAGGGCCTCGGCCCTCACAGCCCTGCAGCTTGCCTGTTCAGCAGCCTCAGAGGCTTGCTTTGGACCCAGCTATGTCCAGAGGGACATCCGGAAGGTCATTCAGCTGACCAACCTAATTAGCAAAATATGCTTTTATTATCATAGATCAGAAGCCAGAAAAAAAGAGATATAATTGAAGGGAAAAATATACAGTTCTATAGTAATTCTTGGTTACTTTAATATGCCACTCAATAAAATAGAAGATAGATAAGGAAACAGAGAACTTGAACAATAAATGAACCAATTAGATTTAATGGGCATATATAGAACACTATACTGAAGAATTGAATATGCAGGAGTAGACACAAGTAGGTTCATGGTTATGAGTATGTGAAACAATTTATTTTTGTATTATTTTTATACCAGCGACTGTAAATCTACTTTTCCCCACCCCTGTACATCTTCTCATATGAACATAGGCCATTTCCCAGAATAGACAATCTAGTATGTCACAAATTAAATCTTTAAATAGATTTAAAAAGAGAGATTATATTCAAAATGCCTTCTCTAATCCCAATGGGCTGAAATTAGAAATCAACAACAGGAAAGAAAATTGGAAAAGTTTAAAATTTGTGAAAATTAAACAGCATATCATAAAACATTTACTGAATAAAATAATGAAGCATGAGGGAAATTAAAAATACTTAGAAATGAAAATAAAACAGAGTATACTAAAACTTGCCAGATGAAAGGAAGGTATTGCTAAGGGGAAATGTTATAGCCATAAATAGTTACATTAAAAAAATAAAATAGATCTCAATCAATAACTGACTTTATAATTTAAGAAATTCAGAAAGGTGTAACAAACAAAATACAAAGCTAGGAAAAGAAAAGAACTAATAAAGATTAGAGCAGAGATAAATTAAATAGAAAAACAACAGAGAAAATCAATAAAACCAAAAATTGCTTCTTTGAAAAGATCAACCAAATTGACAAGACTTTATTTATCTAGTTTGATTAAAAAAAAAAAAAAAAAGAGGGCGGGGAGAAAGAGAGAACTCAAATTACTAAAATCAGAAATGAAACTGGTTCTTCCAACTATGAACACAGAATATCTTTCCATTTCACTGTGTCTTTTTCAATCTCTCTTAATTATGCTTTGTCATTTGCAGTGAATAGCTCTTTCACATCCTTTGTTAAGTTTATTCCTAGGTATTTGCTCTTTTTGTTGAACTTACAAAAGAAATGTTCTTTTTCAAAATTTATTTTTTTTGAATTTTAATTGTTAGAATATAGAAATGCAGTGGGTTATTGTATATTGATTTTGTAACCTGCAACTTTAGTGTATTTGTTTTTGGTTTCTAATACTTTTTTGGTGGAGTTTTTAGGGTTTTCTATATAAAGAATCATGTCAAATGCACCAAGTAGTACTTTTACTTCTTCATTTCCAAGTTATATGCCTTTTGTTTCTTTTATCTTGTTGAATAGGACTTCTAGTGCTTTGTGAATAGGAGTGAGCTTTCAGTTTTTCACTAGCTTTTGTTATATTGAGGTACTTTCCTTTTATGCCCATTTTACTGAGTGTTTTAATCATAAATGGATGTTGTTGCTTATGGAATGCTTTTTCTGCATCAATTGACACATTCATATTGTTTTTATCCTTTTGTTTGTTAATGTGTTATATTACATCACATGTGTCAAACACAAGACCCGCGGGCCAAATCCGTCCCGCCAGGCCTTGCAATGTGGCCCGCACTGCGCTGTCATCACGGCACTCCGCTGCGTTTCCATCACAATGACAGTTTATGACTGTTCAGTAAACCATTCGGCCCGCGATTTAGGCTGGATTTTAGATTTTGGCCCCTTCTCTGATTGAGTTCGACACCCCTATATTACATTGATAGATTTGTATATGTCAAATCATCCTGTGCCCCTGGAATGAACCCCACTTGATTGTGATGTCTTATTTTTTAAATGTACTGTTGTATCTGATTTACTAGCATTTTGTTTGTGCCTCTGTACCTTTACAGAAAAAGTTTGTAAGTTCCTATTTAGAAAATAATTTCAGTAAAGGTTTGGAAGGCTTAAGAGAATAGGTGAAAACCGCGTTAGATAATTTAAAGATTGGCAGCATTTAGAGAGAAAAAAGAAGACAGAGAGCATCCTTCAAGAGGGAGACAATGCAAATGAAGGCATGGAGTGAGGATAGGTATAAAAAGGACATTTCCAAAGGCGAGGAGAGATAGAGAATGAGCAGGTGACATGAAGCCAGGCCGTGGAGAGTTCAGAGCTAGGCAGGAAAGTATCAACCTAGAGGTGAGACATATAAAGCTGTAAAAAGATTTGGGATATGTGAATGTCTTGAGGAAAGTCATGTTTAAGGAAGTTTAATCTGATAGAGACAGGAAGTGGGATAGAGCAGAAAGCCATACTGATAGTTTGTAAAGGTGAGTGTTACAATCTAGAAGGCCTTTTTCAGGTGAGTTATACATGTGATGAGTCTCCCCAACACAGCAGCAGCTCACTGTGAACTGTTAGGAAGAGTAATGAGTCAGGCAGAAAGGGGAAACACAGAGCCAAAGCAAAAAACACTATCCAGACCATTGACAAGAGACCATTCCTGGTTGCCCTCCACCTTTTAATTTTTAAAAGACTATTACTTTACATTTTTGAGAATTTACAATGAGCTAATTATTGATCTTTATGTATTAGCTCATATGATCTATTTTTCCCCTTTACAGATGAGAAAACTGAAGCTTAGAAATTAAGGAACTTTAGCCGGGACCGGTTTGGCTCAATGGATAGAGCGTCGGCTTGGGGACTGAGGGGACCCGGGTTCGATTCCAGTCAAGGGCATGTACCTTGGTTGCGGGCATATCCCCAGTAGGGGGTGTGCAAGAGGCAACTGATCGATGACTCTCTCTCATCGATGTTTCTAACTCTCTATCTCTATCCCTTCCTCTCTGTACAAAATCAATAAAATATAAAAAAAAAAAAAAAAAGAAATTAAGGAACTTTGCAACATCCCCAAAGGACACAGGCAATTGGGTGGACATTGCCAAGACTGATTGAATCTCTGAACCACCATGTGGCCCTGGCAGTTTATCCATGGATGTGTATTTCTTCTCCACCACAACTGGAAGGGCTTGTGTGACTTCTAGTCCAAACCCTCATCCTAACGAGAAGACAATACTCCAGAGAGTGAGTAAAAGGTGAGCTGACTTGCCATTATTTGCTCTTTTGCAAATTCCTGGCAGCTTCTGCTCCTGAAGTTCTGGTGGCGGGTGATCTAAGTTTAGGGGGTTGGTGCTCAGCTAAAAAGCCATTTCTGGAGTCTTGTGGAAACTCATTTAGTGAATTTTGGCTAATTGTCTCAGGGAGGCTCATTTGTACTTGATGAAATCATCATTTGACCATGTCTGATATGAAATTCCTTTTAAAACAGATTAGTAAGGGAAGAGGAAGGGAAATGAAAGGATAAAAGAAAAGGGTGAGTTACTGTATCGGCTGCAAGAGGGAAGCTGTCTGTCATCCAGTGATGCTGACCTGAAGCCAGCTCTTCAGGGAATGGAGAGAATACATTACCAGGATATGATTTTAGAAGTGATATCCCAGTTGAGCCAGGAGGACTTTGCAATTAGAAGGTCATTTGTGTGGTTAACAATGTTACCACAGCTGCAATACTGCTTTCTCTCCAGCCACAGTGGAGAAAATCATCCAAATAAGTTTGGGTTGTTATTTTTTTTTACAGAAAAACTGAAAGGCACTTACTTAGCCATTAGTGGTGTAGCAGGCAATGTGGAATATCTTTCATCTAAATTAAAAATTGGAAACATAACTTTTATGCCTATATACTATCAGGGAAATCAAGATATTAAGATGCAGGCTGAGAGAAAATGAAGCTGCAATGAATTATCTCCTTTAGTTTAATGGCTGAGGTTGGGATTTGTTTTTTCCAGTGGAAAAGTAAACCAAATATCATTTCTTTTGGCTAACTTTTGGTAAACTCTTTGTGGCTGGGACTGTCACATGGTTCTATTGCATTTCAGAACACCGAACATCATGCTGGATAAAAAAGTTCTTTGAAATGCCAGCACTTTCCTAGGTGGTTTATATGCCTGACTCTGTAAAATCATTGGTCAAACCAAGAAAACCTATTATAGAAATGTGTCTTTGCCCCACGTGTTAATTATTAAGGATGTTCAAACACATTTTTTAAAATATATTTTATTGATTTTATACAGAGAGGAAGGGAGAGAGATAGAGAGTTAGAAACATTGATGAGGGAGAGTCATCAATCAGCTGCCTCTTGCACACCTCCTACTGGGGATATGCCTGCAATCAAGGTACATGCCCTTGACCGGAATCGAACCCGGGACCCTTGAGTCCACAGGCGAATGTTCTATCCACTGAGCCAAACCAGTTTCGGCTCAAACACATTTTATTTATTATTTATTTATTTATTTATTTTTGTATTTTTTTATTTTATTATTATTTTTAATATATTTTATGGATTTTTTTTGCCCCCCTCCCTCCCTTTCATACATGCCCTCCCTCTCTAGAGTTTTATGTCCATTGGTTGTACTTATATGCATGTATACAAGTCCTTCGGTTGATCTATTATCTCCCCCAGATCTCCCTCCCCTCCCCACTGTAAATTGACAGTCTGCTTGTTGCTTTACTGTCTCTAATCTATCTTTTGGTTCATCAGTTTACAATGTTCTTTATTATCCATAAATGAGTGAGGTCATGTGGTGTTTCTCTTTCATTGATTGGCTTATTTCACTCAGCATGATGCTCTCCAATTCCATCCAGGTTGCTGCAAATGATGAGAATTCCTTCTTTTTTATGGCAGCATAGTATTCCATTGTGGATGTACCATAGTTTTTTGATCCAATCATCTGCAGACGGGCACCTAGGCTGTTTCCAAATTCTGGCTATTGTATATTGTGTTGCTATGAACATAGGGGTGCATATATCCTTTCTGATTGGTGTTTCTAGTTTCTTGGGATATATTCCTAGGAGTGGGATTACTGGGTCAAATGGGAGTTCCTCAAACACATTTTAAACAATGTGAGTTTTGCTAAGGTGTTGGACCAGACCCTGAAATCCTCTACTGGACATCTGACACCACTATGGGCTTGAGAGACTGAGATTTCAAACACATTTGGGCAAATTTAAGTCTTGTTTGCTTCAGAAGGCTGTGTACTAATAGCATACCATGCTTTCCCCCACTCTTCCTCTCCTTGGGCCTCCATATTTATGTCTAGTGCAGAATAAAGGGGTGGGGGGGAGAATGGTCACAAGTCCAGTGAGTAAGGGGGTGGTGTTACAGTTGGGATTGGAATGATTATACTACATTTAGAACATGGCTTATAGAAAATGTTAATGTAATGGAATGGTACATCTGTATACCAACCTCAGTGACCTTTGGATATCAATGCCAGTCTCCCAATCTTCACAGAGAGAACCAATGTTGAGCAATGAGACAGCACTGCCCTGAACTAGTCAGACTTTCTAATTTGGCAATGAATTTGGCTAAGGAGTGCACTAGTGTACAATGAGGCTGTGACTAAGTATTATATATGATTTAAAATAAGGAGAAGGTTTAGCAGTGTCCTTGAAAAGCATACAGGTAAATATATCAGAAACCAAAGCTCAGAGACACACATGGCGACCCTGCTAGTGGTTCTCAACCTGTGGGTCTCTGCTGTAGAGCCTAACACCATCAGAAAATAAAAATATTTACATTATGATTCATTAACAGTAGCAAAATTACAGTTATGAAGTAGCAACAAAAATAATTTTATGGTTGGGGGTCATCACAACCTGAGGAACTATATTAAAGGGTTGCTGCATTAGAAAGGTTGAGAACCACTGCTCTAAAGTATCATGAAGCCTTTCTACCCATGCTGTTATCTCTATGATGAATGAGCTTGGAATCTGTGCTTTATCTCAGGAAGATCTGGGTTTAAACCAGTCTTGCTGCTTCCTCACTATAAAACTTTGGACCAGTTGCTTATTCTTTCTGAACTTAAGTATTATCACATGTCAAGGGAGACTATTATAATCCTATCTAATAAAAGAGAAACATGCTAATTGGCATACCACCCCACCAGCCAATCAGGATAAGTATGCAAATTAACCCAATCAACATGGTAATTAATTTGCATATCCAGGCTAGAGCGAAGACTGAAGACAGCATAGAAAGAAGCTAAGCACTGCAGAAGGGAGCAAAGCTGTGGAGAAGCAAGCAAGCCAGGCAGGGGAGAAGGGAGGGAAGAAGGTGGGGTGGTGACCGCAGCAGGAAGCCCTATTTCAGGAATCTTCCTGCAATGGGCCTCTAGTCTATATTATAAAAACCCAATGGCCCTAAGGAAACCAAAGGCTGGTGTGGTTGGGTGGGGCCACGCACCTCCTTGCACTGAGCTTCTAGTACTTACTATTAGAGCTGTGGCTGTGAAAGGGAAATAGCTTTAGTTAAGTATGTAAAGTGAGTGTTAATTCTTGACAAGTATATAAAGTGAATGTCAGTGAATGTTAATCATTTCCTTTTGATACCTTGGCAAGATAAGCATATGGTAGAGTGGCAAAATCATTTGATGTTGCATACAGCAGCCAACGTGGGTATGGTCTTAGATAAAGCAACAGGGGAACTCCCTGTGCTTCAGTCTCCTGGCTGAAAAATGAATATTCATTTTCAAAGGAGCATATAAATATCTCCAAGAAGGTGCATGCCATGCAAAGTTGTGGGGGGAACTGCAGAGAAAAGAAAATGGTTGCTTATAAAGGAGGAGACATTTTTTAAAATTCTGCCTGAAATTTGTATGAAAGTCAGGCCTTTTTCTTAGGGATTTTGCAAAAAGCATATATACTTTCATAATAACAATGTGACTATGAACTATAAATAGCCTAAGCGAATGTATTATACCTTAATATTTAGGATGTCAATTATTCACAAATACTAATTACTACCAAAACTGAGCTGGTGCTTTATACAAAGCATGTTTCTCCCTCAAGAGCTTGTACCAGGGTGGGAAAACTGACTTCATTGATTCATGAGGATTAAATACAACATGTAAATTAATCAGAACAAATTAAATGTAAGGGAACAAACATTCTCAAATGTAAATGTTTTTGTTGTGATTGCTTCAATTCATGTTATGGTTCCACCATTTAGAAAAGTTACCTACTATTTGATTTTTCAATTTTCAGTTTCCTCATCTGTAAAAATAGAACATCAATAGAAACTCCTTGGGATAGTCATGAGGAGTAATGAGATTCCAATAATAAAAACAAAACAAAACAAAACAAAAAAACAATAAAAGATACATGGTGTGTCTCACATTGACATATGAACCAGGAGGTCATGGTCCAATCCCCTATCAGGCAATTCCCAGGTTGTGACTTGATCTCCAGAAGTGGGCATGCAGAAGATAGCCAATCAATGATTTTATCTCATTAGTGATTTATCTCTCTCTCCTTCACCCTTCCTCTCTGAAATCAACAAAAATATATATTTTTAAAGATTACATAGAAACTTTCTATCATGGGTTAAAAAAACTGTTATTAGAGTAGTACATTTCTTTCTACTCCTTTTTTATAGCTTCATTAGTTAAATTCACACTCTCTATGAAAGATTTTTAGCCCTAATTTTGCTTAAAATCATATTATGAGCACATTCTGACTTTGTGAAAATTGTAAAAAATATATATATTAACTATATAATTTCCCCCATAATATTCTGCAGTGGTTGACAAACTCAGTCAACAGAGCCAAATATCAACAGTATAATGACTGAAATTTATTTTGAGAGCCAAACTTTTTAAACTTCTTCTAATGCCACTTCTTCAAAATAGACTCGCCCAGACCATGGTATTTTGTAGAAGAGCCACACTCAAGGGGCAAAGAAATGCATGTGGCTCGTAAGCCTCAGTTTTCCAACCACTGTTCTAAATTTTAAAAATCCAGGTAATAGATGTTCTTTTTCACATGATTCTTGTTCTCAAAGAGGTTAAGGAGTTGGGAGGGTTAACAAAATAAGTGTTTAAGCACCAAATAAGGGTCTATGTATTGAACTCTTCCTGTGGGACAAAGGAATATAGACTACTTGGAGGGAAAACACAAATTCAGCTAATACAAAGAATCAGGGTTTGGAATTTCTGGTAGAGGTGCCTGGAGAAAGAGAAAAATAATGAGGAAGAGTGATACAAGGGAGAAAGAGAGAAAAAAGGAGAGTGAAAATTCAAAGAGCCATAAACAGTGTTTTTCAAGCTGTTGTGATCCATCAGCATTTATAAAGAAAATAAAAATGAACAGAAGAGAACATATTAGACAGCATTGCACATACTGCTGGTAAATAGTATTTATGAAATTTTATTTCCATTATTTGATGCACTCTGTCACTATAGAAAATTCATTTCTGACTATAGATCTTAGGAGCAAATGTAAACACACACACACATACACACACACACACACACACACACACATTGTGTAAGACATTAAAACTTTAGTCTTTACATAGTTACTGTCATCCATTGAACCTGATTCTTAACATCATAGAAACTCAAGACCCACAGAATAATAATAATTTGTTCAACGTTGTAGGACACAGAGTCAGAGCCTGACTCCACTCTGCTGCCCTTTCCATCCTGCACCAAATATTGTTGTGAATTTTTTTCTTCTGTCAAACTAAAAATGTATCCCATATCCAGTCCTTGTTAAGTTTGCTTTCCTATTATTTTTAGTTCTGGTTCAAGCCTCATGACTAATTATAATAGAGCCACCTATGTCTTGTTTGTGGCACTGAATGGAGGACTTGGACAAAGCCAGAGTGTGAAGTCAGAACTGAAATCACAGTTCCCAATTCAATGGCATTTGCGCTTCTAGCCCTACGGTGATTTGTAATCTTGTTGTAAATCTAGTCGATGTCCAATTGTATGTGATTATATAAAAGAACAGTTTATGTGCCATCAGAATATTCTCAGGTATTATGCCTTTAAGTTAAAATTTATTGAAATAAAATGAGCAGTGGTGGGGAGGAGGGATAGAAGTACAATGCAGTCTGCATTCTTCAGGAGCCGTACTCAATAAGTACTGAGTTTTGATCGATTGATACAGTGTCATATTTGACTAAAGAGGTGGGGAAGTTGCTACTATCACTTTGTGCTGGATGGCAGCGGAATGCACTATTGATTTTGTATGTTGGATGGGTTGTCAGTGTATAGTGCATTGTTGATTTTGACTTTTATAGCCAACATGTTTCCTTTAATTGGATCATTTGTAAAAGAGAGGAGGGGACCTGTTCTGCTTTGACAGTGACTGATTACAATCATTTCATGTTTGTCAATATTTGATAAACCCACTGTTACCCAACAACATGGCTGCCTCTCTGCTTTTGCTCATTCTAGTTTCACTTCTCTGTTTTCCCAGGTATCACTTGCAGCTGATTTGCCCCAATTTCTGCTCACAACTCGCTGCTGTATTTACTCTCACAGCAACAGACACTCAATTTTTTCTTGTTTGCCAAGGAAGTATCTTCATACAATAACAACCGATCTACTTCCCCACAATCTCTTTAGTCTCCAGCCCCTGTGGATCATTTTCCTTTCAGCAGCTGTTACAAACTGTCAAGTTATGCAGAGTATTATTAGTACAAGTATTCACTGTGAATATGTAGTTGACCAACATGTTGAGCCATCAGATCCTAAGAGTTCCTAGAGGGAAAAATAGCCCATTGCTATTGACCACCTTTGCTCTCTCATGGATCATAACCTGTATGTTCACTTTGGGTGGAAATCAGGGTTCTTGGAACATTTCAGTTGTTCCAACTAAGAGCTATTATATGCAATTAAGAGGAATTGTGGACTACTGTTTGTGTCCTAGATGCCCATTTGCTCGATGGTTGCTAATGTTATCTTTTGTACTTTGTAGCCTTCTAGTTTCTCCTCAAAAGGAGAGAAAAGCTCCCAATTTGGTTGCTATCCTTGTTCATCGTGCAATAAAAGAGATTCTTCCAAGCCCCTGTTTTGACCTAAGTTCCTTCCACTCAAATTTGGAAATGTTTCTGAGGTAAGTTTATTAGGAATAGGAGTCTTAGTGAAAAAGGACTAAACTATAAGGAGGAGATATGAATCATGGTCCTCTGGACATTGGGAGAGTCATTTAGCTTTTCTGTACCAGAATTTATTCACCTATAAATTACAAAGGTTATATTAAATAGCTGTGAAGATCCCTCCTACAATTCCATTGTTCTCACTTATCAGGCTTCTGTGCTCCCTGATAGAAGCTTGAAAAGTAACCTGCGTGTATATTAGAAAGAGAGCCCCTAATGTATATAGATGAGTCAGGAAAGTTAATACATCCTTGTGTTCCCTCACAGGACAAATGTTGCCAGACTACCTCTCAATGTTCTCCATGTAATGATAGATGATGATACCATCATTCTTTTTTCCCTATGTATTCTACAAATCATATGCTTATAGAATATGATATGACAGGTTTTCCTATTTGTTCCAAGAATGAGTGTTTCAGAAACCAATTCATTTTAATTAGAGGATTCTGGCAGCATATAGTTAAGTATAATATATTGGTTATTTGCAGGTACAAACATTCACTGTAACTTCATTGACCTGAAAAAAAAAAAAGAAAAGAAACCAATACAACTGGAATTCGTGAGATTCAGAAGAAGCTATTATTGGCTCTATGGAAAGCAATAAATACAAAAATGCTTCTTTGTAGGCATTTCTCACTTAGCACTATGCATAAGAGAATATTTTCACTTATTTAGAATATTTACAAGTCTGGTATAATAGTATTTTTTAAAATGTTGTATGAACTCAGGATCTGAGACACAGTGTAACTATTGCCTTATTTAAATCAACTTTACAAAAGATAGATTGAAGTCTAAACTGGGTGGTGCAACAAATGTGAAATAATTTTATTATTATTATTATTACCTGAAACTATGCTCTGTTAAATTTATCTTCCCCTCCAAAGAGATGGCAGCAACTCCTAGAGTTAACTTCTCACTTTTTGGTACATAAAACTCAATTCCCCCATGAGAGACCTTGGGGGTTGTGAGTTGAACCTACTCTTTAACACTCTTTCCCCTTCTGCCTCCTCCCTCTCTCCTACAGTGTGTTGATATCTGAGAAATGATGAAAAAGGCCAATTATTTCTTACTTAATTGTGAACCTGTGGTGAGCATTCAAGTTGTGATTCAGAGGGGCACACATTAAGCCCTCTAAGAGACAAGTTCTCTGATGTGGAACATGTATTCTGTGGCTTAGCTTCTCATAACTTCCTCTCTGTTCCAATTTTTTATAATATAGTAAATATTTTACATTGGGTGTCCCCTAGAATCAAAGGCTCCTTTTGGGTAAGATGTGTGCAAATGATTTCAAGCCTACCTAGGCTTGCAGTCAGTTGTCCAAAGGCAGTGGTAGGCAAACTCATTAGTTAACAGAACCAACTATCAACAGTACAATAATTGAAATTTATTTTGAGAACCAAATTTTTAAACTTAAATTTCTTCTAATACCACTTCTTTAAAATAGACTTTAACATACCAGGCCATGCTATTTTTTGGAAGAGCCACACACAAGGAGCCAAAGAGCTGCATGTGGCTGGCGAGTCGCAGATTGTCCACCATGATCCTAAAGAAAAGTCACTCTATACACCTTTGCTACTTCAATGATATGAGTACATAGATGCCTCCTTTCTCTGCCGCAATGTTCCCCAATTATTTTTTTCCCTGCCTAAGGTTCAGGCCATTAGAATAATGTCTCAGCAGATATTTAACCAGGGGATAAATATTAATTTTCTGATGATTACCACTAGCATCTATAAATAACTGGATATTAAAGCACTTTCTTCCCCCAGGAAAATAAAAAGAAAAAGTTTAACATTCCTTCTTAAATTGACATCTCATAGTTAAGGAAATTATCTTGAATTCCTCATTTTTCATTTAGATTAGCTGAAGTTCTAAAAAATAGAACTGTGTTCTACAGGAATATGCATTATATGTGACTTAGTTTAGAATGGTGTATCCTTGGGACTTGGTTTCAGCTTTGTGATTTTGATTCTAATCTAATCTGAGTGGAAAATTTCATTTAGTATCATTCTACATAATCTGAATTTGTGCTGTATCAAGAGAATCTGAATGTGTTGAAAACTTCTCTTTGTTCTTAAAATGGCCAAATCACAGATTCATGAATAATTTGAGATTTAAACAGAAACTATTAGATGATATCAAGACAAAAATCATTATTTGCTTAGGCATCAGCAGTTTCACCCACTATTGCTTTAGTCCACCAGAGCCAATGTGAGACAGCAAAAAAGGCTAAATTGTGTCTGATATTATAATAAGACAGGGGTCTCCCATGCGCACTTTGAAGATAGCTGCCTTAGACATTGCCATAGCTACATTCAACCAGGTCAGGCAAACCTAATGATTAGCAACCCCAGCATCTAATTTTTCAAAGTTATGTTTACCATTCCTCTTTGGTTGGTTGAGTTGAAGAAAGCTAGTTCAGGCATCATGGCAATGCCTAACATTCTATGCTGCCTGTGTGTTGTGCTGCAATCTCTTGGGGACAGAACAGTAAAAACAAGACAAAACAAAAAACACCCAGAAGAAGTACCATAGATTGTTTCAACATTTCAGGGGGGCACAGATCCATCAAAATGTTTCTAGTACCATATATGGCAAAGTTCAAAAAGGAATGTTACAGAAAGTGTTATCATAGTCCTTTAAGCCAAGGAAAAAGAATGCAGAGAGGTATTAGTCATGAAAGTCTAGTACATGAGTAAAATAGTACCAAAGAGAGGGGAAATGATCTTTCAAGCAAGTCAGCTTCCGTATCTGGACTACTCTGCACTTCTGCTGTTAGATCTGTTAAAAAGCCCAGCTGGCATGGCTCAGTGGTTGAATATTGATCTATGAACCAGAAGGTCATGGTTTGATTCTTGGTTAGGGCACATGCCTAGTTCCCAGGGTGGGGTGTGTAGAATACAGCCAGCTGATCAATGATTCTCTCTCATCATTGATGTTTCTATCTCTCACTCTCTTCCTTTCTGAAATTAATTTAAAAAATATTTTGGAGGAATAAAAAGATCTGAAAAAGACACATCAGCCAAAGCCTAATATTTAAAACTCAAGGCAGATAGGGAAATCTCTCCAACCTCATTTTGCTGTGTTGTTGGCTTTATTTTTCCCCTTCCTCTTTTTTTTCCTGCTTTTAAAGGTTTCAGTCATTTTTATTCATTTCAACAGCCAGTGTGAAATAGTAGGCTGTCATCTGCCTTTTTGTAGTGCTTCAGGCCAAAATTATAAATGAGCTGACATTAATGGCAGTCCAGAATTTAGTGCTGTATTGGTAGATGGTATTGGAAATGTTTTGATATGATAGTTGAAATGCCTGCTGCTGAAACTTCAGTGAGTCTACAGCTGGCTACATCTGTCAAGGTTTTTCTTTTCTTCTTTTTATTGTTTGTTGTTGGTATTCACTTTCTACAGCATTTTTTCATCTTCATACTCTATTCTTCTTCCTGTCTTTTCTCGGTTGTTAGAATTTTAAAATATTTTTTTATTGTTGTTGCCCTCCATTTTTGGCATGATTAAGAAGTAATGGAGCCCTAGCCAGTTTGGCTCAGTGGGTAGAATGTTGGCCAATGGACTGAAGGGTCTTGGGTTCGATTTCAGTTGAGGACATGTACCTCAGTTGCAGGCTTAATCCTTGGTGTCTGTGGGAGACAACCAATCAATGTGTCTCTCTCACATTGATGTTTCTCTCTCTGTCTCTTCTCCTCCTCCCTTCCACTCTCTCTTAAAAAAAATTAATGTGAAAATATCCTCGGGTAAGTATTAATAATAATAATAAAAAAGAAAATGAGGAAATAGAAAATAAGGATGGTTCCATTTAACTAGAAAGATCAGGCCTTGAGTAAGAACTCAAACACCTTAGCTTATCCTTTATCAAAACTCAAGAAGGAAATTCCCAAGGCATTCAGAGATCATCCACAGTGCATGCATCTATCCTACTACTACTATTACTACTACTACTGTGTACACACACACACACACACACACACACACACACACTCCAGTTAAAGTAAACATCAGGGGAGCCCTGGCAGGAAGAATTCTCTAAAGTTCGCTATATAGTTACTTTTGCAGAAAAATCTCAGTGTTCCATGTTTAAATAACTTTTTGAAATGTTAGTTAAACAAAGATGAATGAATTTCTTTTCCAAAGAACTCCTCTGAGTCTTTGAGGAGTGATTTTCAATGTGTGTTTTCTTTCAGCCACCGTGGTCCCTAGGTTGTTACTTCTTAGGGTCTCTTAATTAATTTTACTTATCTATGAAAAGACTTGCTCTGTTCAACCAGACAAATGTTGACCTTAACTACTTTATGTCAAAGACTACCTTCCCTATATTACTTTTCTCAAGAGTTTCAGAGATAAAAATATTTCCCCCTTCCTTGGCAACTCTACTTGTTCACACACATTTTTTCCCCCAATTGTACAATGTGTAGTATGGTACCAGGTTGCCTTAAGTGAAAATCTCATATTGTTTAAGTTTTTAGAAATGTCAATTTGAAAAGTCACAGTATGGTCTTATTTCTGAAAATTTAAGAAAATAGTCCATTTCATCCCTAAAAATTATAAATATATTTGCTTTTACTTGTTGAAATATACCTTTAAATATTCACTCCATGATGTCTCTTGAAAATATCTAGAATCCACCCTTTCTAAAATTGTCAACAGGAGATATCTTTCATATAAAATTTCTATATCCTTTCATTCTTTCTATATATCATTATATAAGACATTTGAAAATTGTTCAGACAATCTCAATGTTTATATGCAATATAGATAAAATAGAATAAGACTTTATTCTACAGGATGGTTAGAAAAGAAACCAGCACCTACTCCCCCACCCACTGGGAGAGAGCATTGTAGGTAGGGTGAAGAGGATGGAAGTTTTATGAAAATAGCATAAACTGAAGAATGAAGAGGTGTGTCTAGTGTTGTGGCAATTTGTTTATGTTTTTTCCTGTGAAAGAAATGAAGAGCTCATGGAGAAGGAATTTGGGTTGGCCCCTGAGAATGAACAGACATTGTCTGGCAGTGGGAGGTTCAGATAGAAGCTGAAATAAAATGAAACCCAAATAAATTAAGATACATGAGATGTTTGGGAAACTTTAAGGAGTCGAATTAGGGTAAAATATCATGTCTACATGTAGAATTGTATTGAGCTATGGAGCCCAAATCCTGAAAGCTGGGCTCATGTCACAATATTAAGGAAATGGATTGCTGAGGAAATTTGACTTTTTACTGCAGGTGAAGTTGTTAAGCCAAAATGAGTGTGGAAGCAGACAGGTTTAATGTTCAGACGCATGTTTGACTGAGGAGTTCTGAAATAGAAGCAATAGAAAGTGAATTGATTTTAATTTATTGGAGCAAGAACAGGAGATTGAAGTTCCTTCAGTTACTGCAAAACTTGAATTTACATATTTGTGACCAGAATAACTGTTAAATTGCATTGTATCCTCTTTCTTCTAGAGATATTTTCCTATATTTAACATAAAATTTTAATTTTAATTTTAATAAGTTATATTCCTACTGGATATTTAGGAAGGCTTGTATGAACATAAGTTGTATCTAGATGTCAGAATCATCTAGTATATCTCAGAATTTTCCAGGATACATGGTTTATGTCATAAGATACAAAAACACCATTAAGATTAAGGTAAAATATCTAGATGAGATACCTGAAAATAAGCATTTCTCATTTGGGGGTGCATATCACCTTTTTCATGTATATTGCTCTGTAGAGTTATATAAGGTTCTCTCCAATTGTTATGGAGTGAAGAGAGAGGGAGAACAAAATGAGAAGAAGAAAATGAACTAATGTTGCAATGAAAAATTTTAACTCATCTACTATTTTTATTATCAAAAGTTATGCTGTGAAGATGGGCACCTTTCAACTAAGTTTTCTGAAAGCCAGGTTATCTTGTCTTTTCTGATGTCACAGCTAATAAAGAAAGATCATAGTGCATTATCCATTTTATGGAGGAAAACATGAGAGGCAATACAGAAAATGAAGAGACAAGAGGTGAGGCAATGAAGTCAATTGAGAATCTGGGCAAAAGTTATCATCTATTTCTGTTACTTGACAATTATTACTTAGTCAATGATGATATATTGTTATTGGTGCTTTTTTGGGTACTGGTGTTTGCATGAAATTATAACACCATATGAAGAGTATGCGTTCAGTGAATATTCAGAGTGGGAAAATATGGAAAAAACAACTATTATCATAAAGGATTCCTAGGAAATATGACATATGTAGTGAGTTTTAGTATACGAATTGAGTTTTCTAGATGGAAAACTAATGGTTGGTGCATTTTTGAAAGTTTAATGTGGTATTTTCGAAGCAGGATACATAGACAGTATGGGATAGTCAAGGAAGGGCTAGAAAATTAGGTTGTGGTCATATTATGACTAGCCATGTCTGCCAACACAGGTCTTGTAATGTTTCTCTGCAAGTCAATGTATGACTTTGGATATTTAATTGACATGACATGGAAGCAAATTTGCTAGGGTTCCCATTGCAAAATACCACATAATTATAGTCCGTGGGCTCTTTGTTCTGTGATGTCACGCCTGCATACATACTATTTATTTAGATATTTGAATTAGAAAAACACATACACAAATACAGACACACATGAACATCAGCAGCTGGAAGCTTCCTTTCCAGATATTTGGTTGCCACATGCTCACAGAAAATAGTCCTAGGCCAAATTGCCGATGAGAAGGCTGGCTTAGTATGGATGGAAAGATGTGGAAGGAAAAGAGTGAGGAGATAGAATCAGAGTTCCTCAAATGCACACATGTGGCAGGTGACTCTGGTGCTAGGGCCTTAGAGGACCAGAGTTCAGACTGCTCTTGGGAAGTCTGAGTTTGAGGGAACCTAAAACACACATCACATAACTCCTTAGTTTGTTTCAGTCCAAGCAGCATGGTCTCATTGACTCACCAGCTGTGTTTCTGGGTGTGATTTCATTTGAGTAAAATATTTTCAATTACCAGTTATAAAATCAGGTTTCAGAAATTGTGGATGGATTGGGTAAACCCAAAGATGTTGAAGGTGTATTCAGAAAAGTAGTGAAGGAGATAACTGGAAAAAGGAGTGATCTTTTCCATGGATTGCCCCTCTCCTGGTGATTTCAAATTTGCCTATTGCCCAGCCTGAGTGCTTCAGTGGTTGAACATCAACCTATAAACCAGGAGGTCATGGTTGGATTCCTGTTCAGGGCACATACCCAGGGTTTTGGGCTCCATCCTCAATGAGGGACGTGCAGGAGGCAGCCAATAAATGATTCTCTCTCATCACTGATATTTCTACCTCTCTCTACCCTCCTCTCTGAAATCAATAAAAATGCATTTTTTTTAAATCTGCCTATCAACCCAGGCTCCACTTAATACCCAATTCTGTTTACATCAAACCTCATTCTATAGCCTCAGAGTCTGTGGACAGCTCTTAAGTTCTGACTGTTCACAGACCTTTAGTGTCTAGTCTGAATCTTATCTCCCTAATCAGACAGTTTTCTGTGGGGAAGGAGTTATATAGTTCCTTTATTAGAATTCCCATTGGGAATAATATTGTTCCTAACATGTGGCTATCCATTCATTCTTCCAGGCATTTAGTATGTATTTATCAGGCACCTACTATTTGCCAGCCACTCTTTTCAACTCTGTGTTTATAAGACTGAATAAAATGTCTAAGTTTCTGACTCTTGTAGAATGAAATAGAACTGCTGGATTAATTGATATATGGAATTTCCTGTGTGATGATGACAGTGGTGCTTTTCATATTATCTACACATTTTAATTTGTAGTTAACAAAGTAAGCAAAGGATGGCAACAGACTCACTTTCTGATGTTTGCACAAATCCATATCCTGCTTTATTTCCTTTAGCACATGACTAAACTACAGGGCCTCCCAGGGGCAGGAAGAATCCATCACAAGGGACCTGGAGTTATATTGGAAGGAATTTGGACCAAAGAGATTTATGAGGCAGTATAGTCACTGCTCAGGGAAGGGGGAGGGGGAGTGCTATCGCTTAAGATGTTTAAAACCTGGCTGCATGAGAAGCAGGAAAATGCACCACTGGGAACAATTCCATGCCAGTTTCTGAGGGATGGAAAAATGACTTAATGGCACTTTCACTATCTTAACTCAGGTGATTTTTTTTCTAGTAAGCAGACATCTTCTATAATTCCCTTTGGAAATAGAATCATAAGATATAGATGTGCCTTTCTTTTATATGACTTATACAAACCGCAATTGTTGTTGTTGGCTTACAAAGAGTTGGAAATTCACGATTCAGTGATGAAGTGGACTACATAAGCAAAACTAAAAATCATTGCTTCACCCAAATCCTGGGTCAAATCATGCCCAACTCCAGAGGCCAAGAGGCACTATGGAGCTTTAGAACTCAAAAGCTCATAGGGTCAAAAAATTAGAAGGAAGCCTGCAGGTTATGTACTCGAACCTTTGACATTAGATGTCAGTAGGCTGGAGATTTCCATTAAAGCACCTATGAATTGAAATATTTAGGTAGTTGGGGATGGAAGAATTATATGTATTAGAAGTTCCCTGGGCACCTGACTCCAATCTTTCATTCTAACATTATATTCTTAATGTGCCTTCTCAATTCTGCCAGAATGCCCTCCAGTACTTCCAGAACACAAGTCAATATCCCAAACAGTAGTTCATATTTGCAGCTAAAGTGCTCTTGGCAATTCTCAGCTAGGTTATCCTGAAATTCAGTTCAAAGTCCTCCCATTTCCAGAGACTGAAAATACACAAATCTAAGAAAGAAAAACAGCTAGCTTTCCAGGCAAAGGAGGTCAAGACTATTCACTCATTATTTTGATTTCCAATGAAATGCATTGTGCGTTCTACTCATTAGGGCTTAAAAGAAATTGCATTGTATTGTAGACCACCTTTTTTATGTGGACCTACAGTGACAATCCTGAGTTTCCCTGTTGCATCCAACATGATATAAACTTGATAGACACTTAATGCTGGAGAAACTGACTGTAAATACAAAGTCTTCCGTGTGAGAGTACTATGGGTCAATCTATATACAAAGATGTTAAACAAAATATTAGCAAACTAAATAGTGTACCATTTAACAAATAAATGATACACTATGATTATAGCCAAATAAACTTTGCTGGAGGTTTGCAAGATGGGCTCACCATAAGGAAAAAATAAATATAATTTATCCCAACAATAACTCAAAGGAGGGGGGGGAAAGCATAACTGACTTAATAGTTGCCAAAGTGCATGACAAAATGTTCAAATTCATTTCTACTATTAAAATAAACAGACTAAAGTGAAAGAAACTTAAGAATAATCTAAGAATATGAATAAGAGCTTGTTTTCCAAAATGACTATGTACACCTTATTTGACTACACAGTTCCAGGGGCATTCACAATAAATTCTGGAACAAAACAAAGATGCCCCTAGCACTGCAATTATTAAACAAGTTTCTAAAGTCCTAACTGATGAAATTGGATAATAAAAACAAAAAGGTATAAATATTGTTAAGTGACAAAATACCAATACTTATAGATTAAAAGATTGTCAACTCCAAAATCTCAGTGAATCAAAAAGAAAATTATTTTGAGGTAAGGATAAAATACAGTAAAGTTTATAGTTACAAATAAGTAGAAAGCTCTAAACCTTTTCTACATAGCAGCAATAACCACTTAGAAAGTATAAAGGAAAAAAATACAGATCTTATTTGTCATAGCAACCAAAATAAAAAGTAAGTAAAAATGTATCAGTCAAAGAAATCTACAATACTTTACCTAGATATATAGTTATAGCTCTACATGTATATATGTATTTGTGTGTGTATGTGTGTGTATGTGTTATATGCATATAAAAATAAACAGAGCAAAGTATGATCCTATATATAAAAATAAAGCACTGAAATATGTATTTTCTTGATTAAATGTAAATTTTTGTACAATTTCAACAAATTGTATAAATATTTGATTTAAAAATCTGCATTTCTTAAAAAATTACATGAGTGAGTAACTCATTTGGGAAAAAATGTAAAGACATAGTTGGTGTTTCTGTCTTATTATATTTTATAGCTTCAAAATTAAAATGGTCTGGTTTTGGGACAGAGATAAACAAATAGATCAATAAAAATAAGAGGAAATCTAGAAACCAGTCATACTTCAAATCAGAATTTACTATATGATATGAAAACTATCTCAAAATATAGGAATACATTTTTATAAATGCATATTAAATTGAAATATATTGGATTATGCTTCAAATATTATACCAAAACTGATAACTAATAACTGAAACAGAGGCATAGTTTTTCAAATACTAGGAGGCATATTTGTGAAAATTCGTAAGGTGTGGAAGTGCTTTTAATATAATACTAATCTAAAAAAGAAAATCAAATGGGAAATATTGATAGATTTTTAGCAAATAAAAAATTTAAATATTTGTAGAGAAAAAAACTTAAAAAAGATATCAATAAGCTAGTACAATATTTTCAATATGTACAGCAGTCAGAGGGTTAATGTTTTTGATGTATAAACCATATTTCTAATCAAGAAATAAAGTCATAGAGAAGTGGGATATAGACATGTAGATAGTTCAATAAAAAAGATATAAAAATGGTTTAATATTTGAAGTACATAACAATTTACCTTCCACTTTTTTGAATTTTCTCTGAGGGAATACATATGCTTGTGCTACAAGCCATGTTAGTTTAGAACAGTACTGCTTATATTGGCTCACAACTAATTCATGGAAAACCTGGATTTGTATATGCAAGAAGCCCACTAAACAAATGATGGATCATCCTACCAGGTTTGAAGAATTCTATTGTATCATAGATGGAAAATTAGTGATAGGAATTTTGTCTATAACATATTTTTATTTTTGCTGGTTTTTTGTTTGTTTGTTTGTTTTTGTTGTTGTTGTTAATCTTCACCTGAAGATATTTTTTTCATTGATTTGGACATATCCTACTTCCAAAATTTTAACTTTGAAGCCTTCTCCTGATAATTGGCTTTTAGCAGTCTAATCTAACTTTTTTTTTTTTTTACATGAAATCACACTGCACTTACATTAGATAAGGATTCATCTTTCCTGAATTTTCAACTCATTTTTATAATTCAAAATACATCCCTTTCACCACTGAGTTCTCAAAAACTCTAAGCAGCAACAAAAGAGCAATAGCAATGAACAAAAACAAAGCAAAATAAACTTTGGCCTTATTAGAGTCATATTCTCTGATATTTTTGTTATAAAGGTGGAAAATGTATAAATTGTCCAAGTTTTTATCAAAAGATGAGTGTGTGTGTGTGTGTGTGTGTGTGTGTGCACGCGCGCGCTGTGTATGTGTGTGTGCGTGCTTCTGTTTCCATGCTGTGTCTCCATGTAAAATGGATTTCATATTGTGGGGCATGGTCAAACAAAGTTCTAAAGCCATTGCCAAGAGAACCATGAGGAAAAGACCCCTTTCAATCTCAGGCTTTTGTCCTACCCCAGAGGGAAGCAAAGGCTGGCAAGGGGTATGGGGGAGGAGACGGAAAGGAGGAGATAAGTGGCAAATGTCAGGGCTTCTTTGGAGCAAAACATCTGTTTCTAAAAAATTTAATCCAATGCCATTTTTCTTGAGAATAAAACCAAAGTAGACCTGAAATGGCGCTGACATTGGTGGTCCACGTGTCCCCTACTGCTTTCTATTAAGTCTGAAAGGAGTGGAATAAAGGCTCCACAAGAGACTTCGGTTTCATTATGTTCCCTGTGGTCTAAAAAGCCATGGTAAGTGGCGTCAATGTCTTTAAAGAAACCTGAACAATCACAACAGCTTCCAAATGTTTACTTTGAAGGACGGAACATGTATTTTTCTCCACATGAAAACAACAACAACAAAAAAAGCCAACCTTCCCAATACTGAGTGCATAGGCAAGGCGATGTGGGAAGTGGGGGGAGATCTTGACGCCTGTCCTAGTCCCTTCAGGAGGACTGTCAGTGGTGGAGCAGAAAGGCCCTCACCTTCTTTGCAAACACCTGTCTTGTTTCACACTAGCTCCCATGTTACATAGTGTGTGTGTGTGTCTGTGTGTGTGTCTGTGTGTGTGTGTGTGTGTGTGTGTGTGTGTTTAATTCACCTACTTCAAATACATCTGTGAAAATCCCTTTGGAATTCTTGTCCATATTTTATAGTAGCTGTTTACAAGATAATGTGGTTCCCATGTCCAGTTTGAAAACCCCCAGAGCAATAAGGCTAGTTCATGCTCTCTTCCATGAAGAACACTATAATGTGGGGGCTTGAGAAGATAGTATTCAATGATAATGAAAATTCCATTAAATGCCACCATAGAATTCTTATTGACCATAATTCCTTATGTTGGTTAATTCAAAGTTTACTCTATTCCATTCTTATGTTCCTGAATAAAATTAGAACAATATGTGTTCCGCTCTAGTCTTTCTCTCCACCCTGTGGAATGTTATGAGTCCCACTATATACCACATAGAAACATTTGCAATTCTTATATGACTGAGTAGAGTATATCTACCCTAAATACCTTTGAACTTGACTGTCCAAAGCATTATGCATCAAATTGGTCTGTGGACAGGTTCATCAATACCACCTGGAACACTTGTTACAAACAAGGGCAAGGATCTGCACTTGTAACAGGCAGTCTAGAAGATTGTTAAAGAAAAATGTTAATTAGTGCATTAGGACACACCGTTAGGGAAATCCTAGACATCACTAGATCTGCTGGAAGAATAGCAGCACAGACAAAGGGGTGTTGGGGCTCAAAATATATATGTCCAGTTCTCAGAGATACAGTTATTTACTTAAATACACAAAAGCTATGTGGGATGGGCGCAGGGTGGGGCTAGGGGTCTGTTGTCCCTGTGTGTAGTTTAGCAAAGTTCTCCTGTTATTTAGAACAGTCCAAGGAATAAAATCCTGCATGTTTGACAAAAATCACAGGCTTTGGTTACTTGGACATAGCTGCCCAGCTGCATCTTCATAGTTAATATTCTGATACTGGCCTTATAAAAGTCATAGTGAGAATTCTACTCAACAATCTATGAAAAGTGTCTGGCAAAGAGCTGACCCCTGGCTTTAGTGTCTACTTGCATATACTATCTTCATTTATTTATTCATCTTGAATATTTTATCTATCATAAACACTGAAAAAAGATAAATTACAGTCATTCCTTAGAGCTCTACATAGTTTTACAAATATTATCTCCTTTACTTTTTATAAGAGAGAAAATTTCATGGAAAATAGAATTGGGACATAGGTGACATAACTTAATATTATCTGGATTTACATTCATCACTTACAATGTACTAGTTTGGGGCAGGACATGAAATATATAAAACAAAGCCTCCAATTTTTAAGATATTTTTAGGTCAGATGCAGGATGAACACCTATGACTAATACAAAGTAATAATAATAAGTTCCAAGGCTTATGAATCCAAAGCTGTGAAAGTTTGAGGAAGGAAGATGCTATTTTCAGGTAGATTAAAGGGGGGAGTTTCAAGAAAGAGGCACCTTTTAAATTCACTCTGAAAGATATGTGGAGCTGGTCAGTTAAGATGTAGAAAGGTCTGCTGAAGAAAAAGGGCACAGCCGGAATAGAGTTGCAGAAATGGAAAGCAAAGAGAATGAAGGGAGGAGGATAAATAAACCAAAAGTAAAAAATGTTTAGACAATGAGTGAGAAAAAGGAAAACAAATCACTGGCAATCATTAGACACCCAGTAAGTAGTTATGAAATTAACACAAAATTAGTTGGAGGACAATTGAGAAAGCCTTGGCTCTCAGGCCAGGTTTGGACTTTTCTGGCAGGCCCTGGGCAACCATTTCAGATTTTTGATTCAGAAATGACATGCTGAGCACACACTATAACTTTGGGAGTAGCTTCACTATAGCCAAAAAAGGGAAGCGACAAAAGTTGTAGATAATCAGAAATCCATTGTACGATTATGGATAAAGGTAAGGTTCAGAAACACAATGGTACCGGTATTCATGGAGAGTAAAGAATGGAAGGTGATGAAAGATTTTTCTTAGGACACATATATAATGCCTTAATCAATAAAGAAAAATAAAAAAATAAGCTACTAAGCTCTTTCATCAAAGGAGAAAAGACTTGTAGCAACAAAGACCAAAATGTTGAAGTGTCAGTTCTAAATATAAGTACATGAACTTATTGTTATGTAAAAAAAAAAAAGATTTTTCTTGCATTTAGCATATAACCCTATTCATATACACACACTCACTCCTGCTCTACAGCCACTTAACATATGACCATACATATTCACCCAAAAGGCAAGAAGGCAAATATATTCTCCCCTTGGGAAAGAGGACCAATGCACACCATTTACCTTTCATTTTCCCATTGATTTTTATTACAGAAATGGAATGTATTATACTACCTTTTAAACTGCATTTCTTGCCCAATCTAAGTAGCCATCAGCAGATGAGTGGGTTAAAAGACTGTGCTACATCTACATAGTGGTATACTATGCAGCTGTAAAAAGAAAAGAACACCTACCATTTGAACAACATGGATGGACTGGAGAGCATTATGCTGAACTGAGCAAAATAAACCAGTCCGAGAAAGATAAATATCACATGATCTCACTCCTTTGTGGATTATAGTGAATAACATAAACTGATGATCAAAAACAGATCCAGAAACAGAGAAGCATCAATCAGACCATTAAATCTCAGAGGGAAGGCAGGGGAGGGGAGGGGAAAGGGGGATAGATCAACCAAAGAACTTGTATATATGCATATAAGCATAACCAATGGACACAGACACTAGGCGGGAAGTGAGAGCATGAGCTGGGGGGTGGGGGGAATAAGTACACATGTGTAATGCCCTAATCAATAAAGAAAAAAAAAAAACACCTGTATTTCATGGCTGCATGCTGAGAGCCCTTTCGAACTGCATTTCAAACAATTCCATTTTTAAGGTCCGTATTCAAGGAGATAGGGAGAAATTGACTGTATCATTTACATATCTGAATTTTAATATGAAATTTTTTAATGCCATCTCCTCTAACAAATACCTTTGGGGTTTGTGTCCTAGGGGAGGACCCTGCTTAGCTAGAAAGACAATAGACTCAAAGTTCCAGGCCCTATTGTCAGCTTTCTAACCTTCCCCAGTGGTTTTCAAAGTGTTGGGCTATTTCCCAACTAGTATTTTGTAGGTACCAGCTGTCATCAGCTTGGAGATATGTTGTTCACCTCCCCTTCCCAGTTTCTGAACACCTTGTCCTGCACATAGACTTCTCCAACAGGGACAGAAAATACAAAACACATAAGCCCCGGTAACCAGACAGAGGGAGAGCTCCATTTGCATACGCTTCATAATTCAATTTAATTTTTTTTTTTTGTCAAGAGTTCTGAATGCTTTGTGTTTGCTTTAATCAGAATGTTGACATTTACACTGAAGCCAATTTCTCTTTTTCTCCTCCGTGTTTTGTTTAACCACGACAAGTGACAGCAAACTGGAAAGAACAGACTTTTTAAATTGGCTCCTTGCCCAGAATGCATCATTTCTCTTGTAGCTTCCCCCCCCTTCCCATGCATTGCAAGAGGAAATGTGAAAACATACTCTTCGAACACAAGAGTGAGGTGTTAGTGCTTTTAGATAAAGATTTGTGTTGTATTTTAAAACTAGATTGCTGTACAGTTTCAAGCTATTAGTAGGAGCCTATTACACCGTGGCTCTGGGTCCTTGGAGAGAGATGCTTAGTGTAATTCAAGGCAAATAGAAAACTACATATGGAAATATTTAATGGCGAAAGCATTAAATGCCGAAGGCTTCAGGAAGCAATAAGCAAGCGTGGCACCTGCCATTAACTCTTTCCAGCAATATTTTCTCTGATTTTTCTCTGTGATGCCCCACACAGTGGCAGAAAACTCTGATGTGGAAATGAACCTGCAGATATTTATCGGCCATTCAGAAAAGCCTCAGTGCAGCAAACCCCCTGTCCTCTTGGAAGGAACAGTCTATTGTTGGGTCTCATGGAATGGCTGCCAAGCCGTTCTGGAGAATGTAGCTTATATGTGAATTAGAATGTGTCCATATATTTGATTCAATTGTTTAAACCAAAAATAAGTTGGCAAATGGCTTTTCTCCATGACAGAAGAAACACACAGCACCACAGACCCACCTGGTTGAAATTAAATGTGTTCTTTCATGTAATTTAGTTCTGTCTCAACAAAGGGACGGCAAACATGAAAAGATGGGGTTTCAAACAAACCAGATATTGAAACAACAGATTCCTCTGACAGAATAGGATTTCAGGAGTCTATGTGGTGCCACCCTACCTTCAGGCAGAAATTCCTTCAATAGCCTCTTAAGAATATACCTTCCTCCTGTGCATCAGAAATCTGGACTAAACAATGTAGGATTTACGGGAAGAGAACCAGAAGAGCCATCTAATTAGAGAGTGATATACTCTATCTGATTGTCCTATTGCTTAACTCATATGAAATCCCACATGCTGATCATCAGAAATTAGAGTCATGCAGAAAACAAGTGACCTGGACCGTGGGCTCAAACTCCAGGTCATGATGTATTACTGTGAATTCATTTTAATAGCTCATGAACAGAATGTTGTTAACTGTAAAAGCATAGGATAGAATAAAATAGAACATGATTTGTGCTTCAGCAAGCTAAATATTGTTGCATGAAATAAGAAAAAAAATGATACCTGTGTGTGTTTAGTCAAGATGTAAATAAATATTTCTTATTGTTATTCAGTAGGGGAAAAAAGTGCTCTAAAATACTAAAAGTGTAAATTTACCCAGTTTGTTTCTCACTGGTCCACTTGCTATTGTGCATTGACACTCACCATTGTTTGTTGAAAATAAAAGGATGTCTATATTTGGAAATTAAATGTGGGTGTACAAGCATTTCTCTTACCATCAGAGGCCCCTGGAAGACTGTAAGAGCACTTGGTATTTCAGCAAATAGGTAAATATTCCCTGGCATATACAAAACAAGAAATACATTTTTTATTGGGGAAGGACAAATAATGAGTGGAGATTGTTAACATGGAGGACAAGCCAGAAAAGGAAGGTAACAGAAAGTAAAAGAAAATCATCACAAATATTACCAATTGTTGATAAGAGATCCATTAATATCTATGAAAGAGCTGAGGACAAAATGACTGGAAAGAGAAAGGAGATAGTCAAGTTGAAAACATAGGATTGTGAAATATTATTTGGGGCTAAGGTTGGAGTGTCTTAGTTTCCTAGGGCTGTCATAACAAAGTAGCACAGGCTGGGTGGCTTAAAACAACAGAAATTTATTCCCTCACAGTTTCAGAGTCTAGAAGTAAAAAAAATCTGGATATCAGCAGGGCCATGCTCTCTCTGAAGTCTACAGGGAAGAATCTATTCCAGGACTTTCTCTTAGCTTCTGGTGTTCCTGACAATCCTTGATTTATAGATACATCACTCTGCCTCCATTGTCACATAGCATTCTCCCTGTGTCTTTCTGTGTCTGAGTCTACTCCATTCCTATAAGAACACTAGCCATACCATATTAGGGCACAGCCTATTGTTTTCATCTTCATTTGATTAAATCTGAGATGATGATGAAGAAGAGTGGTAATAATATGAGTTGTATAATTATAATAAACTAGAGGCCTGGTGAATAAAAATTTGTGCTTTGGAAGGGTCCCTCAACCCGGCCTGTACCCTTTAGCAGTCCAGGAACCTTCAAGGGATTTCCACCTGCCGGCTTAGGTCTGCTCCCCAGGGGATAGGGTCTAAGTTGGCAATCAGACATTCCTTTAGCAGCCCAGGAGCCCTTGTGGGATGCTCACCTGCCAGCTTACTAGAGTGAGCCTAAGCCATCAGTTGGACATCCTTAGTGTGCCAAGGAGGTGGGAAAGGCTCCTGCCACCACCACTGTGCTCACAGCCATCATCCCAGCTTGCAGCTGAGCAGAGCTCACCCTGTGGGAGCATACTGACCACCAGGGGCAGCTCCTGCATGAGCATCTGCCCCTTGGTTGTCAGTGCACATCATAGCTACCAGTCATTCCCTGCCATTTTATCATTAGGGTCAATTTGCATATTACCCTTTATTATATAGGATAGTATCTGTCAATGTGAAAGCCAAATTCAAGGGTGTGAAAAGCAAACAAAAATATTCTGGAAATAGAGCTCTATGCAATGTAGACCAAAACCACGAAAGACTGAACAAAATATTTTAATTGAAATTATTTCACTACTTATAAGGAAAGATCCTATTTAATATGTTTCTAAATTGACTATGGCTTTTTACTTTCCAGTCATTCTATCCTCGGCCCTTTAACAGACATTAATGAATCTTATAAGACAAGATCTGAAAGAGGAAAGAAACTGAGAGGTGGAAGTGGTGTTTGGAGCTGATTTCTCTCAGGATTTCTACCAATTCTAGAAGAGGAGCTAGGAGGCTGAGA
Source organism: Pipistrellus kuhlii (assembly GCF_014108245.1). Classification (NCBI taxonomy): domain Eukaryota; kingdom Metazoa; phylum Chordata; class Mammalia; order Chiroptera; family Vespertilionidae; genus Pipistrellus; species Pipistrellus kuhlii. The sequence continues at coordinate 9,465,633 of NW_023425562.1, forward strand.
GGCTAAAAGTTTGAAAGTTGTTTATGACAACTCACAGAGCTCAGGAAATCTGGAATTCAAAGCCTGCCCATAGCATTCCTGGTAGGTTACAACCAACAATCTTTCAGTTGGATTCCCAAGAGTTACAAACTAGGAATAGGAAGAATGTGGAATCACATTTTAAATGTTAGTGTTCAGTTTGTAATCAGTTTATAATCTGGTTGGATTAAGGGGCTGTTGGATTGTTATTTCTACCACCTGCCAGAAGCACATACAGTGCTCCATTGAAGAAGATATGGTTTTGATCGACCAACATTTAATGGAAAATAACCAGGTATATATTGTAAAAACACAAGAAAATGTGATTAAAAATTAAGAGAAACAATATACAATAGGTGAGCCAGAAATGAGCAATATAATGGAGTAATTACACACACACTTTAAATTTGTTAAATATAATAGGTTCAAATAAATTCAGGATAAAATGAAAAATTCTAGCAGAGAACAAGGAACTATTAAAAGACACAGTCCTAGCCGGTTTGGCTCAGAGGATAGAGCATCAGCCTGTGGCTGAAGAGTCCAGGGTTTGATTCTGGTCAAGGGCACATGCCTGGGCTGTGGCTGGATCCCAAGTAGGGGGCATGCAGGAGTCAGTCAATCAATGATTCTCTCTCATCATTGATGTTTCTATCAATCTCCCTCTTCCTTCCTCTTTGAAATCAATAAAATATATATTGAAAATATTGGAGTTAAAAAATACACAGACATTATCATTAAAATTCATTACTCTGGATGCAAGAAAAAATAGAGAACATAAATAGATAAGAAAATTCTCAGAGATATAGAAGTATGAAATATTTTCACAAAAAATGTAAAATACATTAAAGCCCTGGAGTATTTAGCAAAATGTTCTAACAAAAGTGTAATATGAGACCTATAGAGAAGAGATAGAAAACTAAAAAAAAAAAAAAATGTTTAAAGTGATGATTGAGAACATTTCAATTGATGAAAAACATCATCCCATACATTCTAAAGGTACAACAGACACTAAACTGGATTAATAAAACAAAATCCTACTGAGATGCATCACTGGGAAATGGATTAAAGCCAAACATAAACAGAATCTTTAAAGCACCAAGGGTAGAATAAAAGAACAAATTTCCTTCAAAAGAGCAATAATAGAATAAGAGTAAAAGAAATCTTGACTGACTACAAAATTATGCTGACCCCTGAGTTACACCTACAAAGCCAATCTTAAAAATAAAAATAGGGCCTTGGCCAGGTGTTCCAGTTGGTTGGAGAGCTGCCCTGTACAACTAATGGTTGTTGGTTCAGTACCTGGTTAAGACAAGTAAGGAAGACAACCAATTGGTATCTCTCTCCCTCCCTCCCTCCTCCCCTCCTCCCTCCCTCGACCCCTCCCTCCGTCTCTCTCTTTCTCTAAAATCAATAAGCATGTTCTCGAGTGAAGATAAAAAATAATTTAAAAAATAAGAGAAGAAAAATAACAGCAAAAACATTGGTGACTGTATACTCTGGGGTAAATAATTCTATAAATTTAGTATAAGAAGTCATTAAACAAACAAAAAAATAGCAACAATAAAATTCTGTAAAGGGAAGTTAGAATCCACAATATATTATGTAAAATGTACAATTTTCAGACATGCAGAGACTGGTCTTTATGTAGATCTGAATTTCTGACATACATACTTTTTCTTCTCTGACAATATTCTTTTAATATTTCTCTTTTTGGCTGTTATATTTTATTTCATTTTATTGATATTTTGGGTGCTTGTTACATTATCTATTTATTTTATTTTATTTTATTTTATTTTATTTTATTTTATTTTATTTTATTTTATTTTATTATTGATTAAGGTATTACATATGTGTCTTTATTGCCACCCCCCCCACCCCGCTCCCACTCATGCCCTCACCCCTCTGTTGTCTTTGTCCATTGGTTAGACCTGAGGTAGGCAAACTACGGTTCGCTAACCACATGAGGCTCTTTGGCCCTTGAGTGTGGTTCTTCCACAAAATACCACGGCTTTTTTGAAGTGGTGTTAGAAGAAGTTTAAGTTTAAAAAATTGGGCTCTCAAAAGAAATTTCAATCGTTGTACTGTTGATATTTGTCTCTGTTGACTAATGAGTTTGCTGACCACTAAGTTAAGCTTATATGCATGCATACAAGTCCTTTGGTTGATCTCTTCCCCTTATACCCATCTGATGGATGCTTCTCTGTCTCTGGATCTATTTTTGTTCATCAGTTTATGTTGTTCATTATATTCCATAAATGAGTGAGATCATGTGACATTTATCTTTCTCTGACTGGCTTATTTTGCATAGCTTAATACTCCCCATGTTCATCCATGTTGTTGCAAATGGTAAGAATTCCTTTTTTCCATAGTGTAATATTCCATTGTGTAGATGTACCACATTTTTTTTTAAATCCACTCATCTGCTATTGGGCACTTAGGCTGTTTCCAAATCTTAGCTATGATAAATTGTACTGATATGACCATAGGTGTGCATATATCCTGATTTGTGTTTCTAGTTTCTTGAGATATATTCCTAGAAGTGGGATCACTGGGTCAAATGGGATTTCCATTTTTAGTTTTTTGAGGAAACTCCATACTGTTCTCCACAGTGGCTGCAACAGTCTGCATTCCCACCAGCAGTGCACGAGGGTTTCTTTTTCTCTGCATCCTTGCCAGCCCTTGACATTTGTGGATTTGTTGATGATAGCCATTCTGACAGGTGAGATTGTACCACATTGTCATTTTGATTTACATCTCTCAGATGATTAGTAACTTTGAGCATGTTTTCATATGTCTTTTGGCCTTCCTTATGTACTCTTTAAAAAAGTATCTATTTAGGTCTGTTGCCCATTTTTTTTATTGGGTTGTTTATTTTCTCTATCATTATTTGTAGTTTGAATATACCTAGATGTTGAATTTTTAGAATTTATTTTGATTTATGGCTTCATTTCTTTCATTATTATTTTAAATATTTTTCTCCTCTTTTATTTCTTCTCCTTCTGGTATTCTCATTATGCATGTGCTGCATCTTTTATAATTCCCCACAGTTCTTGTATATTCTATCCCATATTACTTTTGACTTTGTTCTCAGTTTGGGACGTTTCTATTTATATACCTTCAAGCATACTGATTCTTTCTTTGGCAATATTCATTTTATTGATAAACTTATCAAAGACATTCTTCATTTCTGCTAGATGTTTTGTGTGGTGTTTTAAAATATATTTTTTTAATTGATTTTACAGAGAGAAGGAAAGAGAGAGGGAGATAGAAACATTGATGAGAGAGAAACATTGACTGGTTGCCTTCTGATAGCCCCCTCCTGGGGTGAGAGCCCCCAACCCAGGCATGGGCCCTGATCTTTTGCTGCATGGGATTATGCTAAACCAACTGAGCCACACTGACTGGCTTTGTTTGTTTGTTTGTTTGTTTAATTTCTAGCATTTAATTTTGATTCTCCTTTAATATGCATCTTTATACTTAAACTATCCATCTGTTCCTTCATATTGTTCACATCTTCTATTAGAGCCCTGAGCATATTAACCATATTTATTTTCACATTCTTCATTTGATAATTCCAATAGCTCTGCCATATAGGAGTTTACTTATGAAGCTTGCTTTATCTCTTCAAATTGTCAGGTTAGAATTATTTTTATTTATTTATTTTCATCTTAGATTTTCTTGGTTTAGTCCTCTCATTACCCTGAAAAAAAAAATGTATTTTGTCATATTGATAGTAGGAGCCCCTCTTTGCCTTTCTTGATAATCCAAAGTTACTGGCAAGCAGGAGCAAAGGCCTGAGTGACAAGCTTCTGGCTTTGTGGTTACATCCTGAGGATAATTAACTTTCCTAGGCCAGCTGTGACCCCTGCTTAGCATCAGCCTGTGGCCAATATGATAACAGAATTGTCCCTCAAGGAGGCCATTACACTTGAGACTACAGTGGTTCCAGAGATTTTAATGAACCTAAGGCTCTGCCAAATATGAAAACCAAGGTGGAATTTAGTGACCAATTGATTTCTTAACGGGCAATGCAAAATGATCTGAGAATTTCAGGCAGCAGGTTCAGTGGTCCTCTTGCCAGTTCCAATGATTCCCAGCAGTGACAATATAGCCCTTTCCTATTTCCTTGCATTTGTTTTATATATTTCACTGTCTTCTCCGTGCCTGGGTTCCACAAATAAAAACATGGTGTCCTCATTTTAAACTTTTCTCACCTTTTAACATGCAAATACTTCAGGGAAATGGAACAGTCATTTTGATCTTACTGTAATGAGTTTATTACAGTGAGTCTGGATAGGGAATTCTGACACAGTGCATACTATCCCACAAACATGGCTGCCTTTTGAAGCCTGCCAGTACTGGAAAATTCCCCCCTGAGGAGCATTTCTCATACATGCAGCAGTACAGTGACTCTAAAATACCCAGATGGAAGGCCTGACATGGAAATGAGTAACTGGATCTCAGAAGAATGTGCCACAATGGAAAACCGAGTTATTGGGGGGAGGGGAAGGAAGGAACCTCATAATCTAATCTCATTTGGTTTCACATAATGAATGGCCAATGTATACAATGAAAATCCTGCTTAAAGTCATATTTTTGCCTGCCAGAGTTACTCAGTGGTTACCCATGAACTAAGAGATCACAGTACAATTCCTGGCCAGGGCACATGCCTGGGTTATGGAGGACATGGAAGAGGCAGATAGATGATTCTCTCTTATCATTTATGTATTGATCTCTCTCTGCCTCTCTGAACTCAATAAAAATATATTTAAAGGGATCATATTGTCATACTAGATGGCAGAGCCCTATTATGTTAATTTCTATAAATAAATTAAAATTGGATCATATAGTTGGAAATTACATGATAAGTGAAAAGATTAGATTGCTTAGACTTAGTTGGCCACCCAAAAGGGTGACATTTGAACTTAGATCCAAGGCCATTTGTTCCTATAAAAATATGGGGAGGAGATTTATAGGCAGAAAAATAAATCCATGTGGTAGAAATCAGTTTAGTTATTTAAGAAATAAAAGGAAAGACAAAAATCTAGAAGGGAGGATGTTTGAGAGTTCTCTGAGTTATAAACTGTATTTTCTAAAAATAATCAGCACAAATGAATATTTGGAGGAATAACAAATAGAAAATGACAACATTTAAATATTGCCTATATGAAGTCCCAGTTTGGGATTTCATGAGTGTCATTTCTGATATGCATGTTATAAAATATTGTGCTTAAAATAATTAATTCTTTATTTAAGTAACCCCTGAGTAGAAAATCTAGGATGATAACTGAGGTTAGTGGCTATACATATTACTTTTTAGCTCTAGAAACTTAAAACAAATTATAGATCTCTGCTTTAATCGAGGAAAATGGACAAGCCTAATTTTTGTGGTGTAGAAATTACCAAGAAAAATAAGCTTGGTTTAAAATTAACTTCCTTACCCTTATTTTCAAGTCTTATTTCTTTGACAGGGGACTAGCTAAATGCTCCCCGTTACCCTCTTAACCTGGAACTCTATCACAGGTATAAACCATAGGTGACTTTCTCACAGCAGTGTAGATATGCTTGCCTCCAAGCTTTTAAATGGGGCAACAAAATGTAACTGCGTAAGACACTTGAGTTTATGAGGAAGAAAATGAGATAACAATGTGAAAACTTCTTCATAATTAGCCTAACCAATTGATGGATGGCTGGTGAAGGATTTAAATATTCTTTCTCATTCACCCAGTGTGGAATAGAGAATAAACATTTGTCTAAATGCCACTTGTCTGACTGTCTGATGGAGCTATTCCATCTCAATAAAAATACTGAGGTTTAAAAAGTGGCAATTTTTGAACACACAAAAAACACACTTTTCCAAATGTTATTATTGTAGGATTTATGTTAGGACCTGAAAAGTAACATGGAATAAGGCCCATGTTACTTTCCTATCTCTGTCCTCAATAAAGAGGCTGGGTGGGAGGGCCAACCCAGACTGAGCCTCATGAGGTGCAGGTCTCTTGTAGGTGTTACTGTGGGGCAGTAAGAAAGACTGTTCAGAGGCAATTTAGGGAGGTCCTTCTAACCAGTTATCATACCCTGGGCTCTATGGTAGGCACTGGGAATCAGCAAGCAGAGCCCAGAGATTGAGGATCAGAGATAGTGATTGAAAAGTGATGGGCCACAGATGAGTAGTGAGGCCAATGTCAAGCAGTTTCTTCTTCTATAGAGCTTTGCCAGGACGCACAAGCTCGGCTATTTCGTACCATATAGGAGACAAACTAGTATCCTTTCCTATATTACCCCAATTTTTCTCCATCCTTTCATTCAGCTCTAAAGCACTCTTAGAGATTGCTGGAGTTGGCATAAGTGGAGGATTATATACCCAGTGAAGACATTCAGCCCATACCAAATCCTAAAGTAGCCAACGTATTATTCTTTAGTCAGTAGGACTTTCATAAAATACTCAAGTTCCTGAAGAGAAAGTAGAGGAAAATAGAGTATTTATGAGTGGGTTGGAGGCATAAAAATTAGGAGCTTGAGCAAAATCTGTGATATCAAACACAAGAGCAGCCATGTTTGGTAGGATAGAAAACATGGTGTTGTCTCCTCTAGCTGTGAGCTTCCATGGTTCGGCACATGGTTCACTGCATCCAGAAGGAGATGCCTCTCCATAGTTCTTGCTGCACAGGGAGAGCCATAAGTCAGATAGACTTCTGGATCTACTCTCCAGCTCACCCCACCTCCTTACCCCAGAGGTCAGACTTGGCTAAAAACCCAAGTCTCTATTCACATGTTTGATCTTTCTGGTGACCACCCCATCCTGGATCAACTCATATCTTAGCATAAACTCAGGTGTGATCCAAAGGGCTTTGGAATAACAAAAATACTTCTATCACCAAAAAATTCCAAGGATTTAGAGTTCCTCTCCCAGGAACCGGTGTCAAAGCTGAAATTCTTTTTTCTATAATGAACTGAAAGAGAGGAAAGGGGAGCAAATCCTTAGATCTGCTAATCCTAGACCCACTACCAGATGAAGTATTGAGTCTTATCTTAGTTTATAATTTTACCCAAAATTTAAAAAGAAAAGAGTTATTTTGTAGCTCTGGTATATTTTCCCCTGGAAGATCCCATAGATTTGAATTTGCAAACATAAACCACCGTTCCCATTGCATTGGAATTATTTAAACAGCAGCCTATTATTTGTACTGACTTCTTTTTTGTTCCTATTATGTTCTCAAATTAAATAAATGTTTCTTTATATTTTCACAATCACCCTAAGAAGTTATTGGAATAGAGTAGGTAAATAAAATTGGTGGTATTATGTTGTCTAAAATCATACAGGTGGTTAATAGTAAACTTAAGCTGTGAGATTATTAAAAGTTCAAGATTTGTTTCCTAAGAGGCTTGAGTTTGTGGCCCAGTTACATGATTTCAGGTCAAGTTTATATAGCCTTCCTACATTTTATTTCTCATCTTGAAAATAAAATATAATGCAATAATACTGGTATACCTAACCTTTCTTCTTGCTGTTTAGACCTCTGATGTGTGTAAAGTGTGGTGAACATTTTGCATGGGGTTTGTCACAAAATAAACCTTCAAAAAACACTATAAATTTACTATTACACACTGATATTTCTAAAACCCACAGCAACTGATACCTAAAGATCTTACCCATGGTATTTCAGTGCCATTAAAAATATTATTGAGAAATTGTTAGGTCTATTTATGTCACTTAAAAAAAAAAGTTAAGGGAATGTGAATATCTTCCTTATTTGATACCACAGTTCTTCCACCTTGGGGCATTGTGTCAGAGAAGGAAGTCAAAAAACATTTTTCTACACTATACATCAGATTTGCTGAATGAGAAGACTTAAAAACTTCTCAGATCAGCTGCACATTAAATCTTCATTTTGAAGCTTTTTGAGTATCTGAATTTTCAGGGTTTGCTACCTCTTCTGAGTCCTTAGAAGCTGTAGAAAAGTCAGACAGACTAATACTTTTCTTCCTGCTTCAAGTCCTCCCTTTGTTTGGATGTTTTGGGATCTAGCCACCCAATGTGGAGTTTTATCTATTATTTAAGGATCTTATAAACCTTTGTTCTGTGCCCTACTAGATTTTATGTTGTTGTTTTTTCTTCAACTCACTTAACCTTTTATCTCTCTAAATGTGTTTTCATTGAACTTAAAAAATATCTTTGAGGAAATGTTTGTCCTAAATGCCATACATGCAGTCTTTCAAACAATTAGGAAATGGAACAGTGTTCTTCTGAATGAAGTAATTCCTTCAGAAAGGAACTGACAATGATTTTAAGTAAGGAACATGAGAAGAAAATATGGATTAAGTATTTTCAACTACAGTGAGGAATTCTGAACTTGTAAAACCTAAAACTTCGTAAACCACCAATAACTCTGAAGATAGGAACATTAGAAAAAGTGCCATGATCAAAAGCAACATAATCAAAATCAGAAACTAGAAAAAATACAGCACATTATTCAACTCACAAAAGGCTAATTGCCCAAACACATGATGACATTCTTATCTATATTCATAAAAGAATAAGATACAAATTGACCATACCTTCCCAATACCCATGAGCCAATCAGGAATGAGCATGCAAATTAGCCCAACAAATATGGTGGGAAATTTGCATATTCAAGTGCTGCTCCAGGCCTCTGGGCAGAATGGGAAGGTGGCCCTGGACCAGAGTGAAAGGTGGCTCTGGCTGGAGTGAAGGCACTGCCAGCAGCCAGGAGAAGGAGACCCATTCTTGTACAAATCTTCACGCATTGGGCCTCTAGTCATTAAGTAAAAGACCAATAGAAAAATGGTTTTATATATGTGTGTGTGTGTATATATATATATATATATATATATATATATATCTTCAGAAAATACATGTAAGTGGATTTTAATATATGAAATTATTATAAACATGACTCATAATAGAGAAATATAACAGCTTTGAGTTACAATACTCAATCTACTAGATTAGTAATTATATAAAAATGTCATGACATACCTCAGTAAAGGTATGGAGGAATTCTCATACGTTGCTGGTGAGAATATAAGTTGGTAAAGCTTGTAAGGGGAAAAATTTGACAGGCTATCTCTGTCAAAATTACAAATACACTTACTTTTTGCAGAAGCAAATCTACTGCTAGGATTATATTCTGATGATGCTTATTATTAACTAGTGGCCTGATGCACAAAATCCTTGCAATAATAAGCCTTCATCCCCACAGCTGCTGGCACTGCCTTCCCTCTTCTGCCTGACAGCAGGCACCTGAGATCCGGGCTGGCTTTCTCAGGCATCCTGCAGGCATCTGGAACTTGGGCTGGCTTTCCTCTAGACCTGGCTTCATCAAGAGGGACATCTGGAATGATGTTTGGATGACATCTGGTCTAATTAGCATATTACCCCTTTATTATTATAGATTGCTATTTGCTTCTAATAACAATAACTTGAAAATTTTAAATATTTATCAATAGGAGACAAATTAAAACACATACTTATGGTTGATCAATATTTAACAGTAAAAAATAGAATTAAAAATATTTCTTTACTGATAAAACACCTTATTAATTGAAGAAAAGAAGGTGCAGAAGTATGTGTAAACTATTGTATTCATCTACTTCTGTGTAACAGGAGGGGATAGAATATATTTATATATTTTTTATATTCCTTCTAGAATATACATAGTGGATCTCTGGAAGGAAGACTGTGGACCTAAGATCATAGGTTGTTTTTTTTGTTTGTTTGTTTGTTGTTGTTTTTGTGTGTGTGTGTGTGTTCATGAAGATAACAGGTGTTCGGCACATGATTTCACATGGATACTAATCACTGTACTTTTACTTGTATCTTTGATTTCTGAGCCATTTTAATCTCTTGCCTATACAAATTATGTTTTAATTAAATTTAAAAATAAGCAATAAAGATATATGCAGTTATTACTTTCGATATTTTCTAAGTTAAAAAATAGTTTACTACATTATTTCAATGACTACTATGATGAATGAATACAATGCTGGACACAGAGAAAGGTAGAGGAGCAAAGGGAACATAAATCAGCCTTATAAGACAATCCTGAGAGAGTGGGAACAAATATTTATCAAAAGGTTATCTAAATTAAAATGAGAGTTCCATTTACCCACCTCCTGAGCCACGCAGCCTCCCTGCCTACTGAGGAGACCGTTGTCAATATATATCTGAGATGGCAAGGCCTGCCCTTCGGAGCTAGTATCTGGCTTACTCTCAGTTAGCCAGGTGACCTTAAATAATTTACAGGGTTTTCTTAGTTATTCACTGTGAATTCCAAATGGGAACACTGCACAGGGGGGATTGTAATAGGGAAAAAATCACATTTTAGGAAAAACTACCCCTTCCTCATTTCCATTTTTCTTAAGGAGGGTTTCATGCCTTGGGATAATAGACTAGAACTCTCTCTAGTAATCCAAAGACTCATGAGTTTGTCCATTCCATGCCTCTCTCTCCCTTCCCTGGGCTTCTCAGGGTTGGGAAAATAATGCCTGCAGGTCCTGACACAGGCATGCAGGGAGCTAGATCTTTTTTTGTTATTTTCCTCATGAGTTGCATGGCAATGCCAATGATATGATCCCTGGTACCACATGCTGGAGAATCAGGTTCAGTCTTCTATGACCTCATTATTGTATCTAAATAATCAATTAAATATTTTATTCTCCTTTCACTTTATTGAGGAACAACTGACAAGTATGATTATATATATTTGAAATATTTTCCATTCTTGTTGTCATTATGATCAAAATAGTAGGGCAAATAAGATACAACCCAGAGCAGTATTTTAGGAGATCCTTGGAGCAAAAGGCTGAATAAATGTGGAGGAGTAGGTGACAGTGAGAAACACAGGACAGTACATTTGAAAGGGGCCTGTTCTTTTTATCCAGAAAAGTACATAGTCTGGATGTGTAACCCATGAGTTGTAAGGGACACCATAACATGATGCCAAGGCTCTATGGAACAATGGATAGGAAAGTGTTCTTCAGATGTTATACAGAATATCTTAGTATTTTAGGAACATCTGGGATGATGAATGTCCTCAGTCAATTTTCTTTGAAAAACCTAATCTGAGACAGAAATTGACACACATTTCACTGGAGAGTGTGCTCTAAGGAGCAATGCCTCTGGGAAGGGGTAAATGAAGGATGTAGGATCAGGCAGAAGAAGTTAGGCTGCAACACAGGAGCAACAGAGGCCTAAGCTGATTTCTTTGGGGTTCTGAAATTAACCCTGAAGAATTTTTTCCAAATTAGGGCAAAGGGGTCAGGCTTTTATCACATTTTACTGTGATTCCACAAAATAAAGATAGCTGGCTCCCAGGAAAGGGATATTGATCTTGGACAGAGCTGACAAAAGCCAATTGTGGGAAAGGACAGACTGAGGAAACTTGCAGCACCTGGGGAAATTAATATCCCAGTCCTGAAGGTGGGCATCTGGGAACTACCACAGCATCCAGTACAAATGGGCATGAGCATGTTATAGATGGGGTTTTACTCTCAAAATGCTACATATAACAGAAACTCAGTTCAGACTAATCAATTTATCACCTTTGTCTAAAAAATAATGGTGGAAAACCCACTGGATCTCTTCTCAGAAGAGGACCTGTTAGAACTGCTGTGAGTTATTCTAACAGTCACCTCCAGGATTTCTTCAGAACAGGATAAAGGAGGGTTTGTGTTTGACGCAGGCATTAACCTATATTCCTGGCACAGGTCTCGATCCCCTCAAACACACACCTGAGAACTCAAATAGCTCACAGTTGGAACTGCCTGCAATCTTACTTGTGATAACAAAATGGGAAGGTTGGAGCCAAGAAAAATTTAAAAGACATACGGCATGACAGATGATGCCTCACACCAAGAGAGCCAAGGGCAAGTTCATCCACCCTCACCTGAGGGCATTCAGATACTAAGAAAATGGCACAAGTAACAGATGAGCCCTTCCCAGGCAGCAGGAGCAGAGCAGGGCTGCCCATGTGTGTAGGTGGAGGAAGTGACTGCCTACATAGGAGGCTTGTGAGGGGCCAGCAAGGCCCTAAGTTTCCAAAATATTCCTCCAGATGTCATTTATTTGATGGAGTTTTACCATGCCTTATTCCTGGTTCTAATTCTTGTTAAAAAATGTAACTCCATTTGCAATCATCAGTCCTAAACAGGGAAGGAAAGGAGTCATGAGAGGTAGGTTTATCTTAATCACACTAAAAACCAGCTTTTGATCTTCAATAGGATTCTTTTATTTGGAACTTAGATTCTGTGATTTCATGCAGAATCTGAAATTTGGATGTTTTTTGCTATTCTGTAGTGTGTATTCGACTTCTGTATATTGTGCATTCCAACCATTCCAGATCATCTGCATCATTATCAGCACATACTCTGAAAGTTCTAATTTGTTCCATTGTTGAATTGCTGACATGGCATATTGAACCCCCTCTCATGAGAGAGAGAGAGAGAGAGAGAGAGAGAGAGAGAGAGAGAGAGAGAGGGAGCATGTCTTAGAGAGAAGAGGACAGAATATGCAGATCCTGCCTGTAAGTGTGAGTTCTAATCCTATTCTCTGCTATTTATATATTCCCTCACAGCTCTAGCAAGACAACTGATCAAGTAGCTCTCAGGCAAACTAGAGTGCTAGTAGTCTCTTTGGATATTCCATAGTTCCACAGTAGGGTTCAGGCTCCACTACAATACCTCCAATTCCTGTTTCTTACTTGTTTCCAGTATCTCAGCACAGTAATTGTTATGTTTGAATTTGAGTGGATGGTTAAATAAATGGATGAATAGACCAAAAAATGACAATTATATAAAAATGAAAATAGACATCTAGCCAGCTTCCCAGCAGAACAACAGGGATGGGATTCTAAATAAAATTATTTACAGAACAGCATTAAGGAGATCAACAAAGGGCATGGAGATGCGTGGGACTAATAGCAAGAGGCCACTCTCACTCCTGAGGACAAAGGGCAAGGAAGAGAGCTGTCTGTGAAGTATGTGTGTATGTTGGGGTTGGGGGGGGAGAGGTAGAAAGAGGGGGAACACACTGCCAGGCCATGATGACAAAACAGGGAGAGAACAGAGCGAGTGTCTCTCTGGAGTCTCCCTCATTCTCTCCTATCTCTTGCTGGTGGTGCATTCCACTGTTCAAACCCAACTGGGAGCCAGAGGGCAAAACAGGATATACAATTCAGTCTTTAAAAGTCAGCACCCAGAGTCTTTTGAGACATAAAAGGAGATTGTGAGAAATAAATTGAGAATAACAGTTCAAAGGATATGAAAGCAATTTTTCATCAAGGGGAAATGCATTCAGGCTTAAGATTCTAGAGCAAGAAAGAATATTCATCAAGGGAAGGAGCAAATAAGTCAGGTGAAGATGGTGGGAACAGTGATACCTAATTCCACTTATGTAGGGTTGGGAAAAGAATGACCCTGGTAAGGCCTTTGATTCTCCTTCAATCCAAGATTCTTTCAAGTCATGCACTTGAGTGCCTGGTGTGTTATCAAAGGGCACAATCCTAGACAACACAATTTTCAGAATAAAATAATGTGAAGATTTACAATAATCTTTTCCAAACCACTTTATGTGTACCAGGCACTGTGCTAAAAGCTTTATCAAACTGATCTAATTTCATTCTCACAAAACCTATGAGAAATATATTTATTATAATTTCTACTTTATGGTTTTGATGAACTAGAAGATAATTGTGGTAAAATTACTTGCCCAAAATTGTATAGTAGCTAGAAAGTAAGAGAGATGGGTTTGTATGACTTTAAAGCCCATTCTACTAAGTATTAGTTAATTACTTAGCCTTACTGATTTGTGTGTGTAGACTTTTTTAAAAAACTTGCATTTGAGCTAGAGGATTCAACTAGGTTTGTTCTCGCTGGCTACTTCAGGCAATTATCAACCGGTGTTTGATATCTCCATTAGAGGGCCAAGGAGGGAATGTAAGGGATTCACATAACTGTTGAGAAGATCAATATAATCAACTAATTAGGAAAGTCAGATTTGTTATTTACCATCTGTATTGTACTATATAGAGACAGTGGTGTGCCAAAGATATATACCAGATATTTTAGGATCCTAGGTTGTATGTGAACTTAATTAAAACCTAAACTATACCATAGCTTCAGAACAAGGCAGTGCAAAAACATTAAATTATTTTAGTAAGACATAAGATCTTTGGTTTCCAGGTAGATTGCACAAAATTTAAAACAAAAACTTTCACTATCTCTTATGTAGAGCAAACCACTAATTCAATAAAACTGTCTTTTAACAGAGAAAACCAGATTCTAATTTTAAACCAGTGGACTTTGACATTTAAGCATAAATAAATCCATTTCAATCTTAGCTAGGCCACATGTAAAATTCCCTTCCCATGATTCCTTTTTCACAAAGCTTCTACAACTCTTTTGTATTTTGTTCCATGTTTTTTTCCTTTTCTTTCTCATGCTGGAACAATCAGTCATTTTACTTTTCTTACTACTTTCCATACAGAGTTGTTTCCTTTCACCGTTATTATTTCTATGTACTTTGGTAATATATATTAATTAGAATTCTTACCCTTAGAATCCTCAATTCTTAGTGGGGAAAAAAAAAGGAGTAAACAATTGTGGACTGTCTGTTACAGTAGCATTATGTGGATTGGCAAATGTATAAATAAATACATTTCATAATTTCTCAAAACATATTTTTTCTCATAGTAATTTTTCAATGTGGAACAAAATGTGCTAGCCCAAATAGACCTAATTAATTTCAGTTTCTCTGTAAAAGGAATCCAAACGTGAATAAACCTATGTTCAGTAATTAACATTTCAGTGCTTTATCTTTTTCGGAAGAATTAGATATTCAATGGTTATCCATCATTTGACTAATTTCTATAGGGAAACTTTAAAATTTGATGTTACCAAAGATTTTAGAAACTATTTTTAAATATTTTATCATAAAGAATAATTATTAAAAATTTTTGTTTATAAACTTTTATCTTACATCTATTTAATTTACTTGTTCTTAATAATTATGTTTAGACTAGAGGCCTGGTGCATGAAATTCACACACCGGAGGAGGGTCCCTCAGTCCAGCCTGCACCCTCCTGCAATCCAGGACCTTTTGGGGATGTCCATGTGCCTGGGATCAGGCCTAACCCGGCAGTTAGAAATCCCTCTCACAATCTTGGACCACTGGCTCCTAATAGCTTGCCTACCTACCTACCTACCTAATTGCCCCCTAACTACTCTGCCTGCCTGCCTGATTGCCCTTAACTGCTCACCTGCATACTAATCGCCCCTAACTGCCTCTGCCTTGGTCCCCACTACTAAGGCTTCATTGGAAGGACATCTGAAATGACATCTGGAAGGTCATTTGGCTGTCTGGTCTAATTAATATATTACACATTTATTAATAGATTACTTATGCTAATTTCATGATACATTAAACAGTTAACTATCATCTTAAGTTATCTTTCTTGCTGATAACTTCTGTACCTGAGATAACATGAGCTCAGTTTACTTTTAGTAAAGTTAGGTAAAATAGAAGTATGATATTTAAGCTGATAACTTTAAAGTCAAGCTGTTTTTAAATCAGCACACTTAAATGAGCTTTATGGAGTGAAACTCACATTTATGTACAATCATATCTAACTACAAATAGGATACAATCCACACTGCCCAGCCATATTTTGAAGGTCCTGGCGGTTGCCAAACCAAGTTCTCAGGATACAAAATAGTACTCTCTCACTGAGATAGAAAGGATTAATGAGCAATAGGTACCTAGAAGCAAATTCACAAGTTACAATTCAAAGACTTAGTTCTTACAATGCTCTCTCCTACCAATCTGAATTTGGAAAGAAAGGGAAAACATGAGAGTTTACTTTCCTCTCTGGACCAGACCATCACAGATAAAAAGGGGGGAAAGCTGATTTTGGTAAGAATTATCATCCTTTGCTGATGTCTGTTGCTTCTCAGGATTCCGTCTGTAGACTCTGGAACTAGTGGGGAGTCCCAGCAGGTCTCATGCCAGTCACCAGAAATCTGTAAAGAAGGAAACTAATTTTTTCTCTACCCTTTAGTGTTTGGCTGAGGTCCCTTTATCTCTAGGGCACCTCATAAATGGATAAGCTTATAAAAGTTAAAAGTTACCCACTTCGGCCACTACAATCCCAGATTATCTTTGGTAAGGTTAGCCTGCCTTAAAACAGCATTTTATCCACCAGAGGCCTCACATGGGACACAGTCCAGTTTAAGTCAGACCAGTTCCACACAAAATTCTGTCCAGTTTCTAAGTTGAACCTAGTCAGAACCAGGATTCAGTCTTTCACAGATTCAGTTTCCAAGTGGGATCCAGTTTGATTCTGGGTAGTTTCCAGATGTATGCAATCCAGGGGGGGAAAAAGTGTAATTACAGTCAGAAAATTCCAAATGCAAAAGGGGCAGAGCTAGGATCTGAGAAGGTCTTACCTATGACCCAGTGAGGAAACAGCTGAGGGGTTCAGCAAATAATGCATCTTGTTGCTCATGACTTTTGGAGACTGTCAGGAATCTCTTTTCACTCTTCTGACTCAGACCTGCTAAAAGATGAACTGAGACATATTAAAATTTTCAGTCAATTTGAATCAGGTAGCATCCAATCTAGCAGAGAGAAAGGAGCTCCGAGGAGCTATATGAAATGAAAGACTTTTATAGCCAGAAGGGAGAGGGAACAATAAAGTTATACTAGCTTGGCCAGTATGTCTCAGTGGTTTAGTGTTGACCTATGAACCAGGAGATGTCAAGGTACATGCCTGGGTTGAAGGCTCAATCCCAAGTGGGGGACATGCAGGAGGCAGCCAATCAATGATCCTCTCATCTTCTATGTTTCTATCTCCCTCTCCCTCTCAATTCCTCACTCTCTAAAAAAAATCAATAAAAAATCTATGTTTTTAAAAATTACATTAGGCAAAAAAAGCAGGTTGGATATTGCAAAGTCCCCTTCCTTTAAGAGAAGGTAGGGGTCTATGAGGCAGATTTCTGAATGACTGGTTTAAAATTTATTTTCTGCAAGAGACAAATGGTAGTTAAGTTACTTTAGTGATGTGGAGCTTACCAGAAGCAACTCCATTTGGGGCTAGTTGTCTTGTATTTAACAAGGGGACATAGCATGTGCTGTTCTAAATGTTTACCTGGCTCTCTCTGAAGTCAAGCATATGCTTCTGAAAGCATACACTATCCTATCTAATAAAAGAATAATATGCAGATTGACCATCACTCCAACACACAAGATGGTTGTCCCTATATGGTCAATGATTCTGCCCCCATGTGGACACAAGATGGCCACCACAAGATGGGCAGCAGGGAGGGCAGTTGGGAGGGACCAGGCCTGCAAGGGAGGGCAGTTGGGGGCAATCAAGCCTACAGGGGAGGGCAGTTAGGGTGATCAGATTGGCAGAGGCAGGAAGTTAGGGGCAAACAGGTTGGTAGGGAAGCAGTTAGACATCAATCAGGCTGGCAGGGGGTGGTTAGGGGTAATCATGAAGGCAGACAGGTGATCAGTTGGGAGCCGGCAGTCCTGGATTGTGAGAAGGATGCCCTGGATCGGGCCTAACAGGGCAATTGAACATTCTTCAAGGGGTCCCAGATTGGAGAGGGACACTTCACCCCAGCGTGCATGAATTACTGTATTTTCCAGCGTATAAGATGACCCCCTAATTTTACAGTTAAAACATAGGTTTATGCCTATATTCGCTGTATAAGACTACCCCCCACTTCCGAGGCAACACCAGTTCTTTTTTTAATAGACCGCCTCTCTGACTCTGGCCAATCTGAGCAGGCTTTTTACTAGAACACAGTGTAGCCTTGGGTACAGAACATGTATAATTTGCATGCATAAAAAGCCTGCTTGGATTGGCTGAGTTAGAGAGGCAGTCCGAGCAGCCTTGCAGTGATTGGTGCGGGATCGAGTTGGAAAATTCATTTAGCGGCATTCAGACGATTTTCGGGATCGACTTGGAAAATTCGTTTAGTGGCATATCTAGACGTTTTTCTGGATATACTCAGCATATAAGATGACCCCAGATTTTCATTTGACTTTTTTTCCTTTCAAAGGTCGTCTTATATGCCGGAAAATACGGTAATTGCACTGGGCCTCTAGTATCTTTTATAATCCTTAAATCCTGAACCCCTGCACCCTATTTGGTCGTTAGAAGTCACCATATTTTAGTTGGAGTGTGATAATTTATTACAATACTTTGGAAAATAGAAATCACTATTCTTGTGTACTTCCCTGCCCTTGCTTCATTTAAAAGCATAGTTGAAGGAGTTCAAGTTTCTTTGTAGATGGACATTTGTATGCCATATTATCATTTAAATGCAGAGGAGGAACTAGCTATTTCTGAGAAACATTTTGGTGAGTAGTCTGTAAAGGAAAGAATCACCTTGGAGTTTATGAGAATTCTGATTTCCATATATCAGGTTTGCTTCAAGCAGCGAGGATCTGTCTGTGGCAGGCTGGAGAAAGCTAGCAAGTCTTGCTTTGGGGACTGGAATGGAATTTAATGTGTATTTTAAAATACAAATTGCATCTTCACATGGTGAGGTCCATGTTGTGATGATGGAAAGCAAATCTGTGTTTTTGTAGCCAGGTTTCCACTCTACAATAGCCTTAAAAACCATTATAAAACAGAGGTGCTGATAACCATGTGGAAATTACAGAAAGAAAAAAAAATCACACGTAACTTCTCATTTTCTTTATGATGACATCCTTATTTTTCTGAGTTTATTTCACCTCAACTTGTCTAGAATAATAATAAAATGAATATTTTAGAGATGAGGCTTCTTTGTTTTTTTTCTAGTTTCCTCCACTATCTCACCAGACATAGAAGGTAGGTGGTGGAAAACAGGGATAGTTAGAGGGGAAGAGAGACTGAAAGTGTGGGAATGGGGAGAGGAGAGGTAGGCACTTAGAAAGAAAATGAGGAATAACAACATTCATGTCTATTTTCTAATGGAACAGGCATTTAACACATAGAAAATGTCTGTATCAAATGTCTATTTTTATTTATTTATTTTTTATTTATTTGTTTTCTTTTAGAGTGAGGAGTTTGGTACATAAGATAATTATGTATTCCCTGATTCATTCCCTGAATGAATAATCGATTCTGAATAATCTTTAATCACTTGCTTTGGGCATGGGGAATAGAGAAGTAAACAACACTTAGGCATGGTCTTGTAGTGATTACCATCAGCCTATAATGGGAGACACCTCCTTTCTGGTAGGTGTTGGATGTAATTCTATAGCATTATCTAATTAACTTATTCATTATCTAATTAACTCACCTTTACCTGTGAGTCCTCGTCCACATCTCATGAAGGATGGGGTGAGGTCAGAGATGAGCTGCCACTGGGATACATCCTAGAAGAGAAGGCACAAGCATTTGGTCAGGTAGGTCAGCTGGAGCTCCCTAAATTCAGGAGATGGCATGGGGACTTCTTGAGAAGCACACACACATTCCAACTGATGTGTGGATTGACTCTGCCTAATCCATCCTCTCATCGTGGATGGATAGGGAAACTGTCACTATCTTCTTACATTATAAAGTAACAGTTTTTATAATTACAGTTATTTGTAAATATTGATTGGTGCTTTACAGGGTGGGGCAAAAGTAAGTTTACAGTTGTGAGTTTGGGAAACACAGAGTTTATTCTTATAGTATTTTAAATTAATTATTGTATTATTTTTCCATTTGAACAACTGCAAATCTACTTTTGGCCCACAATGTTTATTAACTTCTGTTTGATTACAGAAGTTATTGTGTCATACAGCTTTATCTAACTTATATGAGAAAGCCATAACATTCCTTTTTTCCACTTTTTCTTGTGACTTGACCTGAAATCTCAGTCTAAAGAATATTTTGGAAGGGACATACACTTCTAAGATTTGAGAGTATCTGGTGTGCTCACAGTGACAAGCTTTAATTTGCAATTGTACTTGGCCTAGGCATCTAATGAGTGTTTTCCCTTCTCCCACACATAGCATTCCCAGGTCCATTCCCAGGCTCACTGACAAACAGCTCAGACATGGAACTGATCTGACCCTGTCCTGCCCCTCAGGCCTTGTTCCCATTTCTCCAAAGTCCAGTCACACTGAACATAGACAGTCCTGGTGCCAGCCACTCCAACCAACACTTCCTCCACCACAATCAGAGGCCCCAGCCCTGCTTTTTCTTCAGCTGGTGACAGACGTTATAATGATAAGACCCTTCTGTTCACTCTCCATTTGACTTTACCTGAACTCTTGAAATATCCATCAAGAATGCTTTTGTTTCTTTTTAAATGAGAGTGACTTCTTATTGTTCTTAAAGGTGAGTGGTTCTTGAGCCAATGGGAACTGAGTGATGGTGGGGAGGAGAAAGGTGCAGCTGGAACTCATTAACATTATTATGCATTGGAAACAAATTTTCTGAGAGTGATTGGATATTTCCAGTTGACAAGGAGTCAGTGAAGGGCTCATTTTCTTGCTGTCTTTGCCTGGCTGTTCCTAGTCTCTTGACACTTCTGCAGTGGGATATAATTCCAAAGCTGTTATGTTTGATCATGTTTGTTCCCATATATATCCAATTCTTAAATTCCCCCAGAGAGGTTGATCTGAGTTTAAAGTGAAATATGGATGACTCTATCCTTTAACCATATTCCCTATTGCTCTCAAATTCATGCTGCTGCCTGCCAAACAACACAGGGCTTTTCTGGTTGTATTATAGAATCATAGATTGTGTTCTGTAGAAAACCATAAGAGTTACTGCATCCAATAGCAGAATTTTTCTATAATGAGAAAACTGAGGCCTAGTGATGCTGAAGTATCTGATCCAGGTCACACAGCCACTGTCTCTAGGAAGGTATGTCCCCTGACCCCCAAACTAGGGCTTGTCCTATCTTAGCACTCTATCTCTCTTTCAAACTGTCACATTCACCTACTGTGATGCCAGTGGAGGGAAGGGAAAAATTGACATTTAGGATTCAGCTGAGAAATGTTAACTATGCCTCACTTGACTCACATCCTATTATATATACTAGATAGGTAATATGCAAATTAACCATAACACTGTTACAAGATGGCTGCACCCACAGCGGAGATGGGGTTCCTGTAACTCTACTATTCACTATCAAAATCCTTTTGAAAACAACACCTCTTCTGTGTTTCAGTTAGGGCAGGCTTATACTGATTATACAAAACATTTTAAAATCTAAACACAACCTACTCCTAAAGTCTGCTATGGGTCTGGGCCACTCTTCCGGGCAGTCTTTCTTGTGATGGGTCATCTTCCAAGGAAAAACTTGTTGAAATTGGTACTTCTATATCAACAAGCATCTCTACAATTGCCTTAATAGAAAGGTTCTCACATGGGCAACCACATTCTCTGGCCAGAAAGTGGAGACCTTACTTCCATCCACAACCCACCAATCAGAGCCAGTTACATGAACACTCACATAAGGTGGAATGGTCTTGGAAATGAATCCTCTCTTGTGTTTGGAATAAAGACTAAAATGGGTTCTACTCCATCCATGGAAGCTTTTAGTACTTCCTTACATGATAATAATGGAGTTATTTGTAAATGTGTCCCCTATTAATAGGAAGGCAGAACCTTTTAATTGTATTAAGATGAATTTCAAGGAGGTATATCCAAGATCATTAAGAAGGCCCAAGTCTGTCTCTCAACCTCGATAGATATGCAATAATAGTTCCAGAGATGGTAGTGACTGCTTCTTAGACCTTTACCTGAATATGCTTATGGCCTTAGAAATTGATAAGGGAAATATGATCAATGATGGGTCTTCCAGGGATTCTCAAATACATGTTATTAATCAGACAGGATCTTTATAGCATCTCATATAAAAATAATAATATTTTCCCTGATTTTTGCCTAATTCACTATGATAGGGTGGAGAGACAGCCTTTCCTAATATAGGATCCCAGATATTCCCAGAAATAACATAGGACATGAGAAATGTACCAAGAAGAAATATTTTTAATTTCAGAGCCCTTCCCCCTATGAAGGGCACTGAGGAGAGGCAGCTTTCCTCTGACTGTTTAGAAGTTATGCATTCAGCCAGGTTATCTGTGGAACCCACTGGGCTGAGGGTTTTTCTGGCAACATGGGTATTTTATTATTATTATTATTATTATTATTATTATTATTATTTTAAAAAATATATTGGTTTTTTTTGTTTTTTTTTTTACAGAAAGGAAGAAAAAGAAATAGAGAGTTAGAAACATCAATGAGAGAGAAACATCAATCAGCTGCCTCTTGCACAACCCCTACTAAGGATGTGCCCACAACCAAGGTACATGCCCTTGACCGGAATCGAACCTGGGATCCTTCAGTCCGCAGGCCGATGCTCTATCCACTGAGCCAAACCGGTCTTGGCTATCATCATTATTATTTTAAATATATCTTATTGATTTTTTTTAAAGAGAGGAAGGGAGAGGGATAGAGAATTTGAAACATCGATGAGAGAGAAACATCTATTAGCTGCCTCCTGCACACCTCCAACTGGGGATGTGCCCACAACCAAAGTACATGCCCTTGGCTAGAATCAAACCCAGGACCCTTCAGTTTGCAGGCCAACCCTCTATCCATTGAGCCAAACCAGTCAGGGCAACATGGGTCTTTTAATATAAGAGATCAAATAAGACAATATTGAGCCAAGATACTCCATACATAATTTACAATGAGAGCTTTGTTGTCCTTGAAACATCTTGAACAGAACTCCAGATAAGAACTGGTTCCAGAGCAAAACTGCTTCTGATCTGTATTGTGCTTGGGCCATTGGGCCTAACTTGTAACTAGCTGTCCAGGGCCTCTTCCCAATTAACTAAACTGTGAATCCTGAAATCAAATTTGCATTTTGAAAGAAATCTTCAAGAAAAGTGTCAACAGGGTATACATAGCAAGTACTCACTCAATAAGGAGTCTTCAAGATGCACTAGAAGCAGTTAAGGTAGGGTTTAAGTACATTGCTTCCACCATGCTCTGACCTACCAAAGGAACACGTAACTCTGAGAAAAGAAAAAAAAAGTGTGGTCACATACTATTCATTTATACTAATACATATGTTTTCACTTGTTACCTAACTCTATTGTATCACATAAGAAATGGTAGGTCTGATTTCTAAAAAGCACATAAGACTCACTGTTTCTACACCAGTGGATTTTAAATATTTTTAATCTTAGTTTCTTTAAATCACTGTTATTTTTAATATTATGAACTTCTGATAATATCTGATAGGTATTTTACATAGAACAAAGAAGATATTTTTAATGCATTTTAAGAGATTTATAACCATTTAAACTACCAACTGAAATCCATTGAACTGAAATTAAAGATGTTAATATCTACCAATCGTCAATTTCTGGAATCAATCTCAGGATAATGTACACGGAAATAAATCTACATTGTACTTATGACAGGTAAAATGAGGTCTTGGTCTTCTCTAACCTCCTCTAAGGATCTAAGAAGAATGAACAGTGTCATCCCCAAGTCTACACCTTCCCCAGATTCTCACAACTAATGTCCACAATATATGAACTCAGAACAATTTCAAATCACTGACTGAATCAGGAAATTCCCTAATGGGAGTTGGTTAAATTCCCTTGCTCTAGTTATTTGTTTTCAAATCTGCTTTTTCACCTATCCATTCTGGGGCTATCCTGAGGACTTGAAAATATAACTCTTATACTATACTAGTATTCCCCTTAAGCCATTGTTTTGTTCTGGCTCAGTTCAAAAGACCAGACTTTCACTTTGGTCTCAACTTCTTTTATCTCAAACCCTATATTTAGCTTCAGTTTTCTCTAGGTGTGCACTGCAGTGGTGAGATCCAGCTAATTGGTCTCTCAACAAGGATGTGCTGGCCAAGATCTAATAATACCAAGTGTTTATTGTGCCCTAAACACACCTCGGGTGTCTTTGCCTACATTGTAACTCTTCTTATCAATCTGGTCTTCCGAATCACTCTTTCTACCTAAATCACATTCAGAAGTAGCTAGAGAATTTAATCCAAAAATTTTTTTTCGCACGATTAACTCATGAAAATCAGTTTAGGTCTATAGGTCTAATTCTCTATTCTTATATGATCTATGCACGCCATGTCATAACAATTGCTACTTATATCTAAAGGGTTTCTTTATATGTCTGACATTGCCCTAGGTGAGGACTTCCCATATGCATGAATTATGACTTATTCTTCCTTCTGTATAGGCACTTATCACAATACTAGTGACTTCTAGATACCTGCAGGCATCAGGACATTTTCAGGTATCTGTTTTCTATAGCCCAGTTTTGGTTCCCTATCTACCAATATATGCTTTCTGTTGATGATGTCCCAATTAGTGATAGAGATATTGTGATTTTTTATACATTGTGACTATTGTGGCCAGCATTTCACTCATAGAATATCTTTATAACTTAAAAATGTTTCTCAATTATGAATAATTGAAAGTGGCTGCCTTAAGAATTTGATGGAAAATGTTCAGAAGAAAAAGATCCTATAATATCATCTGGAGTCTCTAAAGTATAAACCAACAAGCCAATATTCATCTTCTTGCACTGGATGGAAGATCCCTTGACCCAGCCTGTCCCCTCTCACAGTCCAGGAGCCCTCGGGGGTGGGAGGCAACCCGGTGATCAGGGAAAGGCGATGCCCCATCACACCTCTGCTGCTGCCACTGCCAGCAGAGCAAAACTCTGCCAGCACTAGTTACCTGAGCCTTGGGCAGCATTGAATGGCTGGGAAGCCACCATCTGAGGGTTGCCTGCACTTTGGGCCAGCCCAGGGCAGCAGGGGGGCTGAGGAGACTGGGAAACTCCTGAGACAGGTGCATGGAATGGCCAGACCTGCCTGGGGACAGGCCCAGCCATGCTGCATGCCTGCTGCCCCAGCGGAGCTGAGGTGACTGGGCTCCACCATGTTGTGGCCGTGGGTGCCACCATCTTTCAGGGTGTGATGGTCAATTAGCCTATTCCATTAGATAGGATAGAATATTATTAAGTTCTCTGTTTAGATGTCCAGCTCCATAGCTACAACCCTAGAAAATGGATCAGATTTTTTATTTCAACTCCTCATGCCACAAAAATAACAGAACATATCTTCAGAGCCATATGTACTTAGAGAAATATTAATTAGAACTCAGAGATGTCTCATCCCACTATCTACCTGTGCCCTTTCTCATTCATAATGATATTCTAATATCATTCAGTTATTAAAACATATTAATAGCTTATATTTATATTGAATTTATTATATATGCTGGGCAACATTCTGAGAGCTGTATATATATATTGATGCTTATAACTATGTAATCCTCATAATGCCTCTATGAACTAGATATTCACATTGTTAGTATTTTATGGGCGAGAAAAGATGGACATAGAACTGTTAATTAACATTCCCAAAGTGACACAGCTCCTAAGTGGCAGAGTTCAGGTACAAACTGGCCATCTGGCTCCAGAGTCTGTGCTTTAAAATTATGCTTTACTGTTTCTCAAAATGAAAACCAATGCAACATTTTGCTAATCATTCTCAATATAGTTTACTTTAGAAATATATTTTAAAAGTGAAATTAAGCCAGCTTTCAAATAAGCTTATAAATTGGATTCCTTGGTTGATAAGCTGACATTCCTGAAAGTTGTGTTAAATTTACTGCCCCTTATTGTATTTTTCCAATCTCAATTCTCTTATTTTTCATAAAAATTTTGACTTAATTTTCCCCAAATATTTTCTTAGGCTTATTATCTCCACTGATGTCCACCCAGGTATATCTCAGACCTGTGAATCAGTTTCAATATTAGCCTACAAAAACCACCAGTGGAATGGTAATCAATTCCAAGGCTGGAGGAACCGAGATGTACAGCAAATCCTGAAAAGTGGATAGGCTCTGGATTCTGGAAGAGTGAGAGAGGATGTGGAGTAGAGAGAATAGAAACAAGGTCTGCAGACTATTCTTGCTGAATATTTATAGGACAACTGAGCTGCTAGAGCTGATGGCCACTATTGAAAAGCTCTGGATAACTATAGCCCAACAACTTTCAGCCCATATGCCACCAAAATTTTTAAAACATGCAAAACCTAATTATATAGTCAGGGGCACTGATCTTTTTCCCTCTTAGATTGTCAATAATAAAAAAATAACAGCCAACACAACAATAACCATCTCATGGAAATGAGTCAAAATTATACCTATTTTTTGTTATATCAGCCAAGAAAATATTTTTGATGTGCTGCAGAATTTTAGTAATTAGTTTATGTGTGCCATGAGATGACAAAGGATGAAAATCTCTGTTCTAGACTATGCTTTTCCCTATGTTCCCTAAGCTATTGTTTCTCACCAGAACATAATTGAGAAGTTTATAATACATGCTCTTTTTTCCCTAGAGTTGCCTTGTATTTTAGTACCAACAATACTGTTAACCTAGGCAGAGGCCTAGTTTTCAAATGTAAAGGAATAAGTAGATAAATTCTGGATTGTGGAAACTAGAGTTCTTTCACACACTGAACTAAGCAAGGCTGTAATACTTTTGAATTTGCTGTTGGCATGGACAGCAGCAGTAGTCAATCCATTCTTTGCTCATACTGACAGTTAAAGCTCATATCTCTGTATTCTGAGATAAATAGATGACTGCAGTAGGTAGAGCCTGACAAAGTGTAGAATGCATGCAGGGAAACTCTGTTTTCTCTATTACAGAGAGTCCTTGGATATCCTGAAGTTGGATCCACATGCCCCATGATTTTGTGAAACATTCTCATGATGTTTCTCTGGTCTATTCTTTGTCCCTGTATTTGGATTGAGGTACTTTTAGATATTCTTGGTGCTTAGAGTAAAGGTAGTTGGAAGCTTAATGCATTACAATAATTTATGTGTTTAATCTTTCTTTTTTAAATGAGCCCACTGGTTCTGCAACTGGTGCGTACAATATTTATAAATACAATTATCACCGTGTCCACTTTCTGCAGTGGGATCAAATTAAACAACAACAACAACAACAACAACAAATAACATTAAACCAACCAAAAGCAGCTGGCTGGACTCT
This sequence comes from Pipistrellus kuhlii, assembly GCF_014108245.1. Taxonomy (NCBI): domain Eukaryota; kingdom Metazoa; phylum Chordata; class Mammalia; order Chiroptera; family Vespertilionidae; genus Pipistrellus; species Pipistrellus kuhlii. The sequence continues at coordinate 9,492,716 of NW_023425562.1, forward strand.
GCAGTCAACTATTTATGAGCAATTGTGGCTTTATTGCCCTTATATATTGGATATGCAGAATCAGAAGATCCTAAAGTTCTGGAGCTGAAGGGATCTTGGGTGTCAGGTGGCTGAAATATATACTTTTAGATAGATGAATAGCAACTGAGAGGAATACCCTGGAGTTCAGCCACCCAAATATTATAAACTTTTTAGATATAGCTGTTATTCCTTCAGATGTCAATAGGTATTTTGTACTATATATGTATACTTCAGGCCCAGTGCATAAAATTTGTGCAGGGGGGCGGGGGGGGGGGGAGGGGTTGTCCTTTAACCCAGCCTGCAATCTCTCCAATCTGGGACTCCTCCAGGGATGTCTGACTGCCCGTTTAGGCCTGATCCTACTCTAGCTTGTGTGTTGGAGTGATGGTCAATTTGCAAATTGTTTCTTTATTGGATAGAATAGATGCCTGGAGCACAGGCAGTCGGAAATCACTTTCACAATCCTGGACTCCTGTCTCCCAACTGCTCGCCTGCCTGCCTTCCTGATTGCCCCTGCTTCTGCGTGCCAGCCTGATTTCCCCTAAGCACTCCCCTGCTAGCCTGATGGATGCCTAACTACTCCCCTACCAGCCTGTTTGCCCCAAACTTCTCCCCTCTGCAAGCTTAGTCACCCCCAACTGCCCTCCCTTGTAGGCCTGGTCCCTCTCAACTGCCCTTTCCTGCTGGTCATCTTGTGGTGGCCATCTCATGTCCACATAGGGGCAGCCATCTTGTGTGTTGGAGCAATGATCAATTTGCATACTACTCTCTTATTGGATAGGATAGAAGCCTGGTACATGGGTGGGGGCCTGCTGGTTTGCCCTGAAGGGTGTCCTGGATCAGGATGGGGGTTCCCTTGGGCCATGGGGTGGCCTGGGCAAAAGGCCTGTGGTGGTTTACAAGCTGGCCAAGGCCCCCCCCCCCCCCCCCCCCCCCCGGAAACCAAAGCAGAGGCCCTGGTATCTGAGATTTATTTATCTTCTATAATTGAGACTTTGTAGCCTTGAGTGGAGGCCAGGACAGGCCAGGGCAAGTGGAAAGCTTGAGAAACCCAAGCCTCCTGTTTGCTCTGTGGCTGTAGCCATCTTGGTTAGGTTAATTTGCATACTAGCTCCTGATTGCCTGCTCGGCATGGCTTGTGGGTATAGCAGAAGTTCGATCAGTTTGCATATTACTCTTTTATTAGATAGGATGGGATTGAGTGAACATTTGATCTATAACTGAAATTATACATGTATCAGTCCTTTCTTTTGAAATGCTTGAAATTTAGGGTGTGACATAGAGTATATACTCTCCTATGTCATCCAAAATCAAAAGGATAAAGTAGTTACATGAATTGTTTCCCAAATGATTAGGAAAGACTTCACATATTGAGAAGGCTGTGATGCTTACCTGTAGAAGAAGGCAAACAGCAGGTGAGGGAGAGTTTTCATCAAATCTGAGTGCAACATAAATAAAGCCTTGGAGCCTGCCTGACAGCTTCTCAAACATGATTAGGCATCTTCAAGCCTAAACCATAAGCATCTACTTCAGAGTTACCTGGGTCAACACAAGCTGAGTTTTAAGCCCCAGAAAGAGTAAAAAAAAAAACAAAAAACATTGGAGGGAGAAAGGTGTGGAAAGAGCAGAATGAGAAGGGAGAGGGGGTGGCAATAGCTGGGCAATCACAATCTTGATCTCCATCAATCCAATTTCCTCCAACACTTGGTCATCTTCAAAGAAAAACACTTCATAAAAGTATTTGAAGTATGTACAATCAAATGTCAACAGGCAGCTAATGCTTCACAAGGTGTATTTAGTAGATAAAAAGAACACTTTTAATGCTATCACAGATAACCATGAAAAGTGCATCCATAGCTTTCCAATAAATAATTAAATAAATAACAAAATTTTCATAAAGAAGTTACACTGATTTTGGTTAAGCAGATAGATATAAATGTAAGAATTTTAGACTGATAGCCTCCATTTCAGCAATAAGAAAACATTATTTCTCATAGTTGAAGGCTTTAGAATGAAGATGTAGATTAAGTGGCCACCTAGAAATGTAAAGGAAGAATAAAGTGAATAATAAACAATCAAATACCCAAAACTTAAGTTATAAGGCAAATAGTAATTTTTTTTTCTTGACCAATGAGCTTTCTACTGTACTACAATGATGCACTAAGAGATCTACACAGGGATTTAATAAAACAAGAATAACTTGACCTGGAAAATGAGAGAGACTCAAGAATTTATAATGGATATTGATTCATTTTCTTTAAAATTGTGAATAAATCTTTCTTCATTTTATTTTATTTATTTATTTATTATTGATTATGGTCTCACATAATTGTCCTTATTCCCTCATTCCCATCCCAAACCCCTCCCTAGATAAGCCCCCTCCCCCCCCCACAACCCCTGTTGTCCAAGGCCACTGCCTAGGCCCATATGTATGCACACAAGCCCTTTGGTTGATTTCTTCCCCTTACCCTCATCCTCTCTTACTTTCCCTCTGAGGTTTGAGAGTCTGATTGCTGCTTCTCTTTCTCTGGGTCTGTTTATATTATTCATTATTTCCTCTAGATGTGTGAGATAATGTGATCCAAGAAATACCCCTGTAAGAACCTAAACTGCAACAAGCCATAATGGTTATGCTGAGAGGCAAATGAATCAGTCTGTAGTGAGTTCCTTTCTGGACCAACAGTTCTTTTGAGTCCCAATTTCAATGCCAGATAGTTCCTTATGTGTACATGCCAGCCATGATATTTCATATCTGGTTGGTGGACAAATGGTGGAAATGCAGGTCCGCCCTTCTCTGGTTTGGTCCTGGGCATCCTTCAGCAACCCGCTGTCTGCTGGTATGCTGAGGCTTTGTCAGCATCTTCCATCTCTGAAATGTGTCTCTTCTGTCTTCATGGCTGGAGCGCTTCTGTCTATTCCTCTCTGTTTCAGGATTCCAGATGGTCTCGGAGTTGTTTTCTGAAAATATACAAACATATTCTAGACCAAAAGTTAATAAAGGGATATTTTCTTTAAATTTGATTAGGGATTCTTTTCCATTTTTCCCCCCAAATGATTTTCCCCTGGCTTGTTTTGTCACCATGTGTGTATTTTCATGGGTATCTTGCTATTAGCGTTTCGAATGAAAGTTAATTTTCTACAGCACAAATTTTTTAGATGTAAATTATTTTAAGGATATTTTTCCTTACATGATATTCTTCCACTGTCATCCCCTTTTTTACTTTAAAAAATAGGAAACTTTTGGAAATTTTATACTGTAATCTTGATAGCTTTTACATTTTAACTTATTTGCGCTACACTATGACTACTTTAGGTTCATAACATGTTCTTCATTTTAGTAAAAACAATTTGACTATATAGAAGGAAGTAGTTGCTGGGAGTGTTTGCAGTCAACATATGTCACAGGAATATATTTTCCATAACAGTACTGGGTCTCCAGTCATCTATCTGAAGCAGTTAAATCTAATCTTGCCTAAAAACAAGGTGAACAACTGGTTGAACTTTCAAGGTCCTACCAGTTCTGTGAGATTGAGCTGGAAAGAATGAAAACATATGACCTTCATGAAAAAACCCCTGTTTCTTTTCCTACTTTTTATTGACAACAGGACCCTGAGGGACTGGGGCATGTGTTGTTCCAACAGAGGTCAGGCTGATGACATTTCTATAGATTTTTTCCTTCTTCTCAAAGAATCACAGATACAAGCACTGGAAAAGACCTATTGCTCCTTCTTCTGTTCCCCAGAGGCCTTGCAGAATTGCTTCCAAAGTTCTTTCCTGCTATGTCCAGTCAAGTTTCAAATAAACCAAGAAATGAAGTATCCCCCAGGGCCTTTCATAACTCTTTTATAATCGAGTAGATCTTCTATTTAGAATATGTTGCTGAAAGCAAACTCATTCCAAAAGAAAATCATCCCTTCCCTCTTATCAATTCCCTCTGAATTGCTCCCTAACTTCTTCTCTGTGTCTTTGGTCACTGCTCCCAAAAATCCTAGCCATGCTGACAGCTTCTTCAACTATCCAGTTGACAAATGGACTTGTCTATTTTAAAATTTCAACCATTCAGTTCAGGTGGTTTCTTTGTCATTGTGTCTCTGAGGCATTTGAATTCCTACAAAATAACAAATGTCACATGGTAACCCCAGGCTGTAACCAGGATAAGTTATGGTAGATGTGAGGGGAGAGATGCTATACTTGGCATCAATCAAATTTTCAGTTTTCAGGTAAATAACCCACTGAATTCTTCACCTTTCCCTCCATCCTCAGGGAGCTATAGCTGTTGCTGAAAACCTATATCCATTTAAATAAATATTTTGTAATAAGTACGAGAAAAAAATCAGTCCTATTAATTTCTTTGTGCTCAAATGAACCTAGCTGATCATTACAGCTGTGTGCATGTGTGTATATGTGTGTGTGTAGTTATAGTTATATAGTTATATATTTTGTTTCTTACTAAAGGAATGGTTGAATAGAACTATCTGGTTTAAAGGATGAGCCTGACTGATTACTGTAATTCATAGGGCCTTAATTAGCTGCACAAACCATTAGCTACAATTAGACTATTATAAAACACTTGATGCGCTATGTCAACCATGGGGCCTCATTTATTCTTGTGGCAGGGATCAGGAGGGGGGAGGGCAGACACTGCCAGGCATGCTAATAAAGAATGATTTTTGATTTAAGATGTTGCCGATAGTGCCTCAAAATTAATCTCAATAGCTGTCTAATTTGTGTCGGTGTATGGTATATTTATTGTAAAATGACACCAAAGCTAAATGAGTTACCTGAAGCTGGAGTGTTAATGTCAGTGCCTAAAGACTCAACTCCATATGCTGGGATACGGTGAGGTGCTGGTGCCAAGTGTTCCCAGTAGACCACTTGGCCTCATCTGCCTCAGCAAGTTCAGCAACCTGACTTCTACTTTATGATCCTTAAATAGTAATAATAAAAGAGAAAGAGGCTGAAGTGGACAGACACTATCTAGGATAGGTAGAGACAGAGAGGTAAGAATAAAAGAGAGAGAGGTATTGGAGAGAGAAAGGAACCTACAGAGAGGCAGGGTTACAATGTAAGTTTCCCAGGGCAAAACTTAGCTGTAGATAACTATGGAAGTTAAGAAGATAGCAGAGTCTAAGGTGTCCTTCAGAAGGTTTTCCATTAAAGAAGAAATAAGAGGGACATGTTAGTGCTAATGGTCTCCCAGGAGACAGAAGTAGAGTAGGAGACATCTTCTTCCACTCTGAGACCATTTGATGGTAATAGCTCACATTTACAGAAGATTTAAAATGTTAAACCTCATTCATGTGTATTAGAGCTTCTCACTGAGTGTGGAAGTCAGCAGTGGTGGGTGAGAGGCTTTGATTAAGGAGGAGTGCACAGCCACAGTCACATGGTCAGTTACACAGCAGCTGAACTAGAATTCAGATTTCCCACATCAGTGCTCTTTTCAGAATGTATTTCCAAGGTGGCCTCCAAATCTGGCAAACTTTAGAATTTTTAAACATCTAAAGATATAAAAGCCTAAGCAACTGTTAAGACTAAGTGACTGATTAACTGGTCACTATGATGTGCACTGACCACCAGGGGACAAATGCTCAATGCAGGAGCTGCCCCCTTGGTGGTCAGTGCATTCCCCTGGCCAGTCTTCCACAGCTGGCCAACCTTCCACAGTCCTTCCCCCAATGATCCAGCCAGCCCCAATCAGCCCTAATAGGGACTGGGCAAGACGGCCATAATTGGTTCCAATCACCAGCCTGGCCAAGGGACCCCCACCTGTGCATTAATTCATGCACCGGGCCTCTAGTAATTACATAAATAAAAAAGTTTCTTGGCCATATACCAGAAATGACACCCAACTTCTGTTTAGAGTCCATACTCACCTACCACACTCCACTACAATGTGGGCTAGGAAGTGTCATGCCACATTGTGCCCAAGAAGACGAGAAAATATACTTTAAAAAATATATATTTTATTGATTTTTTTTTACAAAGAAGAAGGGAGAGGGATAGAGAGCTAGGAACATCTATCATTGCCTCCTGCTCACCCCCCAGAAGGGATATGCCCGTAACCAAGGTACATGCCCTTGACCGGAATCGAACCTGGGACCCTTCAGTCCACAGGCTGATGCTCTATCTACTGAGCCAAATTGGTTTTGGCAAGAAAATAGACTTTGATGAACAGCTTTTAGTTTTGATGAATAGGCAGAGCCAGGAGAAGACGAGGCATAAGTGGGAGAGAGAATCTTTTGACCACCAGAAATAGTCATGCCTTAATCAAGATCTCTCTTCAGACTTCATAGTCACATGAACCATTACTTTTTTTTTTTTTTAAGTAAACTGAATTGAATTACTTTTCTGTCACTTAAATAATAATGAATAAAGTAGGGAAAATTAATGTTTAGTTTTTTGGAAAGATGTTATACAATCTGAGTCACTGGTATAAAATAATAGTCAATTTTTAAAATTGTTTATTTTCTGTTATTCTGCTGCTAATGTGATGGATGCTCGTTATGGCAAGACTGTTGCCTAGACAGTAAAATTGCTTGGAAATCTGTATCAATAGAAAATGAGAATTTCCTCTATTCTTGCTGAGGCTCAGTGATGATAAGCCCCATAGCTAACATGATGTCCTGAATCTCCTGGAATATTACATGAAGTTCTGCACAAAATGAACACAGCAAAATTGGACAACATTCAGGAAAAGGACATGCAGATGATTAAGAGGAATTTGAGGGAATCATTGCATGATAATGACGGAGATATTTAAGGAACATCTACATAGAAGAGAGACATATGGAAAATAGCAATATATTTAAAGGCCATAAAGTTGTGAAATGAATGGCCAGCAGTTTACCTACAATTCAAAAATACTTAAGGGACAATCCTCCATGCCAGATATCAGGCCAAGTGCTAGAGCCTACAATGGTTTCACTATGTACCCTGGACCCACACCCTCCCATTTCCTAAGGAAGGTGTCATAGTCTGTCAGAGTACAAAATTTGATGATTTTTCAGACATTTTTACCTGAATTTGAAATCTTAGCTCTACTGCTTATTGGTTAATAAACTTAAGAGGTTATTTAACTGCCATGAGAATATTTTTTTTCACCTGTAAAATGATGAAAAATTACACATTCACGAGGAAAATGCCTCAAACACTGTTATGGATGTTGATCCCTGCAATAGGATTACATTCTATTGGAAGGATGACAGTAACCCTTGAAGCTTGGGATTTAAGATTCATGTAAAGTAACCTATTAAACAAAGGTAGAGATAAGCTGGTGAAATGTGATATTCAAATAACAGATTAGAGGCAGGAAACATATCAACATCACTTTTCACATTATACCAATGATTGAATTCTTAAGAAAACAATTTGTCTTATCCTATCATAACACTTTAATGGTGGACCAAAAGACACATTTTTGGAGCAATAGTCAATAAGAGTCATAAAAAGAATTAGATCTTAATAATGTGTTGGTAAATTTTAGGCATTCATAAACCATATTCAAATCTCCTTTTCTCTCAAGGTATTAGACAAAACAACAATGTAAGCCATGTAATAGAGGTAAGAGGAGACTGGCTCATTTGATGACAGTTAACCTCAGTGGGTCCAGTGTAGACTTTCTTCTCATCCAACCCATTTCACAGATACATTGGACATAAGCTGCTCTTTCTCTCTGACTCTACTGTATGATATTACATCATATAATAAATAGCATATAAGTATATAAAATATACATTATATTTTAACCTTCATTAATCTATATACCCAATAGTTATAAAAACATCACTGGGAATGCAATTCTGGATTGACATGTTGGCCTAGTTTAAGATCTCTATGCTGTTGAATAGTGAGAGAGGTCCTTGCCTCTAAAGACAGTTTCCATAAAAAGAATCCAAAGAATTAAGGAATGAAGTGGATTGACAGAAGTGAAACGTATCTGATCACCTTGATCTCTGTATCTGCAGATGAATATGAGCAAGAGGTACAGAATTATTGCTAGGATGGGACTGGGAAGTATCCTTGAGGAGATAATCTAAGAACTCCAAACTGGAAAAGACTTTAGAGGTTGTCTAGTGGTCTATCCTTTTTCATAACTGAGTAAACTGAGTAAACAACATAGTAACTTAATGCTGAAGTTAGTGCTGATTTATAATGGGAAGTGAGTTAAGACACCTCCATTGATACATATCTATTGTTCAATTTTCAAGTATATCACAGAAGCTTAGTAATTCTTACATGAATAAAACTAATATTTGTAAATTACAAAAAGCAAATTAAAGGGTATTTTTAATTATTTTTACAAACTGATGCATGATAGTTTATTTAATAGAAAATTTAGCACATGTCTGCAGAAAACATAGTTACACAAAACCTTATAGGAATCTAATAATTCTATACAATTTAGATAGTCTTGGGAATGTAGGCAGTAATTTGTATTCTGTGAGGCAAACAAAAAGAGACCCGTGATACAGATTGTCACTCTGTTACTAATAATCTTTTATATGAAAGTTACCACACTTAAAGAAATCCCAGTTCTATAGTACTTCCTTTGTCTTTTAACCTTTGCAAATGAAAAAAAAAACACCAAAAAAACAACAACAACAACACTAAACAAGAGAGTAGAATGAGTCAAATCAGCCTTAAATTTTGGCCTCTGCTCAGGAATGATGGCACTGCTCTATAATTACAGCTAAGAACATAATCCCAACTTCAAGAGATAACATTTAGAAATAATACTCCTCTGGAAGAGGCTGTCTCAGCTGTAAATCCAGCTTTATCGAAGGCCACCCCACAACCATCACACAATGTGGGAGCCTGTGTCGATGAACTACAGAGATATGGCCAAAGATGGGGAATTAGCGGTTCCTTCTGTGTTGTGCCAGTCAATCTGCCACTTTTAAGTTCTAATACCTGTGGTTGCTTAGCAAAGAAAGGGCAGCTAAAACGGCTGCGGGAGGAAAATACTGGCCTCTTTGTTTGCAAGACTGGGCTGAATCCTCCTCTTTTAATGCAATATTTTTGCTCCTCTTGTTCTGAAAGAAAAAAGATCCCTTGGATTCAAATTTATCACAATTGAAATAAAAAATGTAAAAGATCAGCATAAAACATTTAACAGCAACAGTTAATAATGTATATGATAACATATTGCACTAATATATTGACAAATGTGGCAATAAAGTATTAATGTGATTATGTATCATCAAATATACCAGCCATTCATCCTCTCCTCTGCTCCAGTTTAAAAACAAAGCAAATCCTTAGACCATAAATTGGAGATAAAATCTCCAAGTGTGATTTCAATTAAGCACATCTCAGAAATTCTACCCATAAGCTCCCAAGGAGGCAGGTTTTCGGTTTGATTATGACAAAGTGCCTTTAGGAGTGGTGACAAAAGCCACAAGAAATTGAGTTCTCTATTTAAATCCAAATCTGGAAATCAGATCTGGTAGCTTTGGGCAAAGCTGAGATGTCAATCAAGTTTGTTTTTTCACAGCCCTCTTGTCCCTACTTAGGGCCAGTTTTATCTATCAGCTTAGCTGAGCTGTGGAACTATTACATGATCAAACACTAATCTAGGTGTTGTTGTGAACCTACTTTGAAGATATGAGTAAAATTCATAATCAGTTGACTTTAAGTAGGAGAGACTGTACCAGAGGGGCCCTGATTCCATCAGTCATTAGGCCTTATGTGCAGAACTGAAGTTCCCTGGAAAAGAAAAAATTCTGACAATGGTATGCAGGTTCTGTAATGCTTGAGAATTCCAGGCTGCCCTTCCAGACACCTGTTCTGCAGATCCAATACAGGACTTATAGTCTCATATAATATTTCCTTCTAATAAATCTCTATCTCATCCCTCATTGCTTCTGTTTCTCTTGCTAAACTTCATGGATATATAGTGTATCAAAGATTTATTGTTTCCTGTCCCCAAAATATTTAATTATCAAGAAATAATTTGTTCCCAGTTACCTTGATATTTGGACATTTATGAAATCAAACTTAGTCAGAGGCAGAGTATATTTTCTCAACTGTTAATGAGTAAAATAATGTGACTTACTGTGACCTATGGGACAGTAACGGATTTGACAGGAGCAGACAATAAGTGGGTTTTTATGCTTTACTTTGGTCTCTTATGCTTCCATGTTCCACTCTCAGAACATGCCCAAAGTAACTGTTGGTACAAGGATAGGGGGAATGCATATGTTGGAGTTCTATGATTACTCTGTGGCTGGAGCCAAGACTGAGTAAATTTAGCTGTGTCAGCCAACCCCAGTTCAGATCAGCTACTAGTACTCAGAATCAAGAACAAAAGACTTTTATTTTAATCCAATAAGATTTTAATATTATTTCTTTTTTTAATAGATTTTATTGATTTTTTTTACAAAGAGAAAGGAAGAAAGAGTTAGAAACATTGATGAGAGAGAAACATCAATCAGCTGCCTCATGTACACCCCCTACTGGGGATGTGCCTGCAACCAAGGTACATGCCAGTGACCAGAATTGAACCTGGGACCCTTGAGTCCACAGGCGGATGCTCTATCCACTGAGCCAAACCAGTTAGGGTAATGTTATTTCTTACACAACATTTTTCAGGAGCAATCTTGACTAATAGACTTTGCCTAACCCACTTTTCTTCTCACCATAAGTTAGAAAAAAATAAATTTTTGTTTTTTGTTACTATTTTTGTTTCGCTAAGTTTTTACCCAGAATTTGTCCTCTAACAAAGACCACTTTCATTTATTTATTTATTTATTTATTTATTTATTTATTTATTTATTTGTTTGTTTTTGAGAGAGAGAGAGAGAGAGAGAGAGAGAGAGAGAGAGAGAGAGAGAGAGAGAGAGAGAGAATGGAAGGGAGGGGAAGAGACAGAGAGTGAGAAACATGTATATGAGAGACACATCTACATGTTTCCCCACCAAGGCTAGGGATCAAGCCTGCAACTGAGGTATGTGCTCTTGACCAGAATCAAATCCTAGACCCTAAATCTTCAGGCTCATTTTATGGCCACAGAGCCAAATGGGCTAGGGCCATGGTTGGCAAACTATAGCTCGCGAGCCACATGTAGCTCTTTGGCCCCTTGAGTGTGGGTCTTCTACAAAATACCAAGGCCTGGGAGAGTCTATTTTGACGAAGTGGCATTAGAAGAAATGGGTTAGGGTAAGGAACTCTGACCACTGGGCTAGGGTAAGGAACTCTTATCTTGAAGACTTTTTTTAAACTACTTATTCTGTGCAGAAACTGACCTAACTACCCATAGCACATAATTCTCTTCTTTACTTGTCACCCATTACTATATTGTTCCTATTGTTATTTGTCAGATGGCATATTAGTTTAATAGAACAGTTTTCAAAGGACTTGAGAAACTGGGAATTGGTTCTGAATTAATTAACAACCTACTGTTTGACCTGGGAATTTTTTTTTCTATCTATCTGAGCTTTAATATTGTCACTTAAAACAAACAAACAAACAAACAAAACCAACAGTGCTAAGCAAAGTCTTAACAACATATAGAAGAGTAAGGTAAGTAAGATGCATTGAGTATCTACTATATGTCAGATACTTCCACAAGTGTGAATTTATTTAATGTCTTTAATAAATACCTCATCTGCTATTTGTAGATAAGCAAAGTGAAGCTTAATAACTGTCAAATGTCAATCAGCAAGTGAGAGCTGATAGGGTTCAACCCTACATCTGTGTGAATCTTGCATGCATGTTTTTCCATGATATCCACTGTCTTTTTCATTATCATACAATAACAGGCTTTCCCCCCTTTTAATATGATTGAATGCAGGAGTAAGTGGTGTAGATAGAATTTGGAGATATGAAGGAACCCTGAAGTCACTGGACATTAGAATATTAGTAGTCTCCTTTGGCCACTTACTGTTAATATTCACTAAGAGTTATGGTACTTTCCAGACAATTTACTCAATAATCTACCACTTTGAAGTATGTCTTGTGCCTCAAGAATAGCATCTGGCTAATTCAGATGCTAAACTCGAATATACCATCATTAAAATAAAAAACGTTAATCATCAACACTTCCTTAGGCTGAGCATTCCTTTCCATCAACATGTTAAAATAGACTTCTCCATGGATAATTTGATGGTTAAATTGTCTCCAAACATGAGGCATGGCATCTCTAGCTGCTCTATAAGTTTTCCCATTAACTCTCACTTAGACTAAAAGAGATAAAGTTTTAGCATCTGAAAAGTTGCAGGCTTATTACAGCAATTTTCATCTTAATATTTTCAAGGGCTTGTTAGGAAGTAGCTTTTCAACTCTGCAGCTGTATTTTTTTTCCTTGGAAATCTAAAACTTCAAGTTTTAAATCTTTATAGAATTTAGAAAGCAATAAAATTTACCCTCCTCCTCCTGCCCAAGGAGAGCATGGTTATAGAAAGACCAAATCATAACAAACATTTTTTTTCTTCTAGCAATAGTTATCTTTTCAAAATGGTGGCTACATTGTGGAGATGAATCAGAATACAGAGAAAAATATTGGACTTATATCAGAAATAAGAGATATCTTGTGAAGCCTCCCTCACTTATTTGTCTATGTGATTTTGGGAAAATATTTCCTTCCTATTTTCCAATCTGAGTAGAATAGCAGCTTCTCATTCTTCTTAGAATTATTGCTTGAATAATAAATAGTAATAACATTTAAGAACCAACTATTTTTGCAAAATGCTATTATAAACGTTGTTCTTAAAGCAGCTCTATTTTTTTTGTTTCTGTTTCAGGAAAACTGTCACTCATGGGCATTAAAAGATCTGCCCAAAACCTTACCCAGAGTTAGCGATGTAGGCAGAATTAATCCCTCACAGTTGGTACTTGCCACATAATCCACCCCTTTTCTCAGCCAACAGACACAATTTCTTTCTTCTGAATATGCTTTTAGGAGATTTACTTTCCCCCTGAGTTATACAGTCAAAGAGAGTAAGAGAGAAGGTTTCAATCCAAGAGCTGGGTTGAAACCCAGCACAGTACTTATTGGTATATATTTTTCATCTATTTGTTTGCTCTTTGTCAGAATATCAAAATCATAGAGCATAATGCAATGCATACACTGGGAGGCAAGTCACCCTGCCATTAATCATCCATAATTCTGGTTATTGCTTTTGTTCTTCTGACATGGATGTTTTCCTGAAAAGATATTGAACCAATAGCTTATAGCTTGAAAGATATTTGGCCAATTCTCTATTTCACTCTTGAAATGACTTGCAAATGATTGCTTTATTCCAAAGAGCCAACAAGATCTCTCCACAAACATAGGGTTGATTTTAATAATTTGTGGGGTCTCTTTTCTCTATCCTGGGAAGATGAATAGGGCTTGTCAGGAGTTATAAAAATGAAAAAATGAAGAAAAAAAAAGCCAGGCAAGAGCAACTTATTTAGCTTGGTAAACAGAGGGGATAAGATAAACTTAGTATATACATTTTAAATATGTAAACACTTTATATCAAAGTGAAGGAAGCACTTTTTTTAACCATAAGGTTGAATCTGATACAACCTTAATTCAACTTTTTATTTAATAGGACAAAAAATCTAATGGAATTGTATTAGTAAAGGAAAAATATAATATAAAACACTAATGTTAGAGATTTGTATATCAACTCTCATATGAGAGACATGGTCAGTCTACACTCAATAACCTTTCTGTGTTTTAACCCCCCAAAAAATTCAGAAATTATTTACTTAATGTTATTTTTTTAATCAAATAAAAAAATAGAGGTATGGGGAAGTTAGCTGATTAACCCAAAATAGTAGTAGGCAATATAGTGACTGGCATACCCTTGCTTTATCCCCGCAGGAAGCTTAACTTTGGAAATAGACATAAATTTGAATATTTTTACCTATAGGATCTTGAGCAAGCAACCTAACATCCCTTCACCACAATTTTCTACATCTTTAAAATTACTATATTACTAAAGTTATTATACTACTAAAATTACTATACTAATTACTAAAATGCCTATACTTATAAGCAATGGAGTGTAAAGAATAATATGAATAATGTCTGACAAGTGCTTAATATAGGGTGTGACACCTCATAAGGGTTCATTACATGGTAGTTCCTAAGATCTTTTTTTGTTTCTCTGACTGTCCCAACCCAAATCAGAGGATTCTTCTAGCTTCTCAATACATCTAGCACATACATTGATTCTATTGCCCATCTTTTCATATTGCCAATGTCTTTGTCCTCAAAGTGGTCACTTCCAAGCAGGGATCATTTCTTTTGTTCTTTATATGATGAATAAATGTTAGGTTCTAGAGTTGGATGCATGAACATAACAACAAAGTGATAAATGCCTCTTCAATGAATAACTCTTAGTTACAGATATATGGTAGTACTCAATATAAAGTATTTTTTTGTACATAAATCAATGAATGGAAAGTGGTATATTTGCCTCTTAGCCCATACTCTTAAGTACAATTTTACATTATGTCTTTTTTCCTCATAAGTTTGGTACATAGTGGGCTATTAGTTAATGTAGACTGAATGAATGAATAAATTGGTTAGTGCATGGTATCTATTGGCTCCTCTCCCTAATAGCTATCTTTAGGGGGAATAAAAAAACAACAAAAAACCATCATTACACAGTAAATTTTCTTAAGTAGAAAGAAAAATCTGGAGATAAATAAATTTATCATATGAACTCAGTCTATTCTAATGCTGATGTAAGAAAACTGCAAATGGTAGCACAAGAAGGTTGAGATAAAATAATTAGGCAACGCTTTGTTTAAAACACTCAGTTTAATTGAGTGTTACTGTAACTATAGTTCTCAATCAGTGTCTCTTAACTAAAAAAAAATTCTATTGGTCAAAATTCCCCTATGGGAAATATTTCTGAAAGGTTTGACAGATTTGAGAGTACCCTGGTTTATCATCATCCATAGAACATCTCATATTAATGAATGGATATGTTAGAAATATTATTTATTATAAATTTATTTAGTGCTGTTCTATGTCATTATTGATGACATTGCCCCATAGATCCATGTAGGCCCTTAGCATAGGGAGTGCGTATGGACGCAGAAATTGTAAGCATCTTTTCTCTTTTGTTTATGATCTTTGATGTACCCTGTGTTCTTTGTTACCACAATTTTGTCATTATGGCCAGCAGTTGATTGAAATAAGCAAATGGCCTCTCTATGATGATGTATTTACCCTTTTTAAAAAACTTTTTAACTGGTTTTATTTTTATTTTTTTAGAAAAGCAAAAGTTATATGACCACTGATATTTACAATGGGCAGAAGACTAGTGATATAGTTGAGAATATGTCCCTATTGCCAGACATGTCATTGTAAAATATGGCATTACATTTTAGAAAAAGTTACCAATTTTCAAAGGTTTCCTAAGCAAGAGGGAGATACCCCTTGTTGAGAGGTGGTTACTCTAAGGAGGGTTAACACCTCAAGCCATTATCAACTGTTAATTCCAGAGCCCAAAGCCCTGTAGGAGAGCAAGAAAGAATAAATGCACTGATGCAGAGAGAATGCAGGGCAAAAAGCCTGCAGAATTCTGGCTGGGCAGAGGTGTGCAATTATGCTGGGAACTGGCCAAACGATTGGGATTGTCCTTAGCCTCTGAGAAGTAGGGTGTATGAGTCACATCATAAATAGCAGCTTTACAAATACAAAAATCAACGTTTTCTAGGTTTAGCTTTTCCAGGTTTCTAAATAAGAACCCTATAGTTCATCTCCACAGCAAAATAAGAAAAGAGTTTGATGCAGAATGAAGGCAATCACATAAGTGACTAAAGATGCCAGGTCTACATTGTCTGATTGGAGGGGATCATCAAGTCAACCAAATCAAGTAAAAATGGCCAAGCCACACTATTTTTTTTCTTAAAACAAATAGGTGATATAAAATAGTCTGAATTATATGGACAATTGTCTTCATTTTTTAACTTAATTTGCCAGAGCCGTACACTTATCAGGGTTTTTATGTTATATATATTAGAGGCCCATTGTACAATATTCATGCAAGAAGAGGCCTTCCTTCCCTGGCTTCACTCCTGGCCACTCAGGAGCTGCCAAGTCCTCACTCCTGGCCAGAGCACTGTTCCTGTAGCTCCCTCCGTCCACATAGCAGGCATCCCTCCCTGCCCAGCTGCTGTGTGGCTTTGCACCTGCATACGCAAATTAACCCAACATCTTTGTTGGGTTAATTTGCATACTCATTCCTGATTGGCTGTGGGTGTAGTGGAGGTATGGTCAATTTTCATGTTTGTCTATTATTAGGAGATATATATATATATATATCATAGAGGTAGGGAGAGAGTGAAACATCAGTGATGAGAGAGAATAATTGACTGGCTGTCACCTGCAGGCACCCCCCACCAAAGTTTGAGCCCATAACCTGGGCATATGCCCTGACCAGGAATTGAACCATGACCTTGTTCATAAGTCCATGTTCAACCACTTAGCCACGTTTTCTGGGCTACAATATTTTTTTTAATCAAATTCTCTGCATAATTATTCAATCATCCAACTCCTTTTGGTCTGCACTACTGTCTCTGCACTGCACTGGGATACTATTGTCACACTACTGGTCTTTTCTGTAGGTTCTGTTCTCATGCAGAGAAGGTATAAGGCAAAGTAAATCTACTTCTTTATGGGGAATTTTCAGACTTTTTAGACCAAACCAACCACTTTCCTGAAGCCTGTCTTAACTCAGCAAATTAACATTAAACTTTCCATCTTGGGGGAGAGCCTAGGCAATGTGTTCCAGCCTGGAGACTACCAAGGGCTCCCCTTATGAATAGAACCAGTGTGCTTTGGTTTTGTTGAGTGAGATATGAGAACTGAGGGCAGAAATTGGACAGAGGAGTTCCTCACCTATATTAAAGTTGTGTGTATTTTAGCGGAGATAGAGGATAAATTTTAAAAAAATCAGTTGGTGGAATGATTGAATAATTCTATGCACAGAGATATTAAAAGATTTTATGAAATACTTATTTCTGCCCCACGAGACCTTTTGCTGAACATCCATGTTTCCTGAATACACCTCAGTCTGGGAACTATCCTATCATAGTGTTAAAATTTAGAGTCTTGGTACTCACTCTGCAGCCCAACTAAAAGTCCCCATTTTATTCATCTTTATAGCTCCCTTGTGCTTTGCACACTTATTTTCAAAACTATAACTACCAAGTGGATTTTTGGCAAAACAAAACAAACAAAACAAACAAACAAACAAAAAACTAATTTTCTAATGGTTAAGCACACTATACTCTGTACATTCACTTCAATTACATGGCAATGTTAGAGTTGTGTTTTCTGGGTTAAATTCTACATACAGTAAGTACTCACTAAATGTGAATTAATAAAAGGTGCCCTCTTTGGTAGGCCTTTGATTGTCTGCAAAAGGCTTCAACTCCTGTTTCCTTTGCCAGTGCCACTGTAAAAGCCCAAATCACTCCCTGTATAATCCCAGGTGGCGCCATTCTGAAAGACAATGAGGTGAGCTCCCTGGAGTTCACACTCACAATATAATGGGCTAGCCCTGTACTTCAAGAAGTAAATAACACTAATGCAGTTATTGGAAAATAGTAGCTTCAACCTCCCAGTATCTTTTTATTTTATTTTAATTTTTATTGAGTTTATTGGGGGTGATATTGGTTAATAAAATTATATAGGTTTCAGGGGTAGTATTCTATAATACATCATCTATAGATTGTTTGTTGTTTATTCAACATCCTAGTCAAGTATCTTTCCATCACCTTTTATCCCTCCTATAACCTTTTTTACCCCTACCTATCCCCCTTTCCATATGGTCTAGTTTTTTAAATTAAGGCAGCCTTGGGATTCACTTGTAGCTTTATTCATATATAGAATATCCTGTCCCTTTTTAAAATGGTCCACTCATACATAGGATCTTAGAGTGGTTGTCTCCAAAATGAAGGCACTTGTGTGCCAGTGAGTGTACATGTCTGTCCAGACGGTTGCAGAAAACCAGAAACTCTTTTTGTAAGCATTTTAGTTGATAAAAATAAAGATAAACAGCTTTGCAAATATTTACTATACAAATTTCCACTTGTTTGCTCAGTCTGTCCACACAGCAGATGGTTACATGTCATGTAGTGTAGGTGATGTGTCCCGAGGGAGAAATGGAACTTCTGCAACTCAGCAGGGAGGATGGAGACCTCCTCAGTGCCTCACTACCTTTCATCACACTGTGATGAATTACAGTTTACATCCATTGGGTTATGTGGATTTAGGGGTTTACTTTTGATATTAATTAAGTTTCACAAAATGGATGAAAGGCTTAAAATAATTCTAGACAATTTGCTACAGACTGAGGGTGGTATCAATGATGCACGCAAAAACTTAAAATCTCCATTCCCAGTGCACAGTCTTTTTCAGATAGATACAGAGAGCAACAGAAAAGGGCTAATCAAATATGATTTTAAAAATAAGAGTCCACATTTTAAAATTATCAATGACTATTTAAATATAGATTTATTTTTAACACTATTGACAAAGAACCTTGCTCTAAGTATACCCTGTCCCTTGAGAGACTAACAACTGACTATAAATGTAAAAATGGAACATCCCTTTAGCATGAAATCAAATCTTTGTAATTTTTAGCAATATTCTAACTGCTTTAAAGTTCTTTTGAAGTGGTTACAAATAATAAATATATAAATGCATAAGTAAATACATACAAATACATCTGCATATATTAGGACTGTATGCTTAAAATGTTTTTTTTTTTTAAACATTCTATTTTGTTTTCAAACCAATTTGAAGCTCTCTCTCCCTTATGGGTGATAAGGCATGTTTAGCAAACATTACCTGAACTACTTTTAATCCAGGTTTTCCCCTCTACGCTAATGTTCCATTATGACTTTTTAATCTTGCACATTAAGGATTTTCATTAAAGTGAGCTCAGGTTAGCATATTTTAACCTGCTCTAAAATGTTAACATGAGCCACAGTGGGCTAGCAGCTCAATAATCTTCCAATTGTCCCAAGCTTCAAATGGCCCATTGAGGCTCTATTTGTTCCAGTCTATTGGTTAAATATGTATTTGTGTGGATTTTTAAAACGTTTAGTTACTTACCTATAAGGCCTGAACAGCTAGCCTACTAAGTAAAGGCATTAGGAGACAGACAGTTGAATGTTAGACCCATTCAATTTTAATACATTTTTTCTATAATGAAAAACATTTTAAAGATATCCTTTACCTTTAGTTGTGTTATCATGGTATAAACATAGATTGTAGGCACATTTTCTGCATATTTAAGTCTGTTATGAAAAGTACCTATAGAAAATTATATTTGTTCCTGCTGTGGGTCAGTGACCATAACCAAGGTAAAATTTTTCCATAATATTTTTTTCTTTTAATATAAAAAAAAAAACATTAGATCATATTATGGAGTTATTCCAAAGCTATATACAAAGTTTTTGAGTTTAGTATGCTTACTTACTTTTTATATTAGATATACAGATAAAACTGTGATCATCTAATAATAAATGTGAACTTTATATATTTGATATGTTTAGCCAACATCTTCACTTTAGATAGCTATCTTCAGCCATCACTTTTCAAGCTACAAAAAGAATTTAGCCATTGCTTTTCAAGCTCCACAAACTTAGCAGTGCATAAGATTTGGGGGAGATAATAGATCAACCAAAGGACTTGTATACATGCATATAAGTACAACCAATGGACATAAAACTTTGAGGAGGGAGGGTATGTATGTGAGGGAGGGAGGGGGGCAAAAAAATCAATAAAATATATTTAAAAATTAATTAATTCATTAATTAAAAAAAAGGTATTATGTTGAAGTAATCCTGGACTATCCCCAAAAGAAAACTATGAAGAATCAGTCACCTAAACAAAATATTCCTTTGGCACGTAAGTAAGCTGTATGCCATGCTAAGAATGGCATCTTATTCTCTATGCTGAGAGAATAAGAATAAATGGGTATCTAATGGTCTCAGTTTAAAGAAGTCTCATTTTATGCTCTTTCAGAAGCACAGTGAATATTTTATACATTTTATTTCATCTCCTGAAATGTAAGCTTCTTATATACAGTGACAGTACTTTGAGCTCATCCTAAACATTTTATTGACCAAGGACAAGGGTACTACAAACCTAATGCCTACAATATAATTAAAAATATATAAATTGTGTTAACAAAATATTAAATAGTTATACTCTACCTATGTAAGAGTACCTTCATGTGAATGCCACATCCATTTGCAGCTAGGGCTCAAGGTCTGGAGAAGGGGCTGTGCACAAACAGATACACTAGACAAGAAATATAAATTTATCAATAGAAGGCATGGGGAGCCAGGAGGAGACCTTACTCTCTAGCAGAGGCCTAGACCCATTAGCTTTTATTTACTAGAATACACATTTGCCCTTTAGCAAAGCAAATAGGTAAAGTATGGTAAACAATGGTAAAGTTTGGTAAACAATGAAAGGATTAACAGGTTATGGGATTGCCTTCAGCCTTTCATTCTAAAGCAGGGCAATATTATGCTGATTTTCAGCCCTTGCTGAATATCAAAGCCGATTAGCCTTCCAGTGGACTTCTTGCATAATTATGCTAACTACTTGTTGGGCTTGGACTCTAGCATTTCTCCCTTTCTGTTTTTTGTTTGTTTGTTTGTTTGTGTTCCTTTGTGACATAATAACAATGATATTCGAGTTGTGGATGGTGGACAAATGGTGGGCAATGGCAATGCAGGTCGACCTTCTTTGGCATTATCCAGGGCCAACCTGTACCGATGCACAGCTGATGACTGCTAGCATGGCAAGTCTTCTTTATCATCCCCCATGTCTAGACTGTTTCTCCTCAGTCTTGTCAGCATGTTGCTTGGGGCTACTGCTATTGTGGTTGGAGTAGTCAATCATCTGCAGCCACAGGTACAATGGATCTCTCAGATCCATTGCTGAAGTTTCCACACAGGCTTGGAGGAGTTTTCTGGAAATATACAAGTATATCCTAATCAAACGTTTATAATGGGGCCCTTCCATAAGTCAGCCACAGGATCTTTCCATTTAACCAGACCATTTTCCTTTGGCTTATTCTGACACCAGTGTAATTCCATGGATGTCTTGCTATCAGCATTATGAGTAAAAAAATTTAAAGTGAAAACATTTAAAATCTTGAAATTTTACTTGGAAAGACTATCAAATATACATAACCCAAAGATTATATTACACATTTTTTTATAATTATTCTAAATTATATTAATTAGATGTAAACTGATTTTTATGTTAAAAATTTGGTTCAGTCCATAGAATTAATCCATCTTTTTTAATTAGGCCATATAAAATATTATATTCTAGGTTGAAATTTTATCACACGTAGTACACATAAGGACTCAATATATTTTGAACTCTTAATTTCTCCAGAGAAAATGCAAGAATTATTTTTTCTCAAAAATAAATTTCTATACTATCTGTATTTTATCACAACCATATAATTTCTCCTAACTTAATTTGAACTTTTAACTCTTTGAAGCTTTAAATTTTAGGTGCCAAGTTAAATACTTAGCATTTATCAGGTTAGTAATATATTTATATTGTAAGGATATGTTTCAAATAAAATACAAGACACATTTAATTAATAGATTCAAATCTATCTTTAGATTTTTCAAATGAGGGAAACTCAGATTAATATTTTAGCATTTTATTATTTTAAGATACCTAGATATTTAATAATTTTTACTATTTAATTCAGCAATGTTCTAAAGTTTTAAGTTACCAAAAACTTTGGAAAAGTTTGTTTCTGGTGAAAAGGCAGGGGGAGGAGGGTGTAGGCCTGGCCTAGCCATTTGAATTTAAAACTGCCACGTTTTTCTTTAGAGATAACATCTAATGTTGCTGCTGCTGGGTTCTCCACTTTTACAGGGAGAAGATCAACTGGCCCTTTCCTCCCATAGAGAGCCCAGTCAGCCCTTTCTTGAGTGACTGGACCCTCATTATTAATATATTTATAATTACTACTGAAAAGTTTCCCCACAAATTTTTCATTTAAGCTACATCCATCCATCCATGTTTCAAACATTTTGAGATTCCAAATCCAATTATCACTATCTAAGGCATTTTTCTTTGGCAAATTCTGTAATAGAGATAACTAACTGACTTCCAGTGGCTTTAATGTTAAAGTATTATTTTATATTCCTTTGTAAAAACAGGAGTGCCCTGGGACCTGTAAGGCAACCTTGGAATGCAGTCCATGATTATGGAAACACTGATCTTATTGCCCAAACACAGCCTGTATATTTTCCTTGTGTCATTTTTGCCATCTTCTAAAGAAAAACAGTTTTGGGTTTATTCTATAGAATCCATTAAGCAATGGGGCTCAAGAGGCCACCCAAAATTGGGCGGGGCATGCCTTCTTTTAAGCTAGCCTTTTTCACTTCATGGGTACATAAATCCCAGATGCATCTCTTAAATTGTGAGAAATGTCTTATCTATCCAACTTTCAAATGACGGACTGATTGTGAAATAAAAACATGGCAAAAATGAGACTTTTAATAGCACTCTTGGGATTGGGCATCCATTTTACAGGATCACCAAAAGACCTAGTAATTAATGAGCTGTGGCCTTTTTAATTATCTCTACCTCCCTTTGTCTCCTTGGACAAGTACCATCAGCCATGTGTCTCCCCACCCCCACATCCTGTTTACTATGGGGCCACCTAGGTTTCTTTTCTAAAGACAGATAAAACAACAATCAACAATAAACATCTATAACATATAGACAAGGCAATAAATCAGAGCTCTTTTCATGGATTTTTTTCCTATTCTGCTCTCCATAGCACTGTCTGGTGTTTAAAGTTATTTTTGCTAAAATCTGCCTGTTCCAAGGTATCATATAGTAATTTTCGGACAAAGCATTAAAGAGTTCTTTTGTGAAATGACTGTTAGTCCCACGTCCTCTAGCTGTTGAGCCTTTCCACACTAGAGGCAGAGGATCCGGGGGCCTTAGGTATTACAGACTTTTAATCCCCAATACGAATTAAGCATAATGCAATTCGTACAAGAGCTCACCTAGTGGAAGATAACAAGGGCACTCATTTTCCTTGAGCCTGATTTAAGAGAGTACCTTTTGACATTTTAATTTATTTGTCCCTGAGCATACAAGCTAAAATTTTTCTATGAGGTTTTTGACTTTTACTCGAATTCTTCCCCATTATAGCCTGGCTTGAAATAAAAGACATTCCCCCCCACTTACAGCTTGCAACTTCCAAAGAATGACATGGGATTTGTGTGCAGTGAGTCTCCCCACCTTTCCAAGGCACTTCCCACCTTTCTGGTGAACTTTCTTTGTTTTTCACTCCAGTGAATCTTCTTCTCCAATTCCCTTTTTGAGGCATCCATTTGTGGCTAATGTTCAAAGTCTGGAGAAGGGGCTATGCAAAGACAGATACAATAGATACAAATTTAGACTTCATGACAATCTAGAAGGCTAAGTTGAATTTAAAATTCTCAGACTCCTAACAGTCTGTCTGGAAATGAAGGTTTGGGGAAGGTGCATTTGGCCTAGGCTCTCATTGCTGCATTTTGTTCCCATCCCCCAGTCACACACAGCAAGAGGATCCCCAGTTTACATGCCTGACTTTTTAGAAACGTTCCCCTTAAATGACCCTTGGCTATCCTTCAATCCTTCAAGTCTAGGGGTTTGTACATCCCAAATACTATCCAGCCTCTGGGAACACACCTGAGAAAGGGACCATGCACTACCTATAATGGACTCATGACCATTTAACTAGAAAGGGACTTCCATGGTCTCCAGAATCCAGAACAGGTCTAGAGGAGAGCAGACTCCATATTGACTTGAGGCTCCAGCCTATGATCTCTCTCGCGGTGCTTAGCACTGTCTGGCAAGGTGATTGATTAGTGATTCTTTGATTAATGTTAGATACATTTTATAGTTTATTTACTCACCTTAACCACCACTCTGGAAAATGAAGCCCATGAGGTAAATATTGTATTGATTAATTGCTCTACTATCATCCAATAAAATGAGTCATTCACTTTATCTTATTGTTACCTGTTAGTCTAACGTCATGTTTTCCTTTTAGAACAGACTTGAAATTTTCATGCAGTAAGTATGGAAAGTATCCCTAAATCTCACAAGTTTCAAGATTATATGTTTATATGAGCCTAGACTCTTTGGGAATTTTAGAATATTGGTATTACTGTCTACCCACTTTTATGGCCCAATAATTAGAAGGGTTTCCATTATTTGGTATCTAATGGCTTGGAGAAAGTAGCTGTTGCCATATTGATTATAATGCCACTGCTTTTACATCTCTATAAACACAAACCCTAAAAGGATGTAAGTACCCTTTAAACTATGAATTTTAAATGTTACTGCATTTCATTCTTGTTTTTCTTTTTGTAAAAAATCCCAAATCCAAAAATTTAAAACTTGATCATCTCTTGTGTCTGCTTGGTATAGCAGCAGCCTTGGACATTTTGCAAAAAAATATGATTTTGCAAAACAATATGATTTGCAATTTTAGACACTAGATCTTTCCTATAAGAATCAGAAACATGTTTTGAGTCTGCATCTCTGTGCTCTAGCTTTTACTCAATCTTGGTCAAATCCCAGGATGAGAAAGATGTGCAAAAAACAAAAAAACAAAAAACAAAAAATACAAAACTCAAAACTCCTCTACTTCAAAATAAAAAAAAGGATAATTTAAGCAGCAAAAGTGTGTCAATTTGAATTTAATGTCTTTGAATTAATGGTTGCATTTTAATGTTTCATATTATAGATATGTCTTAGATAAATAATTAAAACTTATTACCATTTCTATGAATCTCAATTACCAACTTCATGTATAGTGAACACTAATTCTGTTTACATTTATATTTCTCAGCCTGATACTATGGCAGGACAAATTAATTAGCCACCAGCATAGACTATGCAGTGCTTAAAAGATGCGATATGAAGAACTAAACTACCACCATAAAAGAGTTAAACTGAATATAAATTTATAAATTAAATGGAAATGAAACATAAATATAAGAGATAAGAGGAAAAAAGCAGAATTTAGTTTTTGCTATGAGTGCACTAGATTATATTAGTTTTCACTACTGTAAGTTGTTATACTTCTATCTGAACCATGGCATATTTCAGTTTTTCTAAGAAAGAGGTCCAGTAGAGCATCTTACCTAATAATAGAGAAACATGTAAATTGACCATATCTCAGCTACGCCCACAGTCAAGCAGAGTGAGTATATAAATTAGTCCAACAAAGATGGCAGTTAATTTGCATACATACCGGGTGCGGGAACCTCCTTGGCACCCAGATCACTCTCATCTGGCCATTGGGCTGAGGCTTGAGGCTTGGGAAGGGGCCAAGCCTGTGATTGGAGGTGCAGGAGGGAAGGGGATAAAAAAAACAAAAAAGTAATGTCATATCCTATGAAAGACACTTTTTGAAAATGCCTAAAGAAAGTTGTCATTTTTTTCATGGTAAAGGGACTGGAGTCCGTGTTGATGAAAATACCTTGGCAGTTGTGGTGACTGGCAGTGGCTGCAGTGGCAGGGTGATGGGGCTGGTGCCTTCCCCTGATCAGCCTGGAGGCCAGACTGTGTGCACAGTCATTTAAATAAAAATTCACATCTTGATGATGTGTAGTCAATATTCTGCTTTAGTTTCATCCTGTTACCTAGAAAAATTGTATGAATTTGAAAATACTAGCATTTTTCTAATGGTTTTTATAGTGTTAGAATTCTTTTTTTTCCAAATAGTTTTTTACAACTTTTTTGAAGTAGGAGTATGTATAAGTGCTGTGCATTTGTTATGTTTTTCTTCATTAAGGAATATTAGCAACTTTCATTTCACTCATAATATTGTTTAAGAGTCTCCAATGACATGCGAAGTAAAATTTCCCAAAGTTGGGGGGGGGGAAAAAGAGCAGTCACTCCAAGACCTTTTGAAAAACATACAATTGCAGCCCCACTGGTGTAGATTATGATCCAAGAGATCAATGTTGGATTCCCAGTTTGGGAATATGCCCTTTCCTGCTTGTGGGCTCAGTCCCCAATAGGGGGCATGCAGGAGGTGATCCACTGGTGATTGCTCTCAACATTGATGTTTCTATCTCTTTTTCTTCCTTCCTCTCTCTGAAATCAATAAAAACTTACTAAAAAGGTATTATTGCTCTTGGTTTTAGATTTCTCATTGGCAATGTCAATTCTCCCCTTTATGTGACTTTGCATGCTTCCCACTTTCTCCACCATCCTCTGCAACTTAATAATAAAGGGTTTCATACAACCCCTGTCATCTGAAAGAAACATTTTTCTTTCTTTTCCCCATCAACTCAAGAAGCTCAAAGATTTGACCATGTTCACACATTTCCCCAGGGATGCTGCAAGACACAGGGAGATGAGATGGTTTTATCTTTTGTTGCCTGCAAGTGTGGCAAACCCCTTTCTGGCAAAGAAAATGAGTGGGAAGATAAGTGAAATGTCAGAATAACTTGCTGCTTAACTCAGTTCATATGTTGGGGGGGGGGGCAGGTGGACATACACATTCACAAGCTCTGAGTTCTACCTGAGTTTTATATAAATACTTATGTACATATGTAGTTATTTTATTGTTTAGTTATTAATATGCATTTTCTGCATATGGATGAAGCAACTCACATCTTTATTTGGTTTCTCTAGGCTGTAAATTTGTACTGTTTCCCAAGTCAGAGAGTTTACTTGAAAGTGGTTCTCACTTAACCTGCAATCAAGAATGACCACATTTGAATCTACTCACAAATAAGTTGGTTATCCCTCATCTAGGTGGCCTGATTTGGCTTCACAAAAGGCTAGGTCACACAACACTGTACTCCCACCTAGGCCATTATTATAAACACCTCTGGACCTCAACTTAAGGAACAATCTGCTGAGTTGTTTCTTTTCAGAATGCTGGTTCCAGGAATCATAAATTTACTATGGGCTCTAACTAGTTTGGCCATTCTCTGGATACGGATAAATATATAGCTTTATAATGCTTAAATTGAGCAAATTAAGCACACAGTTCCATTTCTGTACATAAATAGACAAAGAATGAAGTGCCACTTGTTTGGGGCAGGGCTAAATTATGTGGAGACCACGACATGGGATTTTTGTGTTATCTAAGCCCTTATTGCCCAAAATGTCTCTACCCACTGATATACAAAGAGCATATCATTAAACACTGGGTGATCACACTATCTGGAGAAGACAGCTCTTGTTAAAATGTAATATTGTTACTCAGCAATTAACTTGTCAAAAATTAATATGTCAAAATATGAATATATGCCCTAGTGGTTTGCCTCAGTGGATAGTGCGTAAGCCAGAGAACTGAAGAGTCAAGAGTTCCATTTCAATCAAGGACATGTACCTCGATTTGGTGGCTCTGTCCTGACCGTTGGTCTGAGTATGTGGGGAGGCATCCATCAATGTGTCTCTCTCACATTGATGTTACCATCTCTCTGTCTCTCCCCCTCCCTTCCACTCTCTAAAAGGCAATGGAAAAAAAAATGTCCTCGAGTGAAAAAACAACATTAACAACAACAAAAAATTTATCTAGAATGACTAATTCTAGTAAAAGGAAGGGAGTTGAGTCTGCCTACCTCACACTTGAGATGGACAGAAATGGTAGGAGGTAGGGAGGTAGGAGAAGGGACAACATTGCAGGCAGAGGGAATCCACCTTGCTCTCTCCAGGGGAGTGAAGGTGAGTCACTTTCTCAGGAATTATAACCTTGGAAAAAGTGACCTCAGTGTAGATGCCAGAACCATGGAAAGTCAGGCAGTGCTGCTTTGAGGGACCTGCCCTTCCCAAGGTGGGGTCTAGGGAGGCAACTATATAACAGAGGAGGTGACAAGGAACCAGATGCAATAGCCTCATTGCACAAAGCTCATGGAGATGAGGCACTCAGTAGTGTGTATATAAGAGTTAAAGAAAACTGGAAAAGATGTTGAGCATCCCCTGGCTCTCAGTGTTCTGTTGGAGAACAAATATAACCTAGAATGGGCAGAGCTAAGACTTGAGCAATTGTGTTCTTCATATATCGATAGAAAAATGACTTTAAAGTGGGTTAGGTATGTATCAACATATATGGAAAAGCAAACACAATTCCTTTCCTATTGAAGTTTACATTCTAATGGATGAGATAGGCAAACCCAACGAATAGAAGTAATTCATTTTAGGTTGGATTGTCTAGAAAGGTTTCATTGAGGAGGTAATAGGTAAGTTAAGAACCAAAGAATGGTAAACAGAGGGAGACACCTTCTGAATCCCTGAGTTGGGAGAGAGCTTGACACAGGCAGGATTAGAAAGAACAAAACAGTGAAGGGGTAACAAGGGAGCTGGAGAATGCTGCAGGCAGTGTTGGAGAGAGATACAGGCCTACAGCTCTAAGTAAAAGATTTGGAGTGACATTAAATACAAAGTCACTGCAGTTGTTAAAGGCTGTGACAAGATAAAATTTACATTGAAAAATAAATCCTTTTGTGGGAATCCAGGACAGGACAAGGAAACAGAAGGGGTCAAGTTAGAGGTATTGTCATGGAAGGGAGATAGATGGCTTGTTCAGGTCTAACAATGGTGGAAGCAGGACAGGATTGGCTAATAGGTTAAATGTGGCAGGTGAATAAGTAGCAATCACCAAGAACAACTCTTGAGGCTTTTGTAAAGAACCCAAAGGGAGGGGGCAGAGAATATGTGGACAGGCAAAAGAGATTTATGGGAAATTATGAGTTT
The DNA here is from genome assembly GCF_014108245.1 of Pipistrellus kuhlii. Taxonomy (NCBI): domain Eukaryota; kingdom Metazoa; phylum Chordata; class Mammalia; order Chiroptera; family Vespertilionidae; genus Pipistrellus; species Pipistrellus kuhlii. The sequence goes on from NW_023425562.1 coordinate 9,521,460, forward strand.
TAATTTAATATGTTTGATACAGAGGTAAGCTAGGCAGTTGCACATGGAATTCCGGAGGAAGAACAGTAATAAAGATGGTCTTGTATTTGTTTAAATCCCTTTGAATTGTCTTCTGCATGTTGGTGGCCTGGAAACGCTAGTTGTTTATGTCACTGGTTCTCATTCATACCATTACTCATTTTTTCAGTCATTTGAGAAGATGCATTATTTAACCACTGGGCCCAGTGCTGTGAGAATATGGAGATGAGTATCATGCACTTAGAGGGCGGATGGAAGGAGAGCATTCAGTCACCTTGCCTATGTCCAGCTTTACTTGGGCCAGTAACTGGGCTAGGGCCATGTGCTTAACTTCCTGTCCCTTATCTCTAAAAATAAGAACCCAAACATCTGAGTTCATGGCAGTTTGGGAAATGTTCATGTGATAAACTTGAGAGAATAGTGGCCAACATATGGTTTAAATCAGTTAATAAATCAGTTAGTGTTGTTTGTAGTACTATTTGGTTATATTAAATTTAGGATGTGACAAATAAATATAGACACTAGTAAACTAGAAATTACCTAGAAATAATCAGATGCCCAAACACTTTCAGAGAACCCAAGGAGATTCAATGTTCAAGCTTTGAAGAAAGGTTTTAGGGATATTTCATGACTGCATTAAAGTAAACTTCTGTAATAAACAAGATTAGGTGCTCTCATTCTGAAAGCAAAATTAAGGTACCTTGATGGTTAGCTTTAGTGGTTAGTGAATTCCATGGACTGTTCAAACCAAACCTACATAATATTAAGTGAAGGTGACACATGGGACTAAATACTCATTTAAGGAGAAGCTGAAAAAGATAACTTGCTGGTTCCTTTACTTTAATCCTAGTGTCACTTCTATCAAGGATACTACAATATACTAGAGTATTTAAGAACAGGAGAAATTAACTGTTTTAAAAGGCAGCAAGGAGTATAGAGTTTTAGAATTTTTTTTTTTTTTTGTACATACAGCAAAAGTTGTTTTTTTCCTCCCTAAGAAATTCTGTAAAAGCTCAGTGTGCTAAATTTGAGCCCCTTTGATAGTCTGGCCAATGCTGGGTATTTAGTCATATCCTAATTATGATTTAGCTTTTAATGTTTTAGTATTGTCTCTAACTAGACTTTTATATGTAGAAAGACCTAAATTATGCCAATAATTCAGCCAGCCATGCTCTCTAAATTTTAGATTTGGACATGTGACCTGACAAATGATTTCTGTCCCTTCCAGCTGCTAAGGGAAACTCTTAAAAGTGCATCAACATAATTAAATTTATAGGACATATCAGGGCTTATGAAGTTAATAGGAAATAACATTGACATTCAGATAATTCGGGATGCATGTCCTACATTTCATATGCACTTACAGATAGACTGGCTGCATGAATGAATCATATTGAAGTGCTTTTCCAACAGGGATACGAGCTATGAACTAAACTCCCTGTCAATTTGGTGGAAGGTTTTCCTGATTCCATGCTGCAGAAACTTACGAGAGGACCAACTTATAATGAAGTCCCAATGCTGCCTCATGTTCTCCGAAAGGAATTCAGATACTGGGCAGAGGCCATTATCTTCCTGAACTATCACCCACCATTCACAACCGAAGGTTCAGGGCACATGAATAATGCCACACTGGAAGGGGAGAGTCTGCTTTCCCAAGCTCACCAATTCCCACATGCCTCCCTGTCTACCTGTTGTGGCAGTGCTGCAGCAAGAAGCCAATTATTTCAGAAGGCTTTTGTTTTGCAGTGCGGCAGGTTCACTGACTGCTGCACATTAATTTCTGGTGGTAGGAATAATGGCCACCTGGTTGGTTTTGCCTGTAAATGTCAGCCCACAGCACAGCAATTCTAATCCACAAACTACCACCATGAGGCAGAAAGTACAAAAGCTCATGTAGGATTTGATTGGAAAGTAATTATGATTTAACCTACCAGAAGTATTCATAATAACACTATTTGACCTGCTTCTATGGTGCAGATAGAAGAAACATCTTGTATGGGGAGAGCTCTAGCAATGGACGAACCTCAATGACAAAGACACATGTGAGAGATTAATGATAGGAGAGAAAGGAGCTCTGCTCAAATCACATCTATAGAAAGCATGCCCATGGAGAAGGGGATGGGGAGGGGTGTCACAGAATCCTGGAGAAGAAGAAACATAGCTAGTTTGAAAATATTTTTAATGTTATAAATGCTCCAACTTGTTTTTAGCCACTCAATATATCAGATTTCAGTTAGGAAAATTAAAAGCACAACAGTTATTTCAACAGCAGAATGTAAGAGAACATGAATATATATATATTCATATATATATAGACTGAAAAGATAAAATAGCCCACCAAGGTAACACTGAAATAGACACCATAGGAAGTAGCTTCTAGGCATGGCCCCAGGAAAATTGGAGGAACCCAGGGAGCTGGAACCAGACTTCTGAGAAAGGATCATTGTCCAAATCTTGCCTCAGGAGAGCCCCCTTTGTGGCTGGAGAATGCTGGAATCTCTGAGGAAGCACCATGGGGCTGATCCTGAAAGTGGAGATGAAATGTTTCAAGTTGAAATCAATTGCTAATGGAAATAAACAGTGATGCTAGGCTAGAAGCATCTGTGAACAAAAATACAAGCTAGAACCTCTGCCTCCTCTATTCTTTATGACCCCTCCCCTCTGGTGCCACCTAGAAAGGAGGAAGGTGTGTTTAGAGTTGAGAGACAGTAATTTACTAATCAGCACAGCCAGTGTTAACTGTACTCTGAAACTTTATATAACCACATTCCATTAGTAGCTTCCAACAAAGGCACTTCACTATAGCCATGTAGAGAACAAAGCAGAGACATTTAAAGTGACTGGTTCAAGGATTCAAACTTGAACCTAATCTCCTAATGCCAGCCTACAGCTCTTTTCTCTCATCCAATTAACTTTTCAAAACACTTTTGTTTAGTGGGAATTCATGCAGTAAGATTCAGAAAGAAATCTCACATTTTGCAATCAGATGTCAAGTCGCCAAAGCCTTCTGCTTCTTTTTCTGGTCCTCTAACACCATACATCCTGCAACAGTTAGTAAAAAATTGCCTTTTCTTTTGAGAATTTTTTTGGCAAATGATACCAAAATAGTCATTGATGTGTTTCTATACTTGTAGTTTTCGGATTTTTTAAAAAATTATTTTATTGATTTTTTACAGAGAGCTAGAAATGTCCATGAGAGAGAAACATCGACCAGCTGCCTCTTGCACACCCCCTCCTGAGGATGTGCCCACAACCAATGTACATGCCCTTGACCAGAATCAAACCTGGGACCTTTCAATACGCAGGCCAATGCTCTATCCACTGAGCCAATCCGGCTTTGGCATGTTTTTGGATTGTTTAGGCAGAAGAGCTGAGAGCTTCCTACCCATTTGACTTGATCAGTAGGGAAGTTGGGTCTCTAACATTCTGCCCACTTACATGAATCATTTAACAAATAAATGGGGAGGAGATGGAGAATAAATAGCCCATCAGAGGATCAATCCATAGAGGTAGTTCTCTTGCCATTGTTCTTTGTTTTCGACATTTTATTTTAAAAGTATATTAAATTGTTATGTTCAAAGTAGAGAAAAATATCCCTCCATACTCTCATATAAATTGCAGAAAAGTACAAAAAGTGTTTAAGTTATCTGATTTTTTTTCTTTTTGGTAGAAAGTTATATTTAAAAGTTTAGATCTATTGAAAAAATTATCAGAAAAAAAAGTGACACATTGGAAAAGAGGCATGTGGATCCAATAACAAGGACCATTGTGTGGTTTTCATCTGTTTGTCCTTTCCCTTAGATTAGTACATATTCACTAATTTTACAATGGAGACCTTTTAAACATATCAATAGGTCAATAAATCCATAATGTTAATGGGGCTGTACTTAACTAAGACTTAATGGAAGAGTTTCCTTGGATGGTGTATTATATTATTATAAATGCTACTACTGAAAAGATTTATACCTATTGATTGGGACTTTAAGCAAGTTCATCAGTGAGGCAAATAAGGAAGTTTTGTAGACTTGGATACAGCCCTAATATATTCAACATAAGGAATGAGAAGGGATAAGCTTTCTATTTTCCTGCATTTCAAACCATTTCTCTTGTTATTTTATACCTTTTCCCATACTTCCTAGAGCACTGGTTCCCATTTATGGAAGCCTTTTCACCTGCTTCCATCCACCTAGAATGTGTCCACCAACACTTTTTATCTTAACAAATTCACCTTTCTCTGAGGACCCATTTTATAGCCCAATTCCTTCACAATGCCCTTCCATATAACGTACTGTTTACCATAATTCAACATTCTCCCTTCTTATAAATACTTAATCATGCACTCTGTCTTTTATACTTACTATAATATTATCTCATGGCTGATTAATGTGTCTTGGACTGTAAGCTCTTCAGAGAAGATTTTTATCCCATCTACCTTCCAGCCCCTGTTGTTGTGCCAGCTGACACCAAGTATATTCTGAATGCTTTTTCTCTTGAATCACCAGTGTGCATATCCATGACATGAGCAATTTCCTACTTTGGGCAGTTTACAGATTCCAAGGCAATTCTACAAACATTATCTATCAGAATGATGTGGGAATCCTGGTTGGTGAATACTGTCATTTCTCCATAATTAAGTAAAGAAACTAACATCTGATTGGTTAAGGGAATATCTCATACTAATAGACAGCAAATGAAAGGCCAGGGCTAGATATTAGAGTCTCTAAAAATAAGTCCAAAGTTCTTTTGGTTAAAATTTTTAAGCTATGTTTCTCTATCCTGTATTCAAGAAGAATTTGAATGAATGAGGGGAAGATAAAAAATAAAGCTGTCGTTTTTCTCCAACCATGGTTTTACATATTTCTCTCATCAGAACGTTTTAGGTTGTTTTTGTCTATTTGTGTGTTTGTTTGTTTAAAATTTAAATACCCAAGTCCCCACTGAAACCTAGTAAATCAGAACTCTTGGTGTAGGGCCTAAGAACTAACATTCTATTGCAAAATTTACTTATATAGAAAACTCAGCAATTGAGGCAAACTATCATGGTGGTTATATTTTGTTTATTTATCAGTCTAAGAGTGAGAAGAAAAAAAAACTTTCTCTTTTGTAGCTCCCTTTTAGCACAATCTTTCTGAATTTTAGTTGTTTAATATTCCATCACCATCATTTGCAAGTATCACTTTCTTGAAATGGCTATAAAATAGGTATGAAACTTCCCTTAAACATCCATCAATACATTTAACTGCAGCTACCAGCCTCTGGAGTATGTTTAAAGGTGAGAAGTTGGGGAAGGAATCCAAAGGTATCAGAATATTATATTTTGCCAACATCATTGATAGGCAAAGGGCATTTCATTTCAGAGTCTATATTCATTTTTAACAGAAACTGTTCTCTAATTTCTCTTATACATATGTTCAAAGGCAGTTTGGAACTAAACTAGCAATGTTCCTGAAAATTGAGTTTCTGAGATGCAGGTAATCCCATTTTTAGAGAACAAGTTCAGAAAGAACTCTCTGCCACTACCATGATGCCTTGAGAGCCCTGTTTGAGCAGAAGTAGCTTGGGGGTACATTGTGTGGAGCACATGGGGAATAAAAGAGAGTTCAGAGTAGTACTGTAATGCAAAAGGAGAGAAACATCAAGACTATAATGGAGCTTTGGACATTCTGAGTATCTCAGTGTAGGGCAATTCATCTGTAGCACCAACTCTCTCTACTAACATGAATGTATTTGTAATACCTCCAATGTGTCATCTTATTATGAATCTGTATATGTTTATACACATACATGTATGTACAAGGTGGGGCAAAAGTAGGTTTACAGTTGTTTGTATGAAAAATAATATAATAATTAATAAATAATAATATAAGAATAAACTCTGTGCATTGGATACTCACAACTGTGAACCTACTTTCCCCCCCACCCTGTATAGATGTAATTTCATTATTTAAAACTAATAAAGTGGGGATAAATGGTGATGGAAGAAGACTTGAGTTGAGATCGTGAGCACACAGTACAATATACAGAAGATATCCTATATAATAAAACCTAATATGCTAAGTGCCTGGTTGCCTATTCAACCAATCAAAGTATAATATGCTAATGATATGCCAAGGCCATCATTAAACTGCTAGCTATGATGTGCACTGACCACAAAGGGGCTGATGCTCTGACTGGTAGGTTAGCTTGCTGCTGGGTTCCAGCTGATTGGGACTGAGGAAAATGGACTGGACATACCCCGGAGCCTTTCCATGGTCTCTCGCTGGCTGGTCAACCTCCCGAATCCCTCCCAGGCCCCAATTTTGCACTGGTGAGGCCCCTCAGCCTGGCCTGCACCCCCTCACAATCCAGGACCCTTCGGGATATCAGAAAGCAAGTTTTGGCCCAATCCTGCAGGCCAGGCTGAGGGACCCCACTTGTGCATGAATTCATGCACTGGGCCTCTAGTATTATAGAATTGTACACCTGAAACCTATGTAATTTAATTTTATTAACCAATGCCCCCCTAATAAATTCAATAAGAATAAATACACACGCACAAAGAACTATTCACTGGGTGCTTTTAGAAAGCCACACATATACAATTATTTCCTTCATGTTTAGCTCATTCTCTTTCGTTTATTTCCCCTTTTCCTGTTTTGTTTCTGAGTGTATGACATGCTGTATGGACTAAAGCAGGTTGTATTGGACTAAATAACTCATTCTGGTTCCAATCATGTGTACAATGCTTATTATTTGGGAGGGTTCCACCCACTAACAACTCTGGCTTCAGAATCCATTGTTTTCAGAGCTCTTCTGACATCACTCAGGCGTGCTGATTGTACACAAACAAATATGCCTGGGCTTGATAAGGCTAAATTGCATATAAGCTCAAGTTTTTCTTTGCTTTTATGTTTAACAAAAATAACTATGTTATTTTCAGATCCAGTCAGACCACAAGAAAAGCTACCAACTCTTGCCAAAAAAAAAAAAAAAAAAAAAAAAAAAAAAGACAGATTGGTAAAAACAGAAGGGAAAAGGACAAAACTTATTTTCCTTCTTAGAACAAATGAAGCAAAAGGTCCAATTGGAAGGCTGAAGACATTGCTTGATGGATGGGGCTGGGGCTGAAGCCAGCTTCCCCAAAGCCTCGATCCTCTCCAGTCAGAAAGCAGCACTGTCTAAAACAGACAATGCTGACTGTATTATTCAGGGTTCTTCAGAGAAACGGAACCAATGGGAAACACACATATACATTCATATACATGTGCACATACATACCATGAGAGAGATTTATTATAAGGAAATGGCTCATGTGATTAGGTAAGTTGACAAGTCCTCAAGATTAGCAGACAACAAACTAAAGATCCAGGAGAAACCATGGTATAGTTCTAGTTCTAGCCCGAAGGCCTGAGAAACAGGAGAGCCATTGATGGAAGTTCCAGCCCAAAAGCTAGGAGGCTTTAGACCCAAAAAGAGCCAATGTTTCAGTCCAAGTTCAAACGCCAGGAAAAACTAAAAACCCAATTCAGCAGTCAAGCAGAAAAGGTTTCCTCTTAGCCATTTTGTTCTATTTGGGTCTTCAACTTATTAGATGAGACCCACCTACATTAAGGAGGACAATCTGCTTTACTCAGTCTGCTGGTTCAAATGCTCATCTCATCCAAAAATAGTCTCACAGACACATCCAGAATAATGTGTGGCCCAATGTTTGGGCTCTCCATGGCCCTGTCAAGTTAATACATAAATTTAACTATCACGCTCACCTTGAAATCAAAGTCTCCATGAGACTGGGGCTTGAAGGTCATGCAGTCTGAGCTTCCACTCAGGACAGGCATCCCTTCCTCTGCCTCCTGGAACAAGTGTCATCCAGATTCTGCATTGCATCTCAAATTATACTTTCCCAGGTGTCCCACTCTGTTGTTGGAAATTTAGACTAAAATATTTATTGGTGTCTGATCTAGGTGCCTTCATATTTCTACACCTTTGATCAGGTCCTTCCTTGGCTTGGAATGTGTCTCTATGCGATCTCTTACCTTGAGTCTTCTCTAATGTTTGCAGGCAAATACCAAAGGCTTTGCCTTCAGGAAAGCCACTCTGGCAATAAAGGGATAGCAATCACACTACAAGGGTTACGCTATTAAGTGTTCAAATATATGCAAACAGTGAATGGAGAAGGGCAGAGTTCTAGCAATCAGTTTCTATGCCTAGTTCTTGCAATCAGCAGAGCAACTAGACCTAATCGGTTATACTGTGAACTAGCATCATCTGTGTAGCATATATGTATAGATACTGTACAGAAACATGAATTTTGAACTTGAGTTTTTATAGGGTAGTTGGAGAGACAGAGAAAGGACATGTTACAAATGCAGTGGAGGGTACTGAGCAGTACATGAGAAGCAGTCAGTGGGTGGCCAGGCTGAAGGAGCTCAGAGGAGGAAGCAATCAGTGGAAAGATTTGGTTGAGATGGGTTCTGTGTTTAGATTCTTAAAGGACAAGTATTGCTTATTTCCACTAAAGGGAAGGCAGGAGTTCCTACAAAGGGGACAGGATCTGTGCAAAGGGACAACGATGGGGATGAACAGTTTGATTCAGGAATCCTTGCAAAGTCACACTCCCAGGGACTCAAGCTCTTGAGCTTCTGGAGGTAAATTACTCACAATTAGTAAATGCCTTAGACCCAGACACAGTCAGGGTTTCTGAGATTAGGAGAAAATCTGAGGAAGTTTGCTTCTCTGGGGATTTAAAGTATGTATTTACCAAGACTGTGCGAGCTGTTCAGACAGGTTTGAAACTTGCCACAATGCATCTGTCCTCCTACTGGACTGCATCGGATCCCTGTTGGTCATCTCTCGGGATAAATGAATTTCAGTCTCTCTCTCCACACTAGTTTTCACACCTCTGCTGCCAAGAAGGTGGGGGGGGGGGTGCAATTAATGTTGCTGCTGACAGTTATTCCAGTTTGAGTCAAGGTCCCTGGAGTGGAAAATCTCACCAGGATACCTAAGAGTTATATCTGGATTTGCAGTAAAGGGCTGCTTTAAAATAATTATAAGATAAAACAAAAGGTTGCTAAGTGAGAGTGTCTTATAAAATCTTTAGGTACCTCTCTTTACTCTTTATTTTAAGTCATTATTAGTTGTAAAACATGTGCCCAGACATGTGCTAGATGCTGTAGTGTGGATTCACTTAAAAAGAGAAGATATAGAGTCTGATCCAGGGAATTAGAAGCCCAGTGTAAAGAATATGTGACTGATTATGGTGCAGTGACTCAAACAGGGTAGTTGCTCTAAAAACCCTTGTTGAATAAATCATCAGGTAGAATAAAAAGAGGCAAGGGCAGATTAAACTATTTAGAAGAAAGATCCACAATTTATTTAATATCAAAACGTTAGCATTCCTTCCCACCCTCTGTCACTTCTTTCCTGGTCTTGGTGCTCTTTTATGATATAAACCTTTCAGAGAGCAAACTATTGCACACACCCTTTCTCCTTCCCATTGCAGCACTGCCAAGCGTGCAGTTTTCACTATGAGAAATAGTTAAGTACAATTAGTTTGTACCTCACGTCTAGTTATCACTCAGCCGAGCCGCCTGTTAAAGCTTTACATTTTCACGTAACTCTCCTGTTCATATCTCCTTTTTTAATTATTTCTACAGGTTTTAATTTGTAAACTGTCATGTGAGATCCGGGGTTGGTTGCATTTTGCCAGAGTAACTGATATGATTGCAGAAGCAAATTACTGCTTTACCTAAGGCTTTTTTTTTTAGACAAAAAAAAAAAAATACTACAATACTACATATTTCTATGTTGGGGAGAAACTCTAGAAAAAGCTTCTAAGGAAACACAACAATTCTTGTCTCCTGAAAATGGATAGATTCAATTAAATGCTCACAATCTGGTTAGCTTTCAATAAATACCATTCAAAACCATAAGTCTCACTGTTACACGCAGGACACCAGGTAATGAAGCTTGCATCGTTGTCGCTGTCAAGATTTTCATCCAGTAACACACAGCTTCCAAACTCTTATCTAGAACTCAGAAATATTACTTGCATTATAGGTCTCTTGCAATAATATCATCATTATTTTAACTTGATAGCCCTTATAGAAAAACCTTTTCATTCAGGTCCCATCCAATGGAGAAGGGGTGAGACTGAAATTTGATTTTTTTTAAATCCATTTTCTTCATATAGAGATTGAGAACTGTGACAGTCTTGGAAGGCATCCTTAAGAACATAAAGGCATTAAAGTATTTTAAGAAATGTTAATGGATAATAAACTCTTGAAAACCCAACACAGTCACAGATATATATATAGTTAAGAATTACTTATGGCAGTAATTATGAATATAGATTTACCCAAAATACAACACACATATAAGTTTATATATGTATATACATATCTATGTTTTGTATGTATATGTGCATTTTATCTATATATGTTTCCTAGTTACAAATGACTTTTAGCTGATCAATATCCTATGCACTAAATGATACTAATGATCTCTATGTCAGAAAGATTAAGGTCCAGTTATCATAAGTACTTGAAAGTAATAGAATTGAATCAAACTGCCCACAGATCTGACTTCATTAATTCACAATGTCTTGCCCTCTAACGGGAGTAAATTGATGTTTTCGTTCTAGTGCACTTAATCAAACACTGGAGGAGCAAGAAGGAGGAGAGGGTGGAGGAGAAAGGAATGCAGGCAACTTTTACTTAATATTTTAAGTGAGAAGTCACAGCTGTCAATTCTCATTGGCATTTTCTCATACTCTGTTTAATTAATGCCTTTATTGCCATAAACTGAGTCTGTGTCTGCTTGCTAAGTAAATCCTTGGAGAGAAAGTCATTTAGCCTGAAATTTTGCCTTCCTAAGAAGATGTTAACCAGCAACTTTAGCGAAGTCTCTTTTCTGATCAGGATCCGGTAAGCATTTGAGTACATAAATGCCTATGCTGGTTAAGGTATCATGAAAGATCTTGAATTTCACATCATGGAGTTGGCATTAAAGAGGAGCCCTAAAAAGTTCCAAGTAGGGAAATTGATCAATTTCATCCTTATTTTGACAAAGTATCTCTGGCCCAATATGGTGAGAAGAAGGGCTGGATGGTAGGAGTGCCTAGCAGCAGAAGTAACTTTTTATTGGTCCAGAATAGCAGTGATGAAATAAGGAGTCCAAGGATGATGATGAGGAAACATGCAGTATACATTTAAAATATATAGCCAACAAGGTTATGCCCCAATATGTACTGGGTGTGAGGTCTGGAAAACAATTGGCGATGTTTCTGAGTATTCTACCTTGAGATACTACATAGATATCAATGCCTTAGACATATGAGCAATGAGGAAGGAGACCTTGCACAAGCTTATAGGAAGACTACTAACCCTGACAAGATCTAAAAGTAACCCTGGAGGCAAGTTCAAGTACATATTTCAAACAGTGAGTACTTATGATTTGCTAGAGAAGGTATTATATAACTGCACATAAAGCACCAGTGACCAGAAAATGTAGGCATTTAATTAGATACTAAATTGGATGATAAAAGCTAAAAGAATTGGAGAAATTTGTTGGAGGGGTGCCAGATTAGAAGAAGCTTCACTCAAGAACTGAGATTTGTGTTAGTTCTCAGTGTGCTTAGAAGTGGAGTAAAGGCAGTTGGGGTAGGGAAGAGGGAGAGGAGAAAGCAGAACTTTAGAACCAGGCACATCTGGGCATGACATCTGGGCATTACCCTCTGGGTGCTGGTGCTCTGGTGCCTGTTTTTAACAGCAGCTCTCCAAATGGAAGTGGCACAATGGGACATAGACCACACACACACCAGATGAAAGAAAAGGTAGATTGGTCCTTTCAACAGATTGGTAAGTCCATGAACAGGCAAAAGAAGAAACAGGCATGAGGTTGTAAAATGATTACACACAGGCTTTGATATGTAGAATGTATTTCTATAGAAATATTATTAAAAGTATCCCAGTGAGGATGATGAAGTAGATGGTATCTGGGACAGCAAAGACCAACACTAACAGATTACCATATATTTTAGTACTTAATAGTATGGGTGAATGTTAATAAACTAGCAAAAATTCCCATCATCTATGATATTCTCAAATGCCCTGTTATGTCCACTGTGGCTCAAACCATATTCTATGATCAGAATTCAGTAAATGCCTGTTGAATTAAATTTTACTATAATAGTTAAGCTAGGCTGGTATGGTTCAGTGGTTGAGCATCAGCCCCTGAACCAGGAGGTAGCCTTTCAATGACTCCCATCAGGATACATGCCCAAGTTGCAGGTGAGGTCCCCAGTAGGGGGCATGCAGTATGTAGCCAATCAATGATTTTCTCTGATCATTGATGTTTCTATCTCTCTCTCCCTCTCCTTTCCTCTATGAAATCAACTTAAAAATTTATCATTTCAAAAGAAAATAAATCCCTCTCAAAAATTTTTATTAGCTAAAAGGAAAAGAACTAGAAAAATAGAGAGCTGGTGACATAGAAATATACTAAAAAAACAAATTAATTTTCACATTAATCCATAGAGCTCCTTTGGTAAAGTGCTGAATTTTGGAATTTTGCTCAAATGTTCAGGGGACATTTTTTTTTATTCCATCCATGTCTATCTGATTATATCAACAGTACTAGCAATGTTTCAAAAAGTACATTTTGTGAGTTTCCAATGACTTACTTGCTCACTCATCTCATTACCTGGCAGGCCGTTTGTCTTTCTTTTTTTCTTCCATCTAACAAATGTAAAACCTCCAGGGTTTTCTATACATATCGTCCTCAAAATGTTTGTTTCTGTTTGTATGTGGGTGTGTGTTTCTCTCATATATAGCCAGAACCCATTAGAATATGCTGTCAAAATCAGTTGCAGGATTTTGTGTCATTTCCCTTTCGACTTGAAAAATAGCATTTTGAAAAAAATATTTTTCATACAAGACATTTTTCTCCCTATTCACTTTGATAGCACCACCTGCTTCGGGAAATATATATTTTCAAGTGAACTAATCCATTTTCACTATGTGTCCTTTTTGGCAAAATATCTACAGAATTTGCTTTTGTGAAGATAAATTCTATTGCTTTGCTTCTCTCTTTTTCCTCCCCCTCTCTACTTCTCTCTCCCTCTCTCTCTCTCTCTCTCTCTCTCTCTCTCTCTCTCTCTCTCTCTCTCTCTCTCTCTCTCTCTCTCTGAAAGAAAATGACTACTTGTTTTCTTCCCTGTGAGAAAATGAAGTTATAGAAACAATGAAAACCAATGAATGAAACCCTGCTTGTGGGAACATTTATTTTTATTTTATCTCTCTGTTTCTATTTTTCTCATTTGTAAAATTATAATTTTGGATCAAAATGACCTTCAACTCTCATTTGCTAAAGGTTCTTGTCCATGATACCTAGAATTCAGGTAGATGGAGTGTGGGCTTCCTGGTGTTTTAATGCTGACATAGTCAAGTATCAGTTTGTTTAGATAATTCATTATTGGTACTCTTTAACTTCATGATAATTTTCTTACAGGGAAAGAAAGACATTGGAATCATCTTTAGTTTTGCATTAGCCCTAATCAAGGGTAAGGGACTAAGAGATAGGTAGGACTTAAATAGACTCTGTTTCTTATAGATTACCCAAAGGGGTTAGTCATCAACAAAATCCTTTTTGATGGGATGTGCAGATACGTTCCCAGAACTGAAGGTTTTGCCCAGAGATTTCCTTGTCAAAGTGGCAGAATGTAAAATGAAAAGAGACCTGAATCTCAATGTGGACCTTACATCTCCAAGCTTGAGGTTCTTTAAGTCCTGTATTTAAGGAATACATTTCTACTTACCTGGTTGAATTTGGGAAAATCTCTATTTATGAAACCACTTTACACACACACACACACACACACACACAAGGGGCCCAGGGCATGAATTCATGCACCTTGAAAGGAACTGTGGGCTGCAGGGCTGCAGTAGGCACAGGGGCAGGTCTCAGCCTACACTCTGCACCCCAGCCAAGCCCCACCTGCTACAGCCCCCAGTACCCTGTCTGCCTGCAGCCCCACTCCTGCCGCCACTGCTCTCATGCTCTGATGGAGCTAGCCCCACTCGCTCCCGCTGACTGTGTGGAGTGATTGGGGCTGGTGCCAGCAGTGGGTGCGTTGCAGGGCTGGTGCCCTCAGCAGCTGCAAGTGGTAGTTGCTGCCCTGATCACCCCTTAGAAGAAGGGGGAGGTGGAGAAGCCCTCAGGGGCAATCAAGGCTGGCAGCTGTTCCTCACACCCACTGATGTGCCCAGTGATTGGGACTGGCTCCAGGCACTGGTAGTGGATGCAAGCAGCAGCCCAGGCACTGGATGCAGGTGCGAGTGGGGCTGACGCGGACAGTGAGTGCAAGCAGGGCTGGCCCTGGGTGGGATCACAGCATGCAGAGCAAAGAATTCAGTAACCAGAGTCTCACCCTGATGACAGTGACCAGTGCCCTGCCTTGGTCTGGCGCCCCCACTCACCTGATCTACCATCCTGCCACGACCAACGCATGCCATGTTCTGCACACATCCTCTGGTGGTCAGTGCATGCCATAGAAACTGGTTGTTTGGTTGTTCTGGTTGTTTAGGTCTATTTGCCATTTTAAGCTTTTATCATATAGGATGGATATATATATATATATATATATATATATATATATATATATATATATATTCTAACGCATTATTTTTGACAAAGATAACTGGACTAGATGTCTTCTGTGGGTATATAACAGAAATTGTAAGATCCAGACTATTCTAGACTCAGCATATCATATTAAACTTGGTGAGTCCATTTTCAGAATCATGTCTTGTTGAAGAGCTCAGTATCTTATAGACATTTAAAATATTTAATTATGGAATCCCAACCAACGCTTTGAAAATATTACAAGTGCCCATTTGGGAATCTAATGTATATAATGCAGGTATTTTGCATTGTGGTGACATGGTCAGTGTCACCTCAGATGGCGTTCTAGTTTTCTGGGGAGGGTGGCGGAGAGAAATAGGGGGAAGTGAAGAGAGGTGAGGAAAAATGTCCATTGAGCATTTATTATATGCTAAGCCTATTATATACACTGACACTTAAAAATGTTACTACCTCAGGAAGTAGATGTTATTATTAACCCCACTTTAGGAGCAAAGAATGATAAAAGCTAAATGACTTGATCAAGGTCACACAGATACTAAATGTGAGACCCAGTACTCAAATGCATGTAGCTTGACTGTAAAATCTAGGGTTTTAACCACTTCTCTAACCAGCTTCTCTCTCCTGTATTTCCTAAGCCAAATTCAATACAAGGAAGAGTGACTTCTAATCAGGACTTTAAAGCTGATTTCAGCATGGGTACCATTAATCCCTTCATTGGACAACTTCATGCCTACTGCCTCACTCAATGGTCTTGGCAGCCAGTGAAGTAGGACCCCAGCTGTGGTATAAGGTGACTGTTCAATGGTAGAGCTCTGTCTGAATCATGATAATTGGCGTATTTAAGAGTACACTGGAGCAGGCATTTGAAGGTCTGGGATGCAATTGCTGTACTTACTGAGATGCTTTCATGAGGCTAGGCAAGCCATTGAATCTCTTTAAGGTTTAACCTTCTTATTTATGGAATGGATAATAATATAAGTCCTATTGTTGTTTTTAAATGAGATACTGCCAAGAAATCACAGAGAATGTACAAAATCAAAGATAGCAATAACTTAGTTTTGATCCCTGTTTGACCAACAGGATAACATGTGGCCAGAGAAATAACTGATATACAAAGTAACAAAGCTAAAGAAAACAATATTTTTTAGGCAAGTGCTTTGCTACCATGTCACACTACTCCTTGAGGCCTCTTTTATTTATGTGGTTTTAAATAAGAAACTTCACAAAACCTGTTCTGATCCACTATTACCAGTCCACATTCTTCTTAAAATAGTTAATAAGTATTAGGAGACATAATGCAATGTGCCTACCCAAAGCAGTGTGATTTATATTCCTGTTTGTGGAAAGCCCATGGCACTGCTGACCAGAGCTTTGCCTGAGGCATGTCTTGCTGTTCACCCACCCCTTTCCCCCATCCCCACCTTTGTTTAGCTGGGACTGAGATTAGTTCTGTTCTGAGATGAAGAATCCATTGCTACTTGCTGTTCTTAGTGTTCCTCTAAGTGGGATTTCCCAAGAGCTTTCCCTGGCAGCAAAGCAGAGGACTGGTTTTCGAAGTGACTGCCCCCTGGGAGAACCATAGCCTCTGGGGAAAGGTCTCACCACAGGCTATTATTAAATCTGAGCTCTGAGTTTGCAAAGGAAAGGGGGACTTCACTTGAACATGCTGCACATTGTAGATGCCGGGGTCCAATGGCTGGGAGAACTCACATACACCTCCTCGGGTGGTATTTGTCTTCCTCTGTTCACTGGGAAGGTGTGCTGCCACGCTCTTCTCTCTGCTGTGCTTGAGAAGAAAACCATGTCAAAGCAGGCAGTTGCTAGGATGCCACAGACAGATAGGAGCAGGAGTGCCTGGGGTGAACTTACTGAGGTGAGGCAGGAGAGCTGGGAGGGGAAAGAGCACTGAAAGCAGCCAGGGCCACTGGGTTCTTGTTCCAGGGCCAGGGACAAATGACTAATTCCCTGGATCTGTTGATTCATTGGAAAACAAACAAGGATTACAGAATTCTAAGTATCTCTCTAGAGCTAAAATAATAAATGCATAGATCCCCTAACTCAATATCAGACTCTTTATACCTACAGGCAGATGTGTACCTACCAGCAGTGCCTTGGGGGCCTCCTGATACAATAGTTACTAACCTGATATGTCTCTTTATCTTACCCTTTAGGTCATTTTAATGACACTAAAAATCACTTCCAAATTTAGAATTATAAGACTCTAGTCCACGACTGATCAGTTATGCCTATGTTGCATTTCTAGAGAGACTGCTTTTTCTCCCTCCAAATTCCACACTTTGTAACACTTGGGTCCCCTGGGTTTCTTCAATTGCAGGCTCAGACCTATCTCTGCTTCCAATGTCACGGTGAAGACCTTCAGCCTTTTTATCTTTCTTTTTTATTAATGCTATCTTTTGCATTAATTTATCTATGTCAACAAATTACAGTAAGTGCATCCTAAAGATCTAAAAATGTTATTTGCCATAAATACAACAGTAATAATAATAAATATAATAATCAACATTTTAAAAACATTTCAAGAAACTATTAAACTTTATTTGAATCTTTTTTACGATACCTATTAGCTCTGAGACCTTAAATAAGTTGCCTAACATATCTGGACTCCAGTTTCCTTTTCTGTAAAATAGCGATCATGAAAGTAGGTAATTCATCATAGATTTTTAGAGTACACACTTGCACACACTTACTCACAAGTGCATCTCCCACCCCCAATCACTGCACACTCTGTAATCATAAAGGCAAAACATAGAATAAGCCAAAAGCTACATCGTCATCACTAATAACATAGTTGACAGCTAACTTTGATACACATACTTGGCCAGAAGAGGTAAGATATTATTCCCTAAGTAATATTAAGGGGAAAAATTTGGGAGAAAGTGGGAAACAAAGAAATCACTAATCAAAATTGCCATTGGCTAATTTTTAAAAACCAATAGACAGAGATGTATCCAGGCACCAATATCCAAGGAAATAAGATAGGTCAAGCCAGGACATTGCTCAGACAGACTAGAAAATGATCATTCACAATTGACCAAGCTGGAAGGAGCTGCTCAGGAGTCACCAGGTTCAATGCCCAGCCATCATGAGGGAATCGACTTGGAATGATTCATGATGATGACTATGATGATGATGATTCTTAGCCAGGTTACTCATTTCCATTGATTATTGATTTTTTTAAAAAATAGAGCATTAAAAAGTCCTATTAATGAAGCAAATGTAAGTTTATTAGACTCGCTAACAGTAAGGCAAATGCCACCTGAACAGAGTCTACAGGCCAGCACTAGATATTCTTAAACTGTCCTCTTTCCATGACTCAGAGTTCTTCCTAAAAAATCGGACTTGAATTTGAGCCTTTTAGGGAAGGAAAGAATTTATAATTCTCAAATAAGATGTAATTTCAAGTACCTTAATGTTTAAGTGCTATATATTCACCAAATGATTAGGAAGGTAAAGATAATCACCATTTGGGTAATTCTCCAAAGAACCATCCCAGATCCATGCTTGATAGTGTAAGAGAGCTACATTTCTTTTAAAAAGGTACAGAGAAGCTCTAGGTGGGCCTTCCAGATTCTCCCTTACTGGAGGCTACACCTCCTTTGTCTCAGCCTCTCCATCTTGTCTAGGTCCTAAAACAACCTGCAAACCCTGGGAACTCGGGACCAAGAATTCACATTTCCAGCTCAGAGTGTGAAGAAGGTTCATTACCCCAGACTCCACCTAGGACCAGGCTCCTTTCTCCAGCTGACAGGGCTCACTGGGACATCCAACCCATAGCTAGTTTGTCTGTTGATGGGTGGGTTGTGCAAGGAGGGACACTAGAAGGTGAGTGTCAGACTCCAGACCACAGAGCACATGAAGCCTCCAAAGTCCCCTATCTGGTCATGTGCTTTTTATGGAAAGTATAGGTAGACCTATATATTTAGCATCACCTTTTCTTCTTTAATGTTGCTGCACTAAAATTGGAAGTATGTTCTGAATCCAGGATGATATTCAATACTGAGCAGTGTGAGATATAAATATACAACATGATCATTATTTTAAAGATGCAGATCAGTCTTGAGTGCTAGTCTTCGGAGTAGTCACATGGATAATTCACAAACTTAATTCCGAAGATGTTGCCATCCTCAAGTTATGGAAAATAGATTCTGGACAATGTTATGATCTGCAGAAGAAATTGCTACCCTATTTTACTTTACATCAGAGTTACTCCCTCCTCAAAAAAACAATATAAATCAGAACAATCTTCCTGGCCAGTGTGACTCAGTGTTTGAGCATTGACTTATGATCCAGGAGGTCATGGTTCCATTCCTGGTCCAGGCACATGCCTGGATGGCTGACTCAATCCCCAGTGTCAGACATACAAGAGGCAGCCAATCAATGATTCTTTCCCATCATGGGTGTTTCCAACTCTCTTTCCCTCTACCTTCCTCTCTGAAATCAACAAAAATATATTTAAAATAATAACAACAAAAACATAATCTTACCTAACTTCTCTAAATTTCTCTTTAAAAATGATTTGGTGTTTGAATCTTCCTCAAAAATAAATCCACCCAAAGGATAAAGATTTAGTAATATAGAGGATATCATAGCAAACATGACACATATTTTTAGAGTAAAGCTCTCTAAATGTTTTGCACAGGAATAGCATTTTTGGAAATTGCATATAAATTTCCACAGTGATTTTGTTGAGATTTTCTGTGGCTTATGTGTAAGTGCTAATAAAAGATTTAGATATCAGTCTTACCTCCTTCTGTAATAAAATAATTTGGTAACAACTAGAATATGTGTTTTTCTATGTGGAGAATTATAGATTGTCTTTAATAATACCTACTATGGTTTATTTCATGAATAGCAACATATTAGCTATTTCTCCATTGGCTAGTTGATAATGCAGTACATCTAAAATAGTGGGTTGACATTCCTGGCCACATATTATTAGAGTCATCCAGATTCTAATTTCATGCGTCTTGGGTGGGACCCAAGCATCAGTAATTTTTAAGAATTTCCCAGTGTTAATATGCAGCTAGGGTTGGGAATCACTGCTGTGACTTTCCATAGAAGTTTAATTTTCAGTTTCCTAGTTCTGCAAACAACCCCTTCCCAAACATCTCAAGGACTTTTAAAAACCTAGAGGTCAACATTATAAAAAACCATTTATTATTACTTTAAACCCAATACTGTATAAGGATAGAGTCTTATTGGATATCTTAATAATTCTGAAAACAGATATTTAATAATGACTTTTAAGATGTTGAAACATGGCAGGTAAATCAGGGCCACAGAACAGAAAAGTAACAGAGAAAGTTATATTGATTGAAAGTGAGAGAAAAGATGGTAACAAAATGCGATATAAAGAGTATAACTTTAGATGCTCTAGATCACATGTGTCAAACACAAGGCCCGCGGGCCAAATCCGTCCCGCCAGGCCTTGCAGTGTGGCCCGCACTGCGCTGTCATCACTGCACTCCACTGCGTTTCTATCACAATGACAGTTTATGACTGTTCAGTAAACCATTCGGCCTGCGATTTAGGCTGGATTTTAGATTTTGGCCCCTTCTCTGATTGAGTTCGACACCCCTACTCTAGATAATGCTATCTAATAAAAGAGTAATATGCAAATTAACCATCACTCCACTCCACAAGCCACACCCACAAACCATACCCACCAGCCAATCACAGCGTGTATGCAAATAAACCCATCCAAGATGTCTACTGCCACAGGAATCAGGAGGGAGGCATTTCCCCAGCAATGGAGGAAGCCAAGCTTTCCGCCTGCCCTTGCCAGCCTAAGCCTCCACTCAAGGCTACAAAGTTTCAGTTATAGAAGGTAAACAAATCGAAACAGAAATGAGCAAGCAGGAGGCTTGGCTCCACTCCAGGCTACAAAGTTTCAGTTGTAGAAAGTAAGTGTATCCAAGATACCAGGGTCTTTGCTTGTGTCACTGGGGCATGTGGTCGGCCTGCAAACCACCACAAGCCCCTCACTCAGGCTGCCCCATGCCCCAAGAGAACCCCACCCTGATCTGGGACACCCTTCAGGGCAAACCAGCTGGTCCCCACCTGTGCACCAGGCCTCTATCCTATCAAATAAGAGAGTAATATGCAGATTGACCATCACTCCAACACACAATATGGTTGCCCCTATGTGGTCAAAGATCCTGCCCCTATATAGACACAAGATGGTCAGCAGTGGCATGCAGTTGGGAGGGACCAGGCCTGCAAGGGCGGACAGTTGTGGGGGATCAGGCAAGTAGGGGAGGGCAGTTGAAGGCGATCAACCCTGCAAGGGAGGGCAGCTAGGGATGCTCAGGCCTGCAGAAGAGGAAAGTTGGGAGCAAACAGGCTGGCAGGGGAGCAGTTAGACATTGATCAGGCTTGTATGGGAGTAGTTAGGGAGTGATCAGACTGGCAGGCAGAAGTGGTTAGGGGCAATCAGGCAGGCAGACAAGCAGTTTGGAGCCAGCAGTCCTGGATTGTGAGAGGGATGTCCTACTGCTCATTTAGGCCCAATCCCACAGGACATCCCTCAGGGGTTCCAGTTTGGAGAGGGTGCAGACTGGGCTGAGGGACAACCCCTCCTCGTCCCCATGCACAAAGTTCATGCACTGAGCCTCTAGTATAATATATACATTACTTATATGTATTAGTTATAAAAATACTTCTGTTCATTTATTTTATTTTTTAGATCCCATATATGAGTAAAATCATATGGTAATTTTCACTCTCTATCTTATTTCACTTAGCATGATACTCTCTAAATCCATTCATGCTGTTATAAATGGTATGGTTTAATTATTTTTGTGGCTGAGTAATATTTTATTGCATGTATGATTTTAATAAATATGAACACAAAGTCAATTCAATGCCATACCCATCTAAAAATACTTTCTGAGCTTCTGCTATGAGCAAAGCACTCAGAATAGTGTTGTGGGGTCACCTGGATCGAGAGATCTGGTCCCTCTTATCATGGAGCTCACCATACCATGGGGCAATATGAGAGTAGAGGCTATGGAATGAACACAAGCTGGAGTGTCAAAAATACTAACTGAATGGCAAGAACTCATGCTGGGCATTGAAGAATGAGTGGAAATTATATGAAAAGGCAGTTATACCTAAAAAGTGTCAGGTAAAACACACACACAGAGACACACACACACACACAAAGATAATAATAATAAAAAAAAACTAGCTTAATCAAAGTAGTAAAAATAAGAAAGTATAAGGCTTAGTTTCATATAATAGATAACTGTAAAGGTTGTGATTTGGTATCAGGTAGGAGATGATATACAAAAGGAAGTTAGAATACAGATTTCAGAAAGTCTTATAAACTATTGATAGCTTGAGTTTGTATTTGCAAAGGGAAACTTCTAGAAGACAGAAAAGTTTGAGAAACTGAACCAGACTTATGGTAAAGTTAACATTCCCAATTGAAAACAAACTCAATGCCCATCAATAGCAGACTGATGTATTAACTTATGGTACACCCACAAAAGCTATAAAAAATAATAAAAATATATCTTTGAAAAGAAATTAATAAAAAACAATCATTAAAAAACATCTTATAATAAATTTTAAGTGAACAAAAGCAAACTGCCACAATTTGAGTTTGAAAAAAAAAAAAGCCATTTCCAAAGGTTGTGTAAAAGTTAGTTTTAAGGGATCACTTATATGGTGAAGACAGAAGACTAGACTTGGTGTTGAGCACACAATATAATATACAGATTTGTATCATAATGTTGTATACCTGAACATAACCTTATGGTATTAACCAATGTCACCCCCAATAAATCTAATTTAAAAAAATAGATTATTAAAAAAGAGTTTTAGCATCTTTTTTTACTAAAATAGGGTCTGAGAACTCTTCCCAGAGTGATCACTGAAGTCAGCACAGTGAAATCCAGATGGTGAGAGCAGAGAGACAACAGTGACTGCTTTGAGACTTTCAATGTCTGGTTGTAGAATGGTTGGCACATCACTGAAAGTGCTAATGTATAACTCAGTATTTAAATTGTCATTTGCCATCCTTAATTTTTAAGGACAAAATGGGGATCTGAAGCAGGAGATTTTTAGATGTAATATGTGGACTTGACAGAGAAAGAGAACATTAGCCTGGCATAGATAACTTATGTATCACAAGTTACATATTTTAAGTAAATGTTCACTGGATCATTTAACTTGGCATTTATAACTTGTGTCAAAAATAGAAACTTTGTTCAGTGTTCAAGGTACTAGACTTATCATCTTCTACCGAGACAGAGAAAAACCTCATCTAGGCAAGAGCAGAAATCTGCCAAACTTCTTTGACTTTGAGAAGGTTATAGACAAGGTTGACAGTGTCAATGCATGCATCTTGATTTATCGTGAGCTTCGGAAGGCCCTCAATAAAGTTCCACATGACAGCCATCCATTGATGGTAAGAGCTAAGGAGATGCAGGAGAAAGCATGAGAGTGAATATAGAACTAGTTAAAGAAAAAAAAAAAAAAAAAGCCAAGAACAGAGATGCTGCTGACATGATGAGCTACATTGCCTTCCAGATAAGTTTAATAATGGCTAAGCTTTTTATATAATTGGGTTCATTTTTGGAGTTGAGAGTGCTTGTTTAAAATCTTAAAATGTTTATTGTGATAGAATTGCAGAAACCAGAGAAACTAGGTGCTTAATAGCCTAGATAAGATTAATTTCAAGTTAAACTGCTACTAGCCTGGTTATGATTTTACAGATTGCTGCAGTATTTGATCAAGAAGGAGGCAAAAAATAAACACTGTCAGTGAACCAGCAAGTTGGCTTTTTTAAACAGTAGAAATGGCTTCAACAGCCAAGTTGGAGCTAATGAAACTCAAGATATGCTGAAACATATTAAGTTAGAGAGAAGGATACCTGTGTCAACCACCTGTAAGCACTCAAGCAAGACATTCAGTGCCAATTTTTAATCTACAAATGAATAAATTAGAGAAAATAATTTCTGAGGTTTCTTTTCAGAATAATTTTATATGAAACTCTGATGATATTTGTGAAATGAAAGGTTGAGTATTTGAGTGACCAGGAGATGCAGGGATGTCTAAATAATTTCATTTCACAGTTATATCAGCAAGAGATCCCCTCTGTAGCACATTATAGAAATAATAATGAAAGGGATGCCAAGCATTTTCTATAAGTTAAACTTATTTTTACTAAATTATTGGGCCACATTTTTGGATGTGTGCTCTCAAAACAAATTAATACTGCTTACAAGGAGGAAAAAAAAGGAGATGCAAGTGTCTCAAATATATTGGACACATAAAAGCTGGAATATGCATAATCATCTTGCAAGAGTTCTTAAATCTCTGTTTATAAACTGTCTAAAAGTAAATTAAAATTATTCCTTAATGAAATACAAATCTGAAGTCACTTGAATAACTAATCATTTTATGGTCCATGCAGTGAATTTTTAATGCCCACTTTTACCTGATTATTTTAGATATGTCTGTGTTGTAAATTAAAAGCTACATAAATCATCAGTGTGTTGATGCAGATCAGTGAACTGCTCACACTATATGTGATTCCTTAGGACACACAATGTCTGATTCAACTGCCTCCCTCTCAATTATGTAGCTGCCAGGCTCTTTGCCTCTGTTCATCCTTTGCAAGGTCTTATTTGGTAGCTTTTACCACCTTCCCAACATCATCTGATGCTTCCATTCAAAGAGTTCTCACAGTATAAAAATATATGTAGTTCTGAAACCCAAGAGTGTGAAGATAGATTTTATGAGGTGAAATATGTTTGTTTAAAATCTATGTTTAAAAAAAAAAACTGTAACAAGGCAAAACTTCTATACTCTTCTTAGGTCAATGTGCCCTCTTTATCTTCCTGGAAAATGCCATGCTCTTTCTGTACTTAAAGCATCCTTTTTACCTAGTAGAAGGGCTCCTTCCATCAGTCCAATAATTATACTTCCCTCAAAGGCTAGTTTAAGATCTGCATTATTTGTGGTGCTGATTAAGCTCACACATAATTAAAGTACAATCCACTTTGGAGTAAGTATATTGAATTAATTTTATAAAGTAGAGGCTATGAGAAATGACTTTTTCCCCCCAGATGCTATAGAGATAAAGATGAGCAAGACATAGGCAATAGAATATATGGGAACAGAAAAATACACAAAAAAAAATCATCAAAAAGTAGAAAATTCCATGAGAGAACATCAAAGGAAATGCTGTAGGTATTCAACTGAATAATCCTATCATACCCAATAAAAGAGTAATATGCAAACTAATCATCAATCTGCTACACTCATAAGCCACACCCACAAACCACGCCCACAAGCCAATCAGGAGCAAATATGCAAATAAACCCAACCAAGATGTCTATAGCCACACAGAGCAGGAGAGAGGCTTGGATTTCCCAGGAAATTGAGGAAGCTAAGCTTTCCATCTGCTTTTGCCAGCCTAGGCCTCCACTCAAGGCTATAAAGTTTCAATTATATAAGGTAAACAAATCCAAACAAAAATGGTGGTAGCCACGGAGCTGGAAAGAGCTGGAGGTTAGGGTTGCTCTGGTAATGGAGGAAACCAAACTTTCCGCACATTCTGGCCAGCCCAGGCCTCCACTTAAGGCTACAAAGTTTCAATTATAGAAGACACATAAGTCCCAAGAGAAATGGCTGCTGCCATGGAGCAAGCAGAAGGCTTGGCTCTGCTCCAGGCTACAAAGTTTCAATTGTAGAAGATAAATAAACCCCAGATACCAGGGCCTCTGCTTGGGTCTCTGGGAGGCATGCTGGCCTGAAAAACCACCACAGGCCCCTCGCCCAGGCTGCCCCACACCCCAAGGGAACTCTACCCTGTTTCAGGACCCCCTTCAGGGCAAACCAGCTGGACCCCACCTGTGCAACAGGCCTCTATCCTCTCTAATAAAAAAATAATATGCAGATTGACCATCACTCCAACACACAGATGGCTGAATCCATGTGGTTAAAGATCCTGCCCCCATGTGAACACAAGATGGCCAGAAGGGAAGGACAGATGAGGGGACCAGGCCTAAAGAGGAGGGCAGTTAGAGGCAAAAAGACTGGCAGGGAAGCAGTTAGACATCAATTAGGCTGGATGTGGAGTGATTAGGGGGTGATCAGGCTGGTAGGCAGAAGCATTAGGGGCAATCAGAAAGGCAGGCAGATGAACAGTTGGGAGCCAGTAGTTCTGGATTGTGATCCCCACTGGGATCAGGCCTAAATGGGCAGTGGGATATCCCTCAAGGGGTCTCAGATTGGAGAGGGTGCAGGCTGGGCTGAGGGACACCCTTCTGCCCTCTGTGCATGAATTTTGTGCACCAAGTCTCTAGTATAATAAAAGCCAGTATGCTAAGTGTCTGACTGTTCAACCATCTGACCAGTCGTTATGACATGCACTAACCACCAGGGGGCAGACACTCCAATTGGTAGGTTAGCTTGCTGCTGGGGTCTACGATCAAGACTGGGTGAGATGGGCTAGAGACCCCTGGAGTCCTTCTATGGTCCCTCCCAGTCCCTGATCATGCATCCATGGGGTCTCTAGGCCTGACCTGTTCCCCTTTTGCAATTCAGGACCCCTTGGAGGATATCAGAGAGCTGTTTCATCCCAATCCCACAGACCAGGACAAGGGACCCCACTGGTGCACGAATCTGTGCACTGCACCTCTAGTAATTAATATAAAATTCAAAGGATGATTACTAAATTACCAGAGATACATGGGAGCCAAAAAAAAATAGTCTGGTAAAGGCAGGTGTCAAATTTAACTTGTGCAGGGTATATAGTGGAACATAATGAGAGTTTACATTTTTAATGGTTCATTAAATTATATTGGGGTATCTCATATGTTGAGATTTACTTTTTATGAATCTTAAAACTAAAATTGTCATTGAAACATTTTAATAGAACAGTAATTTGGTTAACTATGGAGAGTAGATACATTGGATTAGGTTATATACTTGAAGTACTGAGACCAACTAGATTTAGAGAAAAACCATCTATTTCATTTCCTTCATTTGACATTGTCTTTTAAGTATCTATTAGTTGCCAGATTCTAGGCACAGTGCTGAGTAGTTGAAAAAAAATCTTACATTAATGGAGATTCATTCAAGTACATGAAAAGAAACAGGATAAACAAGAAATAAATAGATAATTGACTTTGTGATGGTAAGAAGAAAAATTATGAAGGGAGCAGAGTTCTCTGGGTCCTCTCTTTTAGGAAGGATGGTGATGGAAGGACTCTCTGAAATCATGTCACTTGAGCAGAGGCATAATTCACATGTGGAAATAAGTCATGTAGATGCATAGGATAGTTTGATGCTTGTTTAAGGGATGCCTGAATTTTTCTCCCCAGCATATTCCTAATTCTTTTGAGACAGCATCATATGACTTATGCCTCTACTTTTTTTGGGAGGGTGTGGGGGTGAGGCATGGAGCAGGGAATGCCTTACAATGTGACCGGCTCATGCAATAAGAAGCATATTATGACAGGCACAAAAAATATTCTGTGATTTCAGAATGCTTGGTTTGAAAAGGGAGTTCCTAGAACTCCCTACAGCCCTTTCAATCATAATTTAGAAGAAACTTTAGCTGTTGTGAAAATCTATCAGATACCTTGAGTGAAGGAAGCCAATGATAAATTTATTTCCAATAAAGCGAGGGAAGGTATAATCTCATTAATCAACATGAAACATAAGAAATATATTTTTTAAATGAAGAAATAAGAAAAGAAGGAACGTAACTAGGAAAAGTTATAGAAAGAAAAGGATGCAGGAAAGAAGGGAGAAAAGAGAAAATTCTTAAGAGTCCTAAGGATAAACAATGTGAGGGATGATGAAATGAAAGGAAAGCCATAGAAAAGTAGTGCCAAATTTCTGCTTCTAGATATTGGACACAGTTGGTTTAAATAATCTGTTATGTTCATTTGAATGCTGATGAGCAAGGATTAGTGAAAACAAAAAAGCCTCAAGAATTTTAGCTAAATATTGCTGTAACTTCTACAAGAAATAGACATTTTTACTTGGGATATTCAAAAATGAAATGTTAGGGATCTTAGGGACAGGGACAAAAGACCAAATAAATTCATTAACAACAAATTATTGCTATATAATAGAGTTGTGAATTTCCAAATTGTCTAGAAAGTAAAGAAGAAATTAAAAAAATAAAAATAAAGGAAACCATAGGGAGGACAGCGAAAAAAATGCATATTAACTCTACCTAATAACTTACCTGACAGTTATACTATGTGTGGGCAGGGTATATTTCAGGTAGCCTGCTGCAGAAAGCAACATCAGGAAGGCTGAAAAAAATAATAATAACAGTGCAGAATTCATCTGATGCCCACTACTAAAAGTCAGACTTTCAAGTTTTAACAAAATAACAACAACAAAACTTGTTATAAGAATAAAAATAAATTTAATTCAGAAAAAGTTAATACAAAATAAACAAATCTCCCTCCTTCATTAACCATACTATCTACTATAAAACAACAACAAAAAATTACTAGAAATAGTAAAGAGAAAAAACAACCAATAGAAACCAACTATAAGGTTACAATTAGCAAAAATTTTAAAGCAGGCATTCACAAAAATGTTAAACTCTTAAAGAAAATTAATTTTCTTTACAACTTTAAAGGAAAAGGAAGAATAAAAAGATGAGGAATGTCAGCAGAGAAATAAAAATGATTAAAATAAACATATTAAAATTCTATAAATAAAAATCCAGTGTTTAAAATTTTACTGATGGCCCCACTGCTTTGGTTGGTTTGGATAGAGCATTGGCTTGCAGAATGAAGGGTCCTGAGTTCAATTCCAGTCAAGGGCACATGCCTGGGTTGCAGGTTTGAACCCCAGTGGGGGTATGCAAGAGGTAACCAATCAATGATTCTCTCCCATCATTGATGTCTCTGACTCTTTCTCCCTCTCCCTCCCTTTCTGAAATCAATGAAAACTTATTTAAAATAAATAAATAAAATAAAAGTTCAATATAGCATATTGAATACAAGAAATAAGAAAAACAGTATTTAAAAAATAATAAAGTTATCATAGTCATCTATGGAATAATATCAATCAGTCTACTATAGAAAAAATATGCCAAGAAGATGTAGACAGGAAGAGCAGTAAGTTGCATTGTTTTGAAAGTCTGACTTTGGGAACAAGTTTAATTAAAATGAGAAGCATCATAGCATTTGAAGGTAGGATAAAAGACTACTACACACTGACTTATTTCTCTTAGCATCATATTCTCATGGTACATCCATGTCGCAAATGACAGCATTTTGTCTTCTGACAGTAAAAAAAAAAAAAAAAAAAAAAAAAAAAAAAAAAAAAAGCTAAGAACCATATGATTTCACTCATATGTGGCATACAAAACTGAAACTTGTAGACACAAACAGCAGTGTGTGGTTGCCAGAGGCCAGAGGATGAGGGGAGAGTGAGGTGAAAGGGGTTCTAATATTCAGTAACAAAAGATGATTTGGCCATGCTAGATACAGATCTTGTATCATAGAAATGCACACTTGAAACCTATGTGATCCTTTTACTAGTAACCAATGTCACCCCTATTGCACAGAATAGGAAAAACAAAACAAAACAAAACAAAACAAAAAACAAACAGGAGAGAGCAGGTAAGAATATTTTTGAGCCACCTAGGCTGATAGATGTTTCCAGAGAGAGGACAAGATCAGCTGCTTTTAATTTTTTTTCTTATGTCTTCTTTCCATGGAAGTACTTGATCCAGACAAAGACGTAGATGACTTTGTCTTCTTCACTCTACTGTGAAGCAGCTGGCCTTCAAATGCTTTGTTTTTCATTCTATTCTTTGTCCCTTATTGTTGAATTAACAAATCTTTCTGTGGTTGTCTTTACAACGTGAGAAGTTGGCTAGACATTGTACTAAAAACTGAACACTGAACTTTGAAGGGTAGATATATGGGTTTCTCTGAGTTTAAAACCAAGGGTTGGAATCAAACACAAAATATGTCCCTTACATAGGATTTGAGGGTGTACCTAGGACACTTGGGCAGCCTACTGTACTTGGGGCATAAATGAGCATAAAATATGATGTTTTTCTCTTTCAATTTATCTCCTTAGTCTTCTGAATTATCGGTTTACAAAATAACTGTTGTCTATGTTATATAATGCCCATGATAGGGTTTTGACTTCTTTCTGTCTTTTTGAATTCAAAAATATGTATAAATCTGTGGAAATATACCAAGTACAATGGAATTTTACCCATGCTGAAAAGGCATGCCTGGTTCTTTGGAGAAGGTAGTTCTAATAAAATCATTCCATATACAATTCCTTTTTTTTTTCCTAAAAAAATAAGTAATTCCCAATTCTTTACACATTATAGTGACATACAGATGTTTGCTTTCTGAGTGGATCCTAATCTTATTCTTCTATATAAAATATTTTCTTAAGTAAGTATAATACAATAAAGTTAAGCAGAAAAAGGAAGTAATTTCCTGATATTATCAGCTGAATTTCTAATATTTGAAGGACAGTATGATTTTATTTTACTTTGATTCATTTACATGGCTATACAGTTTGACATAACCAGTTGATAGCTGATATGTGTGCCTATGTATACAGAACTTACACAAAATAATGAAAGCAAACTTGTCAAAGGTGGATTGAAATTAGAAAACTGTCCTAAGTTATTGGTATTACTGTCAGAACATTATAAATTCTTCATTATAGATTTAAAGTTTTCTCTGATTTTCCCATTTCCAGTTTTTGGGTTTTTTTTTACATTAAAAATTGGATTATATTTTATGCTTGCAGGAAGCTTTCTTAATAAATACAGCCTTTCATATTGGTTTCTTATTTGACTCCTTCACATCTGGTTGGTTATGTCCCCAATTAAATTGCATTCCCATTTTTCTTGCAATCATAATAATAATACAACTTTTTCAGATCAAATAAAGCCTCCCCAAGGAGTTGTTTCTCTTACTTCCTGGCTAAAGTGCAGCTCATTTTAAACAGTCAATAATGATTTGGATCTACTGTAGTTTACTCATAAGACCTAAAGCTCCTTTTTTTTAAAGAATGAGAAGGAAAAAAAATTCCTGACATTAAAAATGTTCTATATTGAGATATTGGCCAAAAAATAATAATTTCAAAGTTGCATTTCTTATTATTTTTTTATTATTCATCCATTCAACAAGCACTAAAACACCTCCTATGCACACAGACCTTTTGTTCAACACTGTGGCATAGGAGTTTAACCATATGGTGATAGGGCTTTTTGGCATAGTTCATTTTGTTGTGTTTATTTGTTTCTAAGAAGCCAGGAGAACTTTCACACCCATGTGAATATTTTCTCTTTTAATCAGTCTTTACTTTGGAAAGTTTGCTTTTTATTCCAGCCCTTGTATCCCTTCTTTTGAACTTGAAAACAGTCACCTCTCAAGAATTACTTGGTGACAAACAGAGAGATTCTCAGTTTTAGATATGTAAGGGAACATAGAAATGATTTTGGTAAAACACCTAATTATGTTGTGGGTAAATATTACATTTGGGCAGAACTTCAATCAAGTACAGTGTGAGAGAGGGAAGAGATAAAGTCAAGAGAGCTAATTAAAGAGAGTGTTCTTCCTTCACTGTATTCATAGTCCCAGACTACCACTGCTTTGAATTCTCTCCCTATACTTTTTCCTTTTCCAGAATTCACATAAATAGTATCATATAATGGGGGGAAAAAATGAGTGGCCTTGCTGGGCTTTGAAATTTGGCTATGACTAAGATGAGTAGGACTTTGCAATTGGAGAGAGCAGTAAAGAGACTGAAGAATGAGGATTGTGGTGATCCTCATAACAACTACTTTTAGGGTGTTTTTTAAGTCTTGCTCTGCACAGCTCCCTGGGAAGACATCCCTGACTAAAACTAAATCTATAAAATATTAGTATTAGCAACCACTGAGGAACAGAAAGAAGAAACAGACCTGTAACTACATAGCTGTCTCAGTAGTGGGTTGAGGAAATAGGAGTGGTCTGTGTAGGTAGTGTCTTATCAACTAAATAGGGTCCCTTGTCTCTTTCTTCATCTTTATCATATTTTTTATGGGTAATTGTGTGTCCACTAGGCTATGGTGATGGTTAGACAATCTTGTGAATATATTAAAAAAAAAATTGATTTGGATAATTTTATTTATTTATTTATTTATTTATTTTAAAAATATATTTTATTGATTTTTTACAGAGAGGAAGCGAGATAGAGAGTTAGAAACATCAATGAGAGAGAATTATCAGATCAGCTGCCTCTTGCACATCCCCTACTGGGATATGCCTGAAACCAAGGTACATGCCCTTGACCAGAATCGAACCTGGGACCTTTCAGTCTAAAGGCCGATACTCTATTCACTGAGCCGAACTGGCTTTGCCTGATTTGGATAATTTAAAAGAAAACTTATATGGTATATTAATTAATCTTAATTGACTTTATAAAGTAGGGAGGAAAAGAGATAAAGATGCAGGACAGGCCCACATATATTCTATTTTCTACAAGCTCCATTAGGGATTACCTAAAAAGGACTGTATGGACAGCTCTGGCACTGCAGTAACACAGATGCCAATGTCATGCCCACACAGTGGCCACTGATTCTGTTTTTCTAAGTCTCCACACGGAGCTTCTTCTCCAGCAGTGGTCCTTCAGGAAGGCAGTTTCTATACCTTTTCAACCGAGGGAGATATGGCAGACTTTTGTAGGCTTGTAGAGAGTCATTTCAGCCTCTCTAGTCAAAAGGTGTCCTATTTTTTTCTGGCTACTATGCCCACATAGACAGCCTCCTTTAGGTGTCCCAGTAGCTGGTCCCTGTAAATGAGGACACAGTGATAGCCTCCACTACCAGCCTGCTATAGAGGCCTCAGTGCAGCCTGATTGTGATCACCACTCTGACTGATGGGGGCTCCTGGACCCCAGGAACAGCCACTAGCATTGGTATTACCATGGAGAGAGGTATTGCAGGCTTTGTTGTAGTTACCATAGCCATTTCTCTGGGGGTAGAGGAGAGGGGTTGAGGGGGTAGGAGTGCCAGTTCTGAGATGAAAGCTGCTGGTAGGTCTAAGTCTATATCCCCTTTCTTTTCAAATTCTATGGAAAACATAATCTTAAAAGGCCAGTTCTAGAAAATGAACTGTTTCTCCTTTTTAAGGCATTTGTGGAGGTTTGATAAGAGCTGGCCCACGGATGAGGAAACAGATGGAGATAAATGCCACCTGGCAACCATCCTGGAGCATCTAGCTTCCTCTGGGGAGCTACAGGCCCTGCAGTTGGCCTGTTTCTACCTACCTCTCTCATTGAAGTACAAAGCCTGTCTCGTGGAGCCAATATTTCCAGCAAGGAGCATCCCAGGCCTGAACTGAAAGTGGAGCGCTGGCCCCTGTCTCTGTGTTTCTCTCTGGCCCAGCTTTCCCTGAGCATTGCCTCAGCTCATTAACTTCCTTGTCTACACCTTTTTCTCCTCAATTATTCTTCTTCTAACCTCACCTTCATTGAATTAAAAACCCATTTTCACCCAGATAGCATGGTCAGTGGTTGAGCATCGACCTATGAATCATGAGGTCAAGATCTGATTCAGGTCAGGGCACATGCCCGGGTTGTAGGCTTGATCCCCAGTGCGGGGTATGTAGGAGGCAGCTGATTAATGATTCTTTCTCATCATTGATGTTTCTCTCTCTCTCTCCCTCACCCTTCCTCTCTAAAATCAATAAAAATATATTTTAAAAAAATACAAAACCGGTTTGGCTCAGTGGATAGAGCCTCAGTCTGCGGACTGAGGGGTCCCAGGTTCGATTCCGGTCAAGGATATGTACATCGGTTGTGGGCAAATCCCCAGAAGGGAGTGTGCAGGAGACAGCTGGTTGATGTTTCTCTCTCATCGATGTTTCTAGCTCTCTATCCCTCTCCCTTCGTCTCTGTGGAAAATCAATAAAATATATATTTTTTAAAAATACAAACCCATTTTCAAGTTAGTAGTTAACTGTAGTTTACCTTATTAGGGAAAAGGAGTGCTGACTTCAAAATAGAGCAAGAAAATGGAAGGATTTTCTGTAAGGGAGGCAGGGTAAAGGGAGAAACAGAAAATGCCAAGGAGTAAGGAAATCTGGGACAACATGAGGATGTTTAAGCAGTAAGAACTTCTCAGCAGGAGGGATTAGTGGGTTAATGTGATGGCTGAGGCCACCCCTTGTAGTTTCTCTGTGCTCAGCTGACCCATTTCTGTGTAAGTTAGCAATGGGCTTCCTCACCCAGGATTTGGACACCTGTGGTTTCTGGTCAGTAATGGGCTGAAGTATTACATTGACTATTACAGGATAAAGGGGAAATTTGAGGTATGTTTATTATCATTATTATTATTGTTATTTTTAAATTTAATTTAATTTTACTATTTAGAGTATTACAAATAGTAGTACATATGTCTCCTCCCCCACTATTGTTGTTGTTGCTATTATTATCATTATTATTTATTATTATGTGTGAGGTGTGGTAAAGGAAAAGAAAGAGCAGTGAAAGCTGGCTTTTATTGTAGCTGTGATAATAGCCAAAAAGCATAAAGCTTAGGCTAAGAGAAAGAACAAAGATGCTCCAGGTTCAGCACCAAGCAAATCAATTGGGAGACCCTCAAAATTAGTTTGCTGATTATAGAAAGACAGCCTTTGTTGATATTTTTATTAACATGTCTCTCCATGATTTGTCTTCAATGATGATGTTATCTACAGATTCAATGCAATCCAAATTAAAATACCAATGGCGTATTTCAAAGATCTAGAACAAATACTCCAAAAGTACATCTGGAATAAAAAAAGACCCCAAATAGCCACAGTAATCCTGATAAAGAAGTACGAAGTTGGAGGAATCACAGTACCAGATATCAAGCTATATTATCAAGCCATGGTTCTCAAAACATCGTGGTACTGGCACGAGAAAAATCATATAGACCAATGGGTCAGAACAGAGAATTCAGAAATTAATCCAAGCCATTATGCTCAATTAATATTTGATAAAACATACAACGGAGTCAAAACAGTCTATTTAATAAATGGTTCTGGGAAATTTGGATAGATATGTGCAAAAAATGAAACTTACGCCATACACAAAACAAACTCAAAATGGCCAAAGGACTTGAATATAACATGGGAAACAATAAAAATCCTACAAGATTCAAGAGGCAGCAAAATAGCAGACATATGTCACAGCAATATTTTTACAGACACAGCTTCTAGGGCAATGGAGACTTAGGATAAAATAAACAAATGGGATTACTTCAAAATAAAAAGCTTCTGCACAGCAAGAGAAACCATCAACAAAACAACAAGAAAGCCCACTGCATGGGAGAACATATTTGCCAATGTTATTTCTGATAAGGGCTTAATTTCCAAAATTTACAGAGAACTCACACATCTTAACCAAAGGAAGATAAATGATCCAATCAAAAAATGGTCAAAGAATGTAAATAGACACCTTTCAAAAGAGGACATACAGAAGACTGAGAGACACATGGAAACATGCTCAAAGTCACTAACCATCCAAGAGATGCAAATCAAAACAACAATGAGATTCCATCTCACACCTGTCAGAATGGCTATCATCAACAAATCAACAAACTACAAGTGCTGGTGAGGATGTGGAGAAAAAGGAACCCTCCTGACCTGCTGGTGGGCATGCAGACTGGTGTAGCCACTGTGGAGAACAGTATGAAGTTTCCTCAGAAAGTTAAAAATGGAACTCCCACTTGACCCAGTAATCCCACTACTAGGACTATATCCAAAGAAACCAGAAATACCAATCAGAAAGGATATATGCACCCCTATGTTCATAGAAGCATAATTTACAATAGCTAAGATTTGGAAACAGCCCAAGTGCCCATCAGAAGATGAATGGATCAAAAAACTATGGTACATCTACACAATGGAATACTATGCCATTATAAAAAGAAGGAACTTTTAACATTTGCA
Source organism: Pipistrellus kuhlii (assembly GCF_014108245.1). NCBI lineage: Eukaryota > Metazoa > Chordata > Mammalia > Chiroptera > Vespertilionidae > Pipistrellus > Pipistrellus kuhlii. Next base: position 9,557,060 of record NW_023425562.1, read on the forward strand.
ACAACATGGATGGAACTGGAGAATATTATGCTAAGCATAATAAGCCAGTCGGAGGAAGATAAATATCACATGATCTCACTCATATGTGGGATTTAATGATTAATGTAATTTGATGAACAAGAATAGATTCATCTAGAGACAAATGGTAGGGGAGAGTGGGTTAGAGAGCAACCAAAGAACTTGTATGCATGCATGTTAACATAACCAATGGACACAGACCCTGGGGCTATTGGGGCTTGCCCAGGTGGGAATGGCTGAGGGAGGAGGGGTCAATTGGGGAAAAGGAGAAAAAGGAGACATATGTAAAACTTTAGACAAAAAATAAATAAATAAATACACACATAAATAAATAAATAAATAAATAAAAGAATTGAAGATGATGTACAATCAAGAATGTATAACTTAATGACTATAGTTAATATTGTATTACCTATTTGAACGTTGCTAAGAGTAGATCTTAAAAGTTCTCATCACAAGATAAACATTTTTACAACTACGTATGGTTATGAACAGTAACTTAACTAATTCTAATCATTTTGTAATATATACAAATATCAAATCATGTTGTATACCTGAAACTAACAATGTTATGTATCGATTTTAAGTCAATTAAAAAAAAAGATAACTAAAAAAAAAAATAGAACTGATGATGGACTTGTGCCTGTTCACTAAGTTCATTACTTTATACTCAATCAGTAGTGAAAATTTACTATGAGATATGATTTATTTGAGAATTATAAAAAATGTAACTTTCCTAGTTTACCCTGCTCCCTCCAGATTCTGTTCAGAGACTTTATTGGGTACTCAACTGACTCATAATAGATATTGTTGACTTGAGATTTCTGGTTATATAAGATTCATGCATTTATTCATCCATTCATATATTGGTTTACATATTGTTTGCTTCATGCACCCAGCAGCGTGCTAGGTGCTGAGAATCAATGTCTGGCTGGATATGCCATTATATAGGTACATCAAATTTTCCAATTAGACTATGCACTTGCAAATTTGTGGCAAATCAAGCCATATTTAAATAAAAACACTTAATGTTTAGGAAAAATCATGAGGAAATCTTTTTGTTATGTGGATAATCTTATTATGATGAAAAGTAACATATTTCAATGTTTCTGCTCTGTAAACCTGGACTTCCATATGCCACCTTTTCCAAAATAGGTATACCACCTCTATTTTATAATTTCCAGTTCCTGAGGGTAAAAACATTTCAAATGGTTGCAGAGTCTTAAACTAATCATTTTCCTTTTCAACATTAAAAAATGTTGAATGGCCAAACACTCATCAAAAATGTCAAAAATGTTTTCATTTTTGAAAAACTACTCTAAATGTTGAAGTGGCTTGATTAGGTTAGAGTGGTTTTTATATCATTTTCTATAACCACTTAACTTAAGGGTAACTTTTAATGACATCCTACCAAGAGCTTATAGAATTTTAAAGCAATCAGGATTTTTCCTTCCAATATAGCAAGGAGAAAATTAAACCAATTTATGCTACATGTAAGGTTTTATACTGTGTTCTATATTTATGTTATTAAATTAAGAATATGAAATATGATGTTTTTAGCCATATTATGTTAACTTATATTTGTAAATCACTTTATTTTTTTTTTTCTGGTTGTTTTAATGAATCTCCTTTAGTAACAACCTGGCATATATCAATAATTTAGTTCTCTCTTCTGGAAATTCAGAGATAAACTTACCCAAAGTTAGTAAACTAGAGCAAGTTTTGATTTTCATTTTATTTTCATGTTTGAGACTCTATTCTCTTTGTTTCATAGGGAGTATTAGGAAGAGCAGGTAGGAGAGAGATCTCAGCCAGCTATTTAATTGTGAGACTTTTTTTTTTCAGTTCAAGGATAAATTTGAAGTGATCACTTCTTCAAAATATAATGCATTATATTATGCAGTATATTGGTATGAGAGTAATGGCATGATAACATATGAGAATTCTTGTTTCTCCATATCCTCACCAGTGCTTTTGATGGTCTTTTTGGTTAAAGCTAAACTTATAAATGTGAAGTGAGATCTCATTGTGATTTTAATTTGCATTTCTCTAAAGACTAATAATGTTAAGCATCCTTTCTTGTGCTTATTTGCCTTTCATATATCTTCTTTGTCAATGTGAATAGAGGGGCCTCTGAATGCTTATCTTTCTACATAATTAATTACTTTTAGTAATACAACACATACTACCTGCTTTAAGAGAGTCCTATTCTTGGGAAGGTGATGTGACCTCAGCTTTCTATCTACTGTAGAAACATTAAAAAGAACAGGGAGTAGTTACTACTTTATTAAAATGGAGGCTCAAACATGTTCTTTTTTTTTTTTTTTTTTAACTGAAATGATCTCCAACTCATTCATATTCAAGGTCTGGAAGAAACTATGGCCAGCCAGAGAAGTTTTATAAAAACCTATAAACACCTATCAGATTGTGCATGAAACCTATTTCTACATCATGGCCTTTTTCTGGCTACTTAGGCATTCCATAAAGAGGACCAAAGTGGATAAAAAGCCTGTACACCTGAAATTCCATTCATCACCATTCTGTTCATGAAACAGACAAAAACTGCCTGACTAAAATACAGTGAGAACAAGTTAAGATGCCAATTTCGGAATTTATCACTTTGCTAATTCTTGCTTGTTGGGCAGAACAGAATAGTTTCCTATTAATTAGAATATAAGGTTTATGCTAATCTAAGGCGAGGTCTCATCTCATAAAACCAAGACACAAGTTTTCCTGGATCATTTTGTAGAGGGAGAGAGAGAGAGAGAGAGAGAGAGAGAGAGAGAGAGAGAGAGAGAGAGAGAGAGAGAGAGAGAGAGAGAGAGAGAGAGAGAGACCAGCCATTTAGCAGCTGTTTGATTTTACAGGGCCCACCCTGTCCAGTTTATTTAATGTTAAATAACACCACATGCTTTGCAGAGAGCCAGTCTCTGAGCTCATCCAGGAATCAATGCCATTTCCCATAATCTGGCATATCTTGTGACAACCAGGGCTTTTTGTATAAGCTTTGCTTTAAAAATTGCATAGTCTATTTTAAAAATCTAATTCCCCAAAAGGTACCGCATTCATCCTAACCAGCTCCAAGGCAAACAGTGTGATTGGAAGTACATTCATAATTCAACATGGTTAAATGCCAAGGGCCGAAGAGATAGCACCCTGCTCCCCAGTGTGGAATGGGATGACATTCATGGTTGATTCAGCTCCTTGCAGCAAGCTATGTAATTGGAGAAACCTAGGGAAGTGACCCCGGTTACATGTCCTGCTGGTATCAAAATGAATTCTCATCAGTCTGACAAGTGGCCAGTATGGAGGGTTCTTTTATATCAAAGTAAAAATGATAAGTCACAATTTTCAAGATTTCTGGAAATATTATATCTAAAATGAGAGAGGGAGTAGACTAGGAGAGAAATATTTTTGTCTATAGTAACTATAAATATAATTTATATGTTGTTATAGTTCCCAAATTTCTCTCCTCTATAATTTTATTCAAGTCACATACTGTATGAGGTAGAAGTCGTTACATGCATTTTCAGGCGAGGAACCTGAAGCAAGAAGCATTTAAGTAAGAAGCAGGTTAGTCTGGTGATTTGAATCAAGTCAGACCTTTCAGGTGGTGAGTCCCACCTTCATTGCAACCTGGAACAGGGAACTAATGACCCAGAGGAATAAACTGTGACAAACCACCTAATGTCTCTGTTTTCCAATCTGCAAAATGTTGATTAGAAGGGTCATTATGCCTTCAGGTCATTGTGGAATTAAGTAAAATCCTGCATATAATCCACTCACTTCAGTGGACAGCACATTGTAAGTGCTCTGCACATTTTAGACTCTTCTAACTAGCTGTTAAGGTTCCACAAGCCAAAAGTGCAAATTTCAAATAGGACCCATTCACATTAAAAACCCTGAGTTTACTGACCCTTATCTCTTTTTTCCATCTTATACTGCATCCTATTTTGTATAATACTCTTTAAATAATGACTATTAGGTCAACAAAAATGCAGTGATTTTTTTGGTTTGCCCACAGAAATATGATGGACACTTGGAATATTTTTAAATGCCTAATACTTATTAAAAACAAAAACAAAAAAAACAAAAAACTGCGCAACTTTGTTTGCAAGACAAGCCATACATTTAGGAGACAAATGCTATCTTAAAGCATGTGAGCCATACTGAGAATAGATGTTATTGAGGTTCAGTAAAAGAAGATCTATGGCATATAGGGAGAACAGATTTTATAATAGTTATTTTTAATGTTGTTCTTATTGATTTTTCAAGGGCCTGGACAGACTTAAGCTAAGCCTTGAAGTTCTAATGTGGACGAGTGAGGAGGAGAGGAACAGCAGGATGGGTAGGAAGAGAAAAGGAACAAGGCAGAGAAGAATGTGGAAAGAAAGGTAAGAAAAAGAGATGGTGGAGTTAGGTTTGATAACTTCATGTTGAAAGGAGTGTGAGACTGAGCTGATGGTTCGAGTGATGGTTACTCTCCCCAAGTGTCCCTGGTGAGGTTCTGTAAATCCGTGAGTGGACTGGCTCAGGGTTTGGGGATTTCTGTGGGCATAGAAGAAACTGTATGCTGTTTACATATAAGATTATAAAATCTATATTAATATTTCTCTCAATTTGATTCTCAACTAAAGTGCTTCAGTGTGTGTGTGTGTGTGTGTGTGTGTGTGTGTGTGTGTGTGGGCGCGCACGCACGCGCTTCCAGGAACAGTTGTAACTGATGCTCCCATATCCTGCAATTCATTGTTTGTGGAGCTGGCCTGGGTTTAAGGAACAGCTGTGAAGCTGGTTCCCTAGCCTTCAGGCCACTATTGACTACAAGTCTTCCAGCACAACCAGATTAATGGGATTGAGTACAAATATAGTAGGTTGCACTAATTAATCAATTTTATTTTACTTTATATACTTATAGTTGAAGCTTTTTTACTTAGTATGCAAATTTATGTAAATTAAAATTCAAATACATGCAAACAGATATGCAAATATATGTCCCTAGATTACAAGGGAACAAAATCTGGTAGCCCTACTGTAAGTTCCTAAACACAGTTGGGGGAAGGGAGAGAGAAGTTGAATTACTCTTACAGTTTGATCTGCCTTTAATTTGTTAATATATGCAAGTTGAAAATGAAAATAAAAACATGTTTTACTTCAACTGCTCCTTATGTTATAAAATAGAAAACTGAAAATCTGCAACAATAACGAACAAAATCTGTGAGTCGTCTCATTGAGATAAGAATCTCAAAGTTTTATTTATTCCAAAATCATCTGCCTGTAGGCAGCAGGTCTCATAAGTGTAGGTTTATAACTTTTAATTGATTGAATTGAAGCTATAACCAAACCCAGAGGAAATGTTCTTCAAGCCTTAAAACACAGACCTTATAATATAAGCTTTGTGTTGTATATAAATGGTTTAGGAATTCATAATGGAAATTGAACAAAGTTGCAGAAAAATTAACGAATGAAAAATTACAATTCATTTACATTAAATAAAAATTATATTTAAAAGATCATGTATTTCCATGATGAATATTGTTAGGTATTCAGTTAAGAGCAGAAGTATTTTCTATGTGTATCAAAATGGAAACTTCATTAAAAAATTAAAAAAAGAAGCCAGCAGTTTGAGAGTATATTGCAATGCAAGAAATAGGCATCTGATACGTGTAATGTTGCATATTGCAATTATTTGTAAATGAGTGAGCAGTAAATCTTAAAATGCATTCAGGCCCAGGCATCTAAAGAACTGAAATCACTGCTGGCCCTGACATATTAGTACTGTGACATTTCACTTTAAAGCAATGTGTGCCTCAATTTTATCATTGGTAAAATAAGATAATAATAATTGCTTGACCTTTTCAAAAGATAGCCATGCCTTTCAAATGAGAAACAGAAAAGTGCTAAACATATGTTAATTACTTTTACAAAAGTTTATCTGTGGTCATTGCCAAGTTTTTCTTTCTGGAAAGCCTCTAAGCACTCAAAATTTGGTTATGGATTCAAAGTGATCAATTAAAGATTAGAAAATCTACATAAACTTAATGTCTCAAGATAGATACATTTTGTAGTCAGTACAACTTGGAGTTATGTCAGTAAGGAGACATAACAGTGTAATGGAATTGTAAAAGGAGACTATTTATTAAGTATGTGATCATTTTCTCCTCTGAACAATGAAACTAATACTATATATGAATGAATTACATGGGTCCCTCAAGCTCTCTGATTCTGACTCTGGTTCTCATGGGCTCCTGTCTTGAGTCCTCTGTTTTGTATATTAGATCAGCCTAAACTGGGTGGCTTTTCATATTCCTGCCAAATATTTCTTTTCAGTTGCCATTGATTCTTAGCACCATAGTGTTTTTGTCCACTGATTGATGAAATAACTTGTGGTAAAGAATGTCAATTGCTGAAAGTAACTTTTAAAAGATTTGGTTGCCCGGCTGGCATGGCCCAGTGGTTGAGCATGAACCAGGAGGTCATGGTTCTATGCCTGGTCAGTGCAGGTACCTAGGTTGGGGATTTTATCATCAATAGGGGGAGGAGTGTAGAAGGCAGTTAATCAATGATTTTCTCTCAGCATTGATGTTTCTATCTCTCTCTCTCCTTTCCTCTGAAATCAATAAGATATATTTTAAAAAGGTTTGCTTATTTATTGGATGAATAAGCACTCTATGAATATTGTTAGGTATTCAGAATATATAAGACATAATCCTTGTACCTAAATATTTGACATTTTATGGGGAAGAGAAGATGTCTTCATGTCTATTAAATCTAAAGTATTCTGAGATCAGAAGGTATGTCTCCAATGGTAAAGCTAAAAGCATATAATTGGGTAAATGTGAGCAGAGTTTTAGAACCAAAGGACTGCTTTAAGGAAATTAAACTTTCAAGACTGTCTTTAGCAACAGAGATAAGGGTGTGTGTGTGTGTATGCATGTGACAGAGAGAAAGGTATATATGCATACATGACACCTTTGCTATGCCTTAAGTGAGAAACAATGAAAGGGTGACAATGAAGATATTGAAGATATCACACATAGGAAATGTCACTCACAAGGAGTGTTGGCAAGTGCTTTGTTCCAGTTGACAAAGGAAATATAAGACTATATATATATATATATATATATATATATATATATATGAACTTGAAGTGTTCAGCCTATGTTTATAATAGAATGGGGCTATCATTACAGAAATATGTAGGTGATTCCATGATGGGGAGGTACTGCTGCAGAGAAAATGAATAGTTTAGAATTTGTCTTGATGCAGAGGTGATTTAGTAGACAGGGGAATAAAGAAAGCTAACCTAGAACCTGGAAGAGAGGGGATGACTTTGTCAGAATAAAGAAGTTAGCTGACATCCTCCATGAGGGTGAGTTCAGGGTAAAAGAAGATTAGGAGTAAAGAGGTGAGTTGCCCTGAATGACTCCATTTAGAGAGGGGGGAAAGAGAAAGGCATTTAGCAATCTGGAAATAAATAAGATATAGTAAACTAAGATGCTAATAAAAGTGAGAGAAAAGAGTTTCAAGAAGATGAGATGGTGGGCAGTGATTGGTATTTTCATTAGTATCTAATAATACAAGGAGAAGTCAAAGGTGACCCAGTGGGTCTAACAGTAAGCTGATTATATTGGACACATTTTTAATAGAGTATTATATAATCTCTAGATGCCCAGTGCATGAAATTTGTGCATGGGGGTGAGGTCCCTCAGCCCGATCTGTACTCTCTCCAATCTGTGAGCCCTCAGGGAATGTCCTACTGATGTCCTAGGCCTACTCCCCACAGTTCTCTGCTCTCTGTAGGGCTTGCCTGCTCCCCACCATGGTAATGGGCAAGCAGGCCCTACTGGGTGCTGCCTGTGGGCTGCGCTTACCTGTTCCTGGGTTGCCCTGGTGATGGCCACTAGGTGCTTGTGTATGCAAATTAACCCACCGTCTTTGTTGGGTTAATTTGCATACTCCTAATGAGCTGGTGGGTGTAGTGGAGGTATAGTCAATGCGCATTTTTCTCTTTTATTAGTGTAGATTAAAAGTAAATCCATGGAGCCCTAACCAGTTTGGATCAGTGGATAGAGCATCAGCCCACAGACTGAAAGGTCCTTTAAGGGCATACAAGTTGATTATGTTGATTGCAGTAGCAATCTCTGGGCCTGGTTAAGGCATGCAGAAGGTAATCAATTAATGTATCTCTCTCACATTAATGTTTCTCTCTGTGTGTATCTCTCCCCCTTCCTTTTACTCTCTCTAAAAATCAATGGAAAAATATCCTTGAGTGAGAATTAACAAAACAAAACAAAACAAAATAAAACAAAAAGTAAAGCCATAGAAAAAATGGGGCAAAGTTTAAAAGTTGCTCGTTATATTATCTTCAATGAAAAAAGTAATAATACTTATTTTAAAGGATGCCATCAGGGGGTGAGATGGGTTGAGTGAGTGAGAGGGAAAGAAGATAGAGTAATATGTGAAGATACTCTGCAGTAAATGTATATGATTAGTAAGGATATAACTGATTTTAGTGCCCATCTTTGCATTTAGATTGTTTCTATCACATTAGCACGACAATTGAACTATCTTGGTGCTATGTATTGGTTCTTTGATATTTTTGTTGATGAGAGTACTTTATTTATTATTATTATTTTTACTTTAAGTGATTTGTTGTTTAATGTATTATGTAAATCTCCTTTTCTTCTCATTAACCTTTCCCCAGCTTCCCCCTTTTATTGAGCTAATTGGGGTGACATTAACAAAACCATATAAGTTTCAAGTGTACAACTCAATAAAACATCATCTGCACACTGCATTGTGTGCCTGTTGCCCAAGTAAAGTCTCTTCCTTTCCCTATTTATCACTCATTGCCCTCTTTTACCTCCCTTAGATAATAGTAGACTTTAAATGAGACATTCATTTTGAGAAAAAGCCAAAGAAAAGTTTTGCATGTCTCTGTGGAAAGGAAGATCTGCAATGGGTCAAAACTAAAATTGTCATTTTATCTTACATAGAGATTATTTTAGGTTCAGCAAAATATCATGTTGAATTAATGTTAATTTACATTTTACTTGCTTTTTACTTAAATATTTTTCATTTTATACTTGTATATAAGCTAAAAGTATTGGATGTTTATAATTAGTTTTAGGGTTGTAAGAGTCCATTATATAGATTGATAGAGAGATAGATATTTTTTCCTTTGAAAAGAGGTTCTGAATTGTATAGGATTGACAAATACTGCTTTCATCTTAGGCTACTAAAGATTTAAACTGGCTTGTCCAAATGGAATGTGCTATAAATATAAATAAATTCATTCTGAATCTTCAAGACGTTTTTTAAGAAGAAAAAAGTAAATGTTTTATTAATAAATTATATATGGATCATATATTTAAACTTGAGGCCCAGCGCATGAAAACTCATGGACTGGAGTGGTGTCCCTCACCCCAGCCTGTCTCCTCTTCACAGTCCAGGAGCCCTCAGGGGTGGGAGGGGACCCAGCGATGACCCCATCACACCTCTGCTGCTGACACTGCTGATAGCACAAGCGTTGGCCTGCCCTGATTACCTGAGCCTTAGGTAGCCTTGGGTGGTTGGGCAGCTGCCATCTTAGGCTTGCCTGCACCTCGAGCCCACCTTGGGTGGCTGAAAGGCCAACATCCAAGGCTTTCCTGCGCTTTGGGCTGACCCTGGGCAGCAGGGGTCTGAGGGGACTGGGGGATGCCAGTTTGTGGCTGTAGTTGCTGCCATATTTGAGGATGTGGCAATCAATTAGCATATTCCCTCCTTACTTGCTGTGGGCACCACCACCTTTGTGAGAGTGTAGCGGTCAATTAGCATATTCCTTTATTACTAGATAGGATTCTATTCTTTTGATATATTGGGTTAAATTATATATAGTACTAATATTAACTTTGTTTTTTAACTCTTTTAAATGTGACTGCTAAAATTTTTAAATCCTATCTGTGGCTCTCAAGATCTATCCAATGCTTGGTTATAGTATGTTTGACCTGGCAGGTAGGCCTGCCTGCATAAGCACTGTATGTGCTGCCAGATGTTGCCCCTGTTTACTTGAGATTCGAAGGCCAAAGAGGGGAAGGGGTCTGGTACTGAGATATGGATGAGCAAGTGGCTTAATGAGTCTTTCTGGCTACAGCCTCTCAGAAAACATTTCTGTGCACAAATCAAGTGAGGCTAATTTGGTAGTACGCAAAATACCTCTCAGCCAGGAAAGGGGCCTGAAACTGAATTATATATATAACCCTAACATGCAAATAGACTGAATGGCCAAACAACTGAACAACTGGTCACTATGATATGCCCTGACCACCGGGGGGCATGCGCAGAACATAGTGGGTGTCGGCAGCAGGCAGCAGAGCACAGAACATGGCAGGTGTTGGCCACAATGGGATGGCGGAGGAAGTGAATGGGGGTGCTAGACCAAGTTGGGACAGGAGTCACTGACATTGGGTCAAGCCTCGGTGGTTAATGAAAATTCTTTGCTCCCACATGCCACAGTCCCGCCCAACACTCACACCTGCTGCTGGCACTGGTGCTCGCCCTGCTTTCACCCACAGCCAGTGCTTGGTGCTGGCCTTAATCACTCAGTGCTGTCAGTGGGTGCAAGCGATGGCTGCTGGCCCTGATCACCCCTCAGGGCTTCTCCATTTCCCTCTGCTACTGAGGGGCAATCAGAACTGGCAGCCATCTCTCACATCCATTGCTAGTGACTTCCCTGCTTGCATCCACTGACTGTGCCGGCCCTGCTCGCACCTGCTACTGTTGCTGGCCCCAATTGTTTCGCACTGTCAGTGGGTGCAAGTGGGGTTGGAGCTGTCAGTGCATGGTAGTGGCAGCAGGGGTGGGGCTGCTGGCAGACAGGGCACTGGGGGCTGTGGCAGGAGGTGCCAAGTGGAGCATGGAGGATGGTTGGAGACCCTCCCAGGTGCACACCACAGTTCCTTGCAAGTTGCATGAATTTGTGCACTGGGCCCCTCGTAAGTAAATAAAATATACAGAGCATATGATTTAGAGGTCTATCAGTGTGTTAAGATGACTCAAGAGAGGTTATCAGACTGTTCTTTCCAAAGTTCTCTTTGGAGTGTTCCTTTCCCTTTCTATATTCAGCTTATTGGTCGTTGCTCACCTAAATCTAACGAGTCGTCTAAGGAATATCCAGTCTCAAGTTCCTCATGAAAGCTTTGCTCTTCACAAGGATCACCCAATACAGGGACTCACTTCTTTTCTGTAATAGCAATTCTGGTTTTGTGTTTTATTTAAACACTTGTGTGTATTCACTTACTCATCAGCTGACCCATTTTGAATGAAGGGAAATCTAATGCCTTAAAACCTTCAGCAAATGATTGATTTTTTTTTTTTTTTGCTTGTGATGACCATTTATGACTGAATTGAATCAAATGTATTCTTTAAATTGTGAGGGTTCATGCATGAACGTACACATACTTTATAAGGAAAAACATGTGCAAATGTAGTATCACTTGATATGCAAATGTCTCTTTTGATAATCCATGTCAAAAATATCTGAAGTCAAAGATATGCTAACTGCACCTAGACTACCAAACACCATACCTTAATCTGGCCTACCTTGACTGTTCTCATAACATTTATACTAGTATTAGCATATAGTTAGGTAAAATCATTTAACACAATGAATACAATCCAAACATTGGTTGTGTACTCTCGTGATCATGTGGCTGACTGGAAACTGTAGCTCACTTTTGCCCAGCATTGCTAGAGTATGATAATGCATATTAGTAGCCTCGGAAAATATCAAAATTCAAAACTTGAAGTAGGTTTTTACTGAATACATGTCACTTTTGCACCATCAGTAAGTCTACCTACCTTAAGTCATCTAGTGTCTGTGGTTAAGTAAGGAAAAAGAGAGGAGGCACAGAATGAAAGGGAAGTGAATCTCCTTTATTTCTTCTCTGTCAGTTTCTGTATGTGGGCCAGATGTGTGAGTATATTTTAGTGGAGAAATTTCTAGATCATGGCAATGCTTGCAATATTTCCATGCCAATGTCCATAGGCATAAAATGTGATGTTCCTTATTGCTTTTGTTCATGCATGAGGTTGGATAAATAAATACAGCCAGACTACATAGACACAAAACTGCTGCCAGATGCTGCCCCTGTTTACTTGAGATTCGGAGGCCAAGGAGGGGAAAGGGTCTGGTACTGAGATATGGATGGGTGAGTGCATTAATGAGTCTTTCTGGCCACAGCCTCTCAGAAAACATTTCTGTGCACAAATCAAGTGGAGCTAATTTAGTAGTACACAAAGTACAACCAGTCACTGTTAACCAGTGAGAATTAACAAAACAGAACAAAACAAAAAATGAAGCCATAGAAATAATGGTGGAAATAATACAGCAAAGGGGAAATATTATTCAAAAATTGAATGTCAGTACATTGCCCAATAAAGAAAGTAATTCAATGTGATTTACCTTTTAAGAAGATCAGTTTGATTGCTGGGTGAAAATAGACTGCGCATATTCAATAGTGGAAGAAGGGACACAAGTAATTGAGTTCTTGCAGGAGTCTAGGCATCCTGTGATTGTGCCCTGTATAAGAGGGATAGATATCTGTGAATGCTGAGAAAAAAATCAGGAATGAAATATAGTTTGTGTTAGTGCAAGCAGCTGGATAAATGGTGGTATGGTTTGTTGAGATAGAAAAGACTCATGCAGCAAAAGATTTGGAGATATAAAGAAAACAAGACACTCTTGAAGGAAAATAGTAGGGGAATGAGCAGTCTGTAAAATGATCTAAGTGTTCTTGCAGTGTCCCAGCATCTATAATCATTATGGTCATGAGTGAGGAAGCCAAGCAGCTGTGTGTTCAAATCCTAAAACACCGATAGTTCTTTTGCCTTGGGAAATTTTCTTATTACTTCTCATGTCAATCCCCTCTTCTGGACACTATGATAAGAATACTTACTGCATGTGGGTGCTTTCAGGATTAGACAATATGAGGAATATAAATCATATAGCAAACCTTTGGGAAATAACCAACAACAAAATATCAGAATGGAACAAAGGCTGCCTCCTGCACTATCCCTAGGATCGAGCCCACCACCCGGGCATGTGCTTTGAAAAGGAATCAAGCCAGCAACTTTTTAGTACATGGGACAATGCCTAACCAAATGAGCTACACAGGCCAGGGCAAGATTGCTTCTCTCTTGAACCCATCTTTAGGTGACTCTCCAGTGCTGCAAATGGAGTATGATTAAAACCTAAGCCATAACCCTTCTTCCAGCCTGGTCTGCAACTTGCTTTGCCTTCCAGTGAGTCCTGCCTACAATTGTTGAATTATGTAGCTCAGAGAGCTGATTCTCATAGCTTATGCAGCACTGTTACCCCACTTCTTTGAAAGGGGCATTATGAAATTCTCTCCAAATTTCTACTTCTTCACACTTGTTCTACTTACCCTTGTACACTAATTTCATAGTGCCTGGTCCATAAAAGTAATTCCATAAATATTTGTCAAAGATATAAAAGAAATATCTGATGTTTGAGGATTAACAAATGAAATGAGACATGAAATAAAAATCAGTTATGACTATTTAGTGACCAAAATAGGTTTAATTATCAATAGTGACCAAGGTTTTGTTTTGTTTTTAGAGAACTATGTGAGCCCCAGAGTTCAGAAGGAGTTATCTTGAAAGAACTTCATTTTGTGCCTCTAAATATTCATAAAACCCACATCAATGACTGAATTGATCCTTTATTTAGACTCTCTAGAGAACCCCATTTCAAGTCTTCCCTTGATGAGAATTTGCCATTGATAGTCTCTTATTGTGGAAGTAAAAGCCTTGTCAGCTACAACTTGAGTTATGATCTGTATTTTATTGACTTATTTATGGAAGGAAAACTCCGTGGGGCAAGAACTTGCTTGTTATTCAGCATTGTTCAAGCTAAACTCTTTCCTGCTGGGTATCCTAGTGGCACCTTACAATGAATAACAAAAAAATATCAGGTCACCTTAGCTAATTCATCTAATTGTTTCCATTAATAATTAATTTTAATTTTGTTTAATTAAAGTTATAAAGTGTGCTGAGCTGAAGACACACTGTGGTTGGTTTAAACCAAAGAAGCTCTAAACATCACAGACACCTGAGGCACTCACAGCTGGAATCTCCACATGTGCTCTTCCTTTATGAATTTCTTTGGTGATATTATTAAGTCAAGCTTAATTTTATAATTAAGTCACAGAATTATAAGAACTTTCAAAAATACAATATTGATTTTACTGAAAGATGCAAAACTTCTACCCAAACACAGATGTGGACCTTTATCAATATTTTCCAGTTCCTGCATCTAATTAGAAAGGAATTAACTACAAAGTCAAATTGGGCAAGGTAAGCTGGAATATGTGTCCAAACCTTGATGGTTCACATTTTTTTAAATGAGATGCATATGTCCTTATCTATTCCCATTTTTAGCATTGAAGTTTTCTGTGTCAGTAAATGGTCTAGTTTTAGTCCAACCCATATCACTTCTCACCAAATCTATACATGGATAAATATGGTTACATCTATGAAGATATACTTGAAGTAAAAAAATAACAGACACCTTCTATTGAACTACCCATTAACATTTTCCAAAGAATTTTTCCTTTCTACATTGATTGCAATGTTAGTAGTTTCATTTGGTGTACATACATGGGGAAATAATCATACAGGAAGTAACTGGAACCCAAGCAGGCAATTGCACTAGCAATTTGACTTTTGCACTGTGTAAATCTCAGTCATCACTACAGTGTTGTCTCTTGATCTTCCCACGGGAAGCCGTAGTCAAGAGACATTACTTTCCAAGGATGCTTTTGTGCTCCTCCCTCAATTCTGGAGTTCCCATTGGTCTTTCTCTTCTGCCAAGGTGTCTGTAATAACTGAATACTAGTTAAGTGCATTGCCTTCTTAGTCAAATGCCCATCCCACATTTCTTCTCCACCAGTCCATTACCTTAACCTCACCAGTCCCATACAAATAGGCATATACAAATGCACACACACACACACACACACACACATACACACACACACGCACACTATGCTGGATGTACAAACAGAATTTTAAGTATAATCTCCAAAGTTATCTTTTATATCCCAGATATAAAAATGAAGTGAAGAAGTCCAGGTACTTCTGTTTACAAAGTATGAATATAGAAAAAGTGAGTGCTTAGACATAAAAGTAAGTAGCTTTTCCCCTTTGTGAGACCAACTAACTTGTTTAATTAATTGTCTGGATAGAACACTTTATCATGCTGATGTGAAATTGTGCAAAAATAAACACTAGTAGAGGCACTGAGGTAGGCAGAGAATGAACTTAATCTGACATCACAGTCTTCCCTTTGTGATAACAGGAGACATGCTTTCTCTTTTACCCTTGGTTTCCTCTCTAAAAACAAGAGGGGGGTGTGGTAAAATAAAAGAAGTTCAAACTTGATGACCTCCAAGGTTTATTCCAGCCCTAATATTCTTTGATCTAAAAAGGAAATAGTTTCTGTTCTTCACAGAATGGAATACACATTCTTTGAGTGTCTCTAAATGCATCTGAAAGTGCTTCTCATAAATAGAGTCAGTATATTCACAGTCCTGCCCGAGGGCAGAGTGGGATTTTTACATTTTGAAAAGGTGATTTTGGACTAACATCTCTTAAAGCTGGCACCTCCACTATACATACAGGATTCTGTGCAGTTGGCAACTCACCTTGTTTCAAGAGAAAATGATTCCTGGAGTGTTCTCTTTATACTGATTTTCTTAAAATATAAATTCCTCCATATTTCAAATCCTGTTCTCAGCGGAAACAAAAATAAAGCAATAGAATTACAACAGTTGTTTGCCGGAGTTGCAAACTTCAGACAGCAAGGCCATTTTCCAAAACCCTCCAACTCTACTGATTTCCCGGTAGACTTGATCTTAATCACAAGCCTGATTGGGCACAGTGGGTCCTGGATAAAGAGCAGATCTAATGCAATGTATGAAATAAGAAGCACCCTGCACACTTGGACAACTCTAACTTCTTCATCCCTGGAGCCTTTTCAATACCTTTCATTCATTTCTTTCAGAGTTTTTCTCATTTAATTATGTTAAATTCAGACATTTTTGCAACTAATTAAATATTAGGTATAGGGGAGCCAGAGACAGAAGGTGAATAAGTAGGCCCCTGCCTTCAGAAAGTGCACAGTCTCTTTGCAGGAAATAGTTATATTACAATAACCAGAATATAGGGTACTCTCTGCAGTGGGAGAATGATGTATAACTCACATTACTATGGGAGCACAGAAAGAAAAATTATTTTTGCCTGAGGTTAGTAAGAATTAGATTGAGGTGCATAAAGACTCCAGAAAAGTATGTATTTGATCTCAGCCATTGAATGAGTTTGATAAACCAATCAATTAAATGAAAGGTCTTGAATACATTTTGTGCGCCAAGCCTAGCATTGAAAATGTAGCTTAACCCAGTCTCTCAAAGAATGAGTCATAAAGGCATCTTATAGTTAAAAACAGTCAAATGCTAAACAGTGTGGCACCAGCTATGGCAGGGGTAGGGGTTCAAGCAGACAGAGAGTGTTCCAGACTAGAGATGTTAGAGGATATGCTGATAGAGCTAAGGAAAGGAAGAAACATCGATAACTGATATTTACTTGTTACTGTTACCCTTCTTTCTACCACTGCACACTTGTCCATGTGTGAATGCTTGTGTGTATACATGTGTGTGTTGTGGGGAGCCTACCTAATAGTGTCAGAACTGATCTGAAGGTGACCATATTCAGAAGTGCTGATTTATGCCATGATAGGATTCACCTTGTGTTATGCTAATTTAATGAAGCTGGTCACAAAGAAGCACATATTGTATTATTCCATTTATACAAAATCTCCCAAATAGGCAAATCTGTAGGAACAGAAAGTAAATTAGCATTTGTCTAGGTCTGGAGAAGGGGGAATATAAAATTATAAATTCTTTACTTCATGCAATGGAAGTTGTGAGGCACTCAAAGATGGAGGAAAATAAATTAGCTCATATTTATAAGCCACCTCTTGGGTCGCCATCCAAGTAATGATATGGCCACCACATTAGTCAACTCTTTTTCTTTTTTTTAAATTTGGCTTTGATGACATATATATATGTTTGCAGATTTAGAGTTACATTTTTGTAAGTATTTGGGGATGATTGCTAAGGCATATGAGGTTTGTTTTTGGGTTAATAGAAATATTACAATCGAAATATTGATAGATGTACAACTCTGTAAATAAACTAAAAGCCATTTAACTGTATACTTAAAATGAGTGATTTATATAATTCTAGAGGCCCAATGCATGAAATTTGTGCAAGGGGCTCGGCCCTCACAGCTGTGGCAGTTGCCCAGCTTCATCAGGAAGGTCATCTGGAAGGTCATTCAGCTGTCTGAACTAATTAGCATATTAATACCTTTATTATTATAGATGTGAATTGCTGTATATATCAATAAAACTGTTAAAATATAACTATCTGGTATTGAATGTTCAAATGTACAAGGCATGGGGAAAAGAGTCAGAAATGACAGTGTTGATAGAGCAAGAAAAAGGTTGATATTCTAATTGATTTGTTGTAGTGGTTATAGCTTTGACCCTTGGACTCAAGGATGGTGAGATAGATTTCCGCCAAGGCACATACCTTTATTGCAGGCAAGAGACAACCAATCAATGTGTCTCTCACATATTGGTGTTTCTCTCTGTGTGTGTCTCTTCATCCCTTCCATTGTCTCTTAAATGTCAATTGAAAAAATATCCTCAGTGAAGACTAAAAAAAAGAAAATATTAAACTCTGGGCCACTACTCTGTGAGACGGCTGAGGGACTCTAGACAGTTGAAAGCAGGCTGTAGACATATTCTTAGTAATGATGCTTTGTTTCTTATGCCCTTTTTTTTCAGGCCTGGCTTATTTTCATGTTCTCCTTTTTTAAATTATTTATGACAAGTCTTATAACTGGTCATAATTTAAGGCTGTAAAATGTTCTTATTTTAAATCAGCATACATTTAAGAAATGTTGGTGACAAATACTCTCTGTTTTTTGTTCTTATTTAGTACTCTTTCTAAGCTGTAGTATTTCCTCTGGCTCCCATGCCACTAATTCCTCGTGTGGACTTGTCAACACTTCAAATTATCTCCTACTCTGCTGCCTTCCATATATTGCTTAGCCAACGCATACACACTTAGCTCTCTAAATCTCCCTCATAAGTAAATTCCTCAGCCCCTTAATCACCCCCGCTACTCTTCTTTGAATCCTTTCCAATGTGTTGACATCTTTCTGGCATGATGGTGCCCATAGCCATATGCCTTTGGCACTCATTCCTCTTGGCCTCCCACCAGAAATGGAACTTGGCCGATGTCAGAGCAGAGAGTAAGACATATTTATTTGATTTAGCTTTTGATTATGTTCACTTCTTGGGATGATGGTTGATTACTACTGATGGCGTTGGCCAGGCATTGGGATTCTGGGCACGTTGGAGATGGAGGGGGTTTATGTGTGAAAAGCAATAGCATGTAACTTGTGTTTCTCTCAGGAGTAGTTGCTTTCTAAAACAGATGCAATCAGAGATTTTTTGAAATGGTCATAGATTAGCACCTCAAGATTATTTCTCTTTCTATAGTCTGAATTTCAAAATTCAGTTGAACCTTCCATAATTCTAGAATTTTGGTATTAGAGAACATTAAGATTTCCATAAGGAAGAGAAGCTGTCATAGCTAAATCAGCTGGAGCAGAGGCTTTAAACATAAAACGTTTACCATCCATTCTAGGTTAGACATTCTTTACTCTATGTGATGGGAGCTGTGAGGCATTTAAAGTTGGTGGGGTGGATTAATTTAACTGTATTTAAAAACCACCTCTGGATCCACATGACAATACTGATTGCATAACCTTCACTTTCGGGGAGACTTTTGGACAATATTTCTCTAATGATAGCTCAGGTGATATTCTAAATTCTTTGAAAATGAAAATCTGTTTATAAGTAAGTTTTTTGAGAGTGTCAGCAACTATAGTCTTTTTAAAATTTAAGAAGCCTCTGATGAAGTCTATTTATTTGTTCAACCAATATCCACAGAGGGTCTGTAATGTCCTTGATTTTTGGGCATGATACATGCAAGGTAAACTTATGACCACAGGTATAAAATACTACAAAAATAGCTAAAGATAAATTGATGTAAGAGGAATAAAGATGTTGAAGTGCTCTGCCACAGGAAGACAGATATGAATGGTTTTCTTCTTAGATATAGGACAGACCTCTAGTGGTTCTCAGATATCTACTTAATGATGTTCTGTGGCATTAGCCTTATATATGAAGGACTGCATGTTGCCTGGACCAGTATGGAATATGCATGCTTCCTTGATTTAATGCAGCATAGTTATCACAATTGGAAGGCCAAATCCTGTCTCTGAAAGTGACACCAAGAGACCGTATTGCATTTGCTCAAGTAGTATATATTAATCTTGCCAATGTACAAGGCAGATGTTCAGTCTAGGACTGAAAAAAGTAAGAAAAAAGAACTTGCTATTAGTGACAAACTGGTGTCAAATTGACTGGAAGTGATGGAGAACAGGCAGATGGCCATTCCCATGAATAGGAAACATAGAGAGATCTTTCAGGGGTCATAAGAATAAATGAATCTGAGGCTTAAACTGTATAAGAAAATAAATGGGGTAATATCTGGTACCAAGCCCTTTCTTGTTCAGAATAGAAGATGGATATTCAAAAGTCAGAAGAAAACCAGCGGCAAACTGTTCACAGAGTAACCTCTTGGACTGGCTGGCATGTAACTTCAGTGTTCTGAATCCTAGCAAAGATGGCCCTTAAGGAATCTGAAAATATGGTTTGATTTTCTCTTGCTAAAGGCTATCTTCAGTGTTCCCAAGTTTTGGATTTTTCTTTGAATGTGGAAGGCCTCCTGGGGTTTTTCTCCTGAGGTCCACCAGGAGCTCAGCACTCCCTTCTTTCCAAGAAATGGAACCAAGCTGATGACCCCTTAGCTTCTAGCAGTCCAGCCTATGAGAGTGTAAGGCACATCTTTACTAATGGCGCAGAATGCTCAAAAGAGAATTTTGGTGGATAAGAACAAAGTTTGAGAATCTAGTTAGCTTAGGCTTTTCCCAGCCCTCTGCTAAGAAAGCATTTTAAGGTTTAGCCTTTGGGAGAGTGGGTGAGTTTTGTGTGCTCCCTTCACCCCTGACATGCTTATCCTTTCTTAATTTATAGACCAGCTCATATGAACCACTTCATCAACTATACCCTGGGTCAAAAGAAAGTCCATCCTCCCCCTGTCTCTCACCATCAGAAAAATGTCACATCTTCTACAGGAGCATATATTTATCCACTGTCCTCCAAGAACAAAACAGTAGAATGCAGTGCTGTACAGTGAGGTTTTGTAGTGATAGTACAATGTGTAGTGTTCAAGTCTCACTGCTACTTGTTGGCTAGAAACCTGCATTTTGCCGTTGGAGAGTGAGATAATCCTATTTACCGTATAAGGTTAAAGTAAAGCTTACAGGAGCCCATCAATAGAAAGCAGACAGTACAGAGCTTCATTAGCCCTCACCAGATCATAGTTGTTATATTATTCAAAACAGTTCCTGGTAGAACTGTGCTGTGCAGTTAGATTCTAGGAGAAGAGGGGAGGTGAATATGAAAATAACTCCTTAGATTTTAGTTCTCAAAGAGATATGGAGCTACTGCTTCTCTTACAGGATGACCTATTAATTAAGCAGTTGTGATACTCAAACATCACTTTTCCTCTCAGTGATACTCTCCATGTGGTGTCATTAGCAAAATTAATTTCCTTCCTTAGCAGCCTCTGGCCTTGCCTTGGGGGAACAATGAATAGGAAGCCTCTGTGTCCTTTTGCTCTAGGAGGGGCCTGAATGAACATCAACAAACAATAACCCTAGGTAACAATAACAGCTAGTGGGTGGTAAAGGGTTGGTGAGAGGTAAAGGGGAGAGGGCAATGGGGGTGAGGGAAGGGACATATGTGATGCTTTCAACAATAAAGATTTATTTTTAAAAAGATCCAAAAAGAGCATCAGAACACCATCTCAACATTGAATTCCTCCAAGGAAGGGCTCTGCCTCTCACTGACTCCTTTTCTATTCATGATCTCTTTAAGATAAAGAAGTGAGGAGATGGCATTTACCCTGGGACTGGGTTTGCATTTCTTGCTTTGCCATGTTTTAGCTGCTCAGTCTTCATCCCATTTCCTAGTCCTGGAGTCTTTTTTAACGGTCTATGCCTCATCAATTACCAATGAATGTATCCATCAAACTTGTACCTTTGTTTAATTTCCAGGTTATGCTTCTGTAACCTCCTACACAATCCACTCTTTTTTTTTTACATAAGTAATTAGGCGTCTGAATTCCCTCAGGGATGATATTTACTCTCTCATCCACAGAGCCAACCTAGGTTTCTTGGACCTACACAAGGATGTGGCTCTAGTTCCAATCTAGATCTTCACTTCAACTGAGCCTCTTTTCATCTTTAGAGAGAGCCATGGTTGGGGTTGATAACATAAAACTGGGCACAGAACATAAGGGGGACTGATAGTGGTAAATTAGGCACAGAGTAAGCCTGATGAGTTTTGCTGACTTGATTGTTGTGTCCGCCAGCTGAGGTCCTTTTTTTTAAGCCCCTAATAAACACAAATAATGACAATAATTTTTGAAAGTTCTGTGACACTGTCATTTATGAAAGAGTGCATTACATCATTCTGAGTAAAAGTGAAATCTTTGTACTTGTATTTTCCAGGGTCAGGCTCTAATTCATCTGATGGATAAAGTCACAGTAGAATTCCGCTATTTCTTCTTCCCTACCACCTTCACAGGACTCCTGATTATATTAATTAGAAATCTAAAAAATCTACAAATTTATAAATCCTCTGTTTGTGCAGCGTATTTCACAGTTTATGGATTTCTTTCATTCACAATACCTTATTTGAGCCACAGGAAAATCCCTGTTTGAGGGTTTTAATGTCCCCATTTTTCAGGTGAAGACAGTTTCAAATTGGTTTTTGTGATTTATCCAAGATCATTCAAAAATGGAACTGTGAGTTCATCCCTTGTTGCTGGCTATGTATCTCTTACTTACAGTAGGTTTTTAACTAGGCATGTTGAAAATATAGTTTTTTAATTAAGAAATAGAATCAATTAAAATAATATTAATTAGTGAGATCAGTCTCTTCTTTCTCAGATGTCAATGCCACAGTTGTGTTTATTATTACATACCTATGAGGTTGTTGAATACTCTCATTAGTATTAGTACAATTATTTGTGAATATTAAACTTTAAAAAAAAATCCCCTTACTTGTCTGTAAATCATTAGCAATGCTGTCTCACGTCTTTATTATTTTTCAAGTGTCCAAATTCTCTCTCTTTATTTTTCTAGTTAGCAACCAATTTGAAAAGCATTTCAGCAACTCTGCCATTATAGAATTTTTGTTATTATAAAATTAATAATTTAAATTTGTTGGCATCAAATGCTGCAAGTTCTCAGGGCATCTTAATGAAAACAGAAAATGATAACAGTACTGCATCATGCCCTGATGACTACCCCAGAGCAAGATTGGGCAAACCTGCCAAATGACTGCAAAACAAAAAAAATGGTCCAAATTAAAATTAAAAACAACTATCACACAGGAAAGGCATTAGCTTTATCCTGAAGAGGAATTGATTTCAGGTCTCTAGCTACTGATGATCTATTTAAGGGAAGGAAAAATATCATGTAGGATTCTAAGAGTTCTGCTGTCAAAATGTTAGTTCTTTACTGATCCTTGCAATATATCTAGTTTGGTCCCTTCAAGTTTGTCACAACTGATACACTGAAAGGTGAAATGACTTTCTTAAAGTCCCACAGCCAGTTAAACCAGAGTTTGCTCTGCATCTAAGCCAGCTGATATCATACCCAGCAACTTCCCATTGTTTTGTGCTACCCCTAGTCTGTTTGCAGCATATTGAGGATCCACTCACTTCAGACTGTTAGAGGTACCTGGCTTCAAACCACTAATATGTAAAGTAGAAGAGGGAAATGTATGAAACAATTGAACCAGGACTGGGTTCAGGCAAACTTTAAGGGTCGTTTAAAAACTCGGTAATCAAGAGTAGTATTCAAATGTAATATTTTTTGAAAATAAAAATGAATGCAAAACAACCATTCCACATGAATTTCTCATCCCCTTAATCTGTACCTGAGACAAGTGCCTCTTTAACCTCTTTCGCCTCACTTGCCTCACTCTTGTATTGGTCCTGGGAATGACTTTTCTTTCCCTTTGGCCTGCAGTTAATTTGCCCAAATGCCCAAATGCCAATGCTTTATTTTTGAGACGAATGCTTTACTCTTGAAATTCTACAGGATAAGCCCCCTTTACTTTTTGCAAATTTCAGAGATATGTGCAACTGTGTGTGTGGGTTTTAAACTATGTCCAATATTCTTGACACTCTCCTCTTCCAAAGATGGAACCCATCTCTCCTTCCTTGAGTACAGACTGTACTTAGTGACTAGTTTCTAAAGAAGAGGGTGTGCCAGAAGTGACCTTCTGTGATTTCTGAGCCAGAGCCATAGCAGGTATGAAGCTTTCTCTTGGCTCTCCTGGACCACTTGCTTAGAAGAAAGCCAACTGCCTCTTATGAGGACATTCAAGCAGAACATTCAAAGGTTCATATGGGTAGTAACTGCAGACCTGCTAACAGCATGTGAATGAGCCAATATAGAAGCAAATTCAACTAAAACCTATGTTACATTATTAGTTCTTTTATTTTAGAGGATAGTTAAAATATCTGAATTTTGCCTGGGCAGTATGGCTAAATAGTTGAGCATCAACCTATGAACCAGAAGATCATGGTATGAGTCCCGGTTAGGGTATATGCCTGGGTTGTGGGCTCATCCCCAGTAGGGGTTGTGCAGGAGGCAGCTGATCAACGATTCTCTCTCATCATTGATGTTTCTAGCTCTCCTTCTCTCTTTCTCTCTGAAATAAATAAAAATATATTTTATATAAATACATTTTACCCTGATTAATTAGTTTCAATTATTTTCCATTCTCTAGTTCAAAAACAATAGTAAATTGTCCTGAAAAAAATAATACTTTATTTTTCAATACTTTTTTTCTTAAGATTTCATATCCTTTATAAGATGAGCAGATTGCTATTTTTTAAAAATGGTGTAATTTACATATAATAAAATGCAGGAAGTTTCAGTATACAGTTAGATGAGAGTTGAGAATTAAATAGATATGTGTAACCAATGCAATAAAAATAAAGAACATTTATATCACCCTGGAAAATTCTCTTCTGCCCCTTCTCCATCATACTACAACTCTATCCTGAAGCAAGTACTATTTGATTTTTTTTCAATATCAATTAGATGTACCTAATAATAATTTAACATATATGAAAAACATATAGTATGCACTATTTTATGTTTTTGAGATTCATCTACATACTTGTATGTATTTTTAGTTCATTTTTATACCCAATTAGTATTTTATTGAGTGCTACATTATGTTTATGTACACATTTCTCCCTTGACAAACATTTGGGTTATTTGCCATTTGGTGATATGAATAAAAGTGTTGTGAACATGTTGACACAATTCTTTGTATGGACATATATTTCTATTTCACTTTGGTTTACATAGCTAGAAGAAGTGATGGGTCATAGGGTCAATGTAAGTTGATCTTTATACAAAACTGCTGAACAGTATGCCAAAGTAATTATACCGTTTTCTACTGCAATTACCAATAAAAAGGGTTCCAGTTTCTCTGCATCACAGGAAACTTGAAAAAAATTTTTTTAAGGTTTCAGTTGGAATTTTTTAATTAGTATCAGCAGGTTGGAGAAACTACAAGAAGGATAAAAAGCAGTTATGGCTTTAGAGGGGCTACTTGGTTGAGAAAATTATGTTTGTAATTTAAAGCTACTGGAAAGGGAAAATGTGTAAAATAATTGGTGAATTGTAAAGGACATTATTATAAAGAAAATACTTATCTTATAGGAAAATTTCCTTATATGTCAATATATAGTGCTATTTTTCTTAGAAACTCAAGAAGATTGACCACAAGTGAATTTTCTATTGACTCAATTAGTCATATATTTTAATGCATTTTATAATTTAAAATATTGGGAGGATGATGGGAAGTCAGATGGTAGAGATTTGAAGAACATGAAGCTGCAAGATTCACTATGTTTTATGAAAATTGCATGAAACAAGTAAATCAATCAAGTCCCCTAGCTACTTATATTATGTGTTCTATTTGTATATACAGGAAATTAAGTTAAGTGTACTTAGTTTTCTCCTACTCTCTTCTTTATAGAATATACAGGGTTTTCAAAAAGAAAAGAGATAGTCTAGCCTTGGTTTTTGTAGTATCAATAGCCACTTGACACCGTTATTGCTTCTATTCTTTGAGTTCCAATATCTTGCCTACGTTCATGCTTGGATAACTGTGATGGTGTGGTATAAAACAATGTGATACTTAGAAAGTGTTTTATTATTGAAGGAAGTTCTCATTTTAAAAAATAGAATTGGCTTTAGTTCTTATAATACTCAAAGAATACTAAACTTCTTTATAACTTAGAAAATGTAAGTTATCTGTCTCTAGATGATTTCCCTTCTTTTATTTAAATAACCAACCAACCAAACAACAACAACAAAAACACATGGTATTGAAAAACAATGAACTGTTTATGAAGAAACCAGTCTTATATGAATACTCTAATTATTGAGTACTGAAAGGTAAAGGTTAAAATATTATATCTATTTTTTTTTTTTTTTGCTCTTTCAATATTTGACACTACCTAATGTGTTAAAACAAGACAAGGCAGAAATTGAAAATAAATATAGAAAGTGACAGAGATTTTGTAGCCCCAAGAGTTCACAAGAGTTCACAATTCATAAGCTGTGTTGATCAAGTAGAAGAAATAAGCAAAATCAATCATGGGAATGTTGGAAATTGAAATAGATTAAGCTAATTAGGACATTCACTCTGTTTAACAAAATGTGTCAAGACAAAGAGGTGGGGAACAAATGTATTCATCCTCTAAGTAGGTATATGAGTAATGTGTGGGATCACATGAAATGGGGCAAGCATGAGGCAAGCCTGGAAAGTGACTACCTCAGTGTCCTTCTTCTTTAACTGATTCCCAGGGCATGTGACAACTCCCAAAGCAGTTGTTGTCTGGAAGTGGGAAATTAAAAAGTGGATGGGAAGGAGGGGCGAATGCAAGCAGATTGCCATCACATAATCATTGTATCACAGGTATCAGAGAAGACAGCCCACATAAGCCTTTTGCAGTGACAGAGATAAAGAGGCAAAATTTTGAAACACAGAAGTTTAACCACCGAGCTTATTTATGGCCTTGTACATTCCAAGATACTACGGTTTTGGAAAGCAGCACTATATCTTATGGGTGTCATTTTTGAACAGTCCACACACAGGAAAGCAAAATAAACTGAAGTGCATATTGGGAAGAAGAAATGCAAATAGTAACCCTGTGGTGTGGGGTTAATTTCAAGTGAATGTCTTCTAAAGGAAAGTTCATGACCCGGAGATCAAAAAGGAGTCCATCGAAAGTGACAGGAAATATCACAGAACCTACTCAGAAATATATATTATCCTTGGACCTTTCTCCCACACCAAGTAGGTATCCTTTCTCTGAACCCAATTATTATACCTAATCAGCAAAACTAGTATGAATACAAGCAAGAGAAAAAAAAAACAACAACAACATAAAGTCCTTACACACTCCGTGAGGGTTGATTAGTAAGTTGGGGACAGAAGGGTGCTTGTGCTGAGCACTTGAGTTGTTGAGAGAAGCCCAGTTCATCCAAAGACTTTCTAAATTCTTTATTTATTGAATTTATTAGGGTGAAAGTAAATTGTTGATTGTTATAGTGTGGCTTTTAACTATCATAGAATTCAAACAAGTAGCAGAGATCTGGATTTTAGATACAAATAGTAACCTTTGATGCAACCCTGGCTGGGCTAGTCATTTCCATTCTCCAGATATTGTGTTTCTTACTTACCAACCAGCCAGTTAGAATAGTGAAACTAAGATCCACTTAATTTTTATAAAGCCCAGATTTTGTTCTTTCCCAGTTGTGTATATATGTGCAAGAGCCGACACTATCAGCTAATTTTCCTACTCATTAGTTGCTTCTCAACACTTTACCCATGCCATATACTATACTGACTGATGATATTTACCCACACATATATTTTTAATAATACATGGAGGTCAGTCACACACTGCTAGCCACTTTTCCTCTGGAGTCTTAAGTTACAGAATCACAGTTGCTAATAAATGAGGTAGCAGGCTCATCCAGCTGCTTCAGTTTTTACTCTGGGAGTAGAAAGAGTCCTACCTCCCTTGATAATACTCAGATGTCACCTGACTCCTGAAAAATCTGAAACCAGCCTATGGTTACCTTATAACCTCAAGGCATTTGCTGAATTGTCCTGGATCAGATATCTACACAATTATGAGGTGAAGTTTCATTTAACATAGATATTTACATTAAACATACTCAGGATAGTTCTTTTCACTGAAGCAATGATAGATCAACCAAGGGCAATTTAATGAGAGTATCGTCTGTCCTTGTAAGGAATATTCCCTCTCTGCTGCAAAGGTGGGACCAGAGCACTCGGTATCAGGCTTGTCAGAGGAGATGTTCTGTCACTGATTAAAGAGCTGCATGTTCTCTTTAGTCACAAAAACATTTCATGGGGTAACCTTGTTTCTCTCTTAATGGATTCAGGCAATGTAATGAGAGCTACCAAAGTGGACATGAAGAAACCCTTTGAGAGACAGAACATGTCACTTCTCACTTATTCACTAATGGCAGTCCCTCCCGGGCTGAGCAAGTCCTTCTTGACAGAGCTGGAAGAGTCATTTAAAATGCACCTGCATTCCTTCCTCCTTCAAATGCAGCAGAAAGGCACCAAAGAGAGATTTTTTTTTCTTTTGTCAGAAATAGTAAATATAACCCATAGGTGTCTTCGTTTCATCGGAGGTGATAAGTGATTTATTATCAAAGAAAAAAAATAATATTTCCTTAAGTAATGTACAATTCTTGCTCTGCCTTGTTTCAATGTATATTTCAATCTCTGGGTTCCCCCAAATGCAGGACTTAGGGGATTTATATGATATCTTTTATAATAATATATTTTTATTGATTTCAGAGAGGAAGAGAGAGGGAGAGAGAAACAGAAACTCCAGGGATGAGAGAGGGGCAGGTTGTGCCCTGGCCAGGAATGGAACTGTGACCGCCTGTTTCATAGGTTGACATCAACCACTGAGACACGCTGGCCAGGCTATGATGTCTTGATATCTGTAAGATATACAGTAAATAAGTGGCTGAATTCGGACCAGGACCAGGGGTCTCCAACACTCTCTTTCTATCTCTCAGTGGTGTGTGTGTGTTTGTGTGTGAATGACAATTTAATACCTGCCATGACCAAGCTGCGATGCATGCAAGACAAATAATTTGTTCAGCGAAAGTCAAAAAAAGAAGGACTGAGTTACTGAGAGTGCAGTTTTATTTTATGTCTTTTGCCAATTTGAAGAAGCAACTAATTCATAAACTATATGATAAGCGCATTTAACTGTTATAGGATTTTTCTCATGCTTAATGAAAACAGAGATCATAACCGGGAAACCAACTGTAAAATTAAAAGAACTAGATGTTGCTAATAAAGACCATCACTTTAGGAAAATAAATTTGTTTCTTGGAAGCTGTTCTTGAATGTATGCTTGAGGTGCCCACAAGAAAACTAATTCAACCGAGAAACAAATTGATCTTGCTTCACTGGTTTATATGAACAGAGCAAAATACACACCAAGTTATATCACTTAATAATTTCTTGATGCCTAAAATGAATCAGTGACAAGATCACCTTGAATTACTATATTTTGAAATCATGTGTATAAAGTAGCCTAGAACTTCAGTTCATGCACCAAATTACATTTCATTAAGAATATCTTCAGAGCTAACAGATTAAAGGTAATCATGATCCATGTAGAACTGTTATCCATCATGTTTGGGGATTTTGTGTCTTGAGAGGTTTTATTTTTGTTAATACATTGGTAACAATGTGGAGATGAAATAATAATGCACAACTTGATATTGCATTTGATGTCTGGACATATGTCATTTTATTCTTGAAGGCATTTTATTGAATCTTAAAGAGGAAAAAAAAACACACCTTTGCAAAACCAATTCTCTCAAGACTCAAATTCTTCCTGATTATGGTTTTTAAAGTTGTATGCAATTTTTTTTTATTAAAATAGTAGGAGGTGATAAGTTGCAAGTAGTATTCTCCATTTTCCCAATTTGCAAAAGCTGGAATTCAATGAACTTCTGTTGCTTAATTTGGGGCTATCATAGGAAACAATGGAGTAAAGCTTGACAATCTTCCTGTTAAAGATTCTTTTTAAATCCTTTCTCTTCTGTGCTCCAAGAGAGCAGAGCACATCTTATTTGACTACAGACATGTGGAAATGGTTCCTAAAAGAGGGTGTTAATTTCAAATGCTAAATGGAGTGGAGGGAGGGGCATAGACTATTTCTTAACATTTTAACCAATAAGAAATGAGAAGTATGTGTTCTATGCTATCTGATGAAAGCATTTCAAGCAGTAATATTCCAGACTCCACAATTGGGAAATCACAATGCTTTGGAGTTTACATTTCAATGTTCTTATAGCAAAAGGTATAATGAACAAATCAAAAATAAAAGTTCAGTCTAAGAAGACTGTTTAAATATCAGGGAGTGACAATTTATAAGCTCTCTCTAAGGTAACTATTTATTAATCAGAAAAGTAATGATAACTCTTAAATTTTCATTAAAGCCACATCAAAATGATTTATTTTAAATAAATAACATGCTATTTTGACTACTTCTAGTCTCCTTTCCTTTAATAAATATATTTTGAATTCATATTCATTACAAATTCAAATTTTACAAATTCAAACAAGAATTTATGTTTTTGCTTGATTACATTTCTTTGGCGTTAAACTGCATTTTCTAATTATGTTTAATAAATCCACTAAATATAGCTTGTTTTATTTCATAATTTTAAAAAATATTGGATCCATAAATCCACTATAAATATAAATTGTAGAAATCAGAGTAGACCATAAAGGTCATTTGTCAAGAGGTTTTTGACTATTTTACTATACAGTGACAATTGTGGCCTTTACATTCTAGAGATCCTTTATTTAAATAGCCTGCATAGTCAATGTTTAATGTGAAGAATTATATACCTAAATTACAAATATTCAGATTCAAATCATCTTGTATAATTAATATCAATGCATTAAGAAAAATGATAGTATATATTTATTAGCTTGTGCAATCTTATTGCAGTATTTATTTTTTCTGAAATACTGAAAATAACTAATGCATTTCCAATCATTTTATAGAGTCTGAATGCAAAACTACTCATCTTCTGCAAATTCATTTCAAATTTTAAAAAAATCCATGATTTAATAGTGTTAGGAAAATACTGAATTTAAGTAATATATTCTATAAACAACATTGTAAAGGGCTTTCCTGACACAACACTGATATTGATATGGGTATACAGATCTTCTTACCTCCCTAGGGCTTCTTGAAACCTTTTGCTGCAAAGCATTGCCTCAGCAAAGATTAATGAGCCTAATGAGGGTGACTCTGGTTCAAGTTTAATTTTGAGACCTCAGTTGTGCCTTACTTGGTAGGAAGGAATAAATAAATTTGTTTCTTAGAAGCTGTCCTTGAATGTATGCTTGCGGTGCCCACAAGAAAACTGATTCAACCAAGAAACAAATTGATCTTGTTTCACTGGTTTATATGAACAGAGCAAAATACACACCAACAAGTTATATCACTTATATCACAAGGACAGGAGGTGGTTTTGAACAAGTCAGTTCTAGACTTTTGGGGTTTTTATTTCTTTGCTACTGAGAGACTGAATATACGAACAGGCAATCACCAAACCATATATAAAAAATAAAACTCTGATTCACAACCTATAGCAACCAGCCCAGGAAACCAATCTGTATCTACTGTAACCAGCACAAGAAACCAGCCTGCTATCTATCTGTAATTCACACTTATAAGAAGTCAGACCACCAACTGTAGTTACAATCCAAGAAACCAAGAAAAAGATAAAATAAAAAATAAAAAATAACCTCCATCACAATTGACCCGAAGTGGCCAGGACTTAATAACTGACAGCCATACATTTTGTCCCCATTTTCAGTTGAGGGTCAACCAGAGCAAGCAGATATGCACCCTCCACCAATTATGTGGATGACCTGCTTCTAGTTAGCCCACCTGCAGCTTCTCCATGCTGACAGCCACCAATCAGGGCCTATCTGAAACCTTCCAGTTTTTATTCTGCAAAGTTTTCCCACTCATCTGCCTGTCTTTGAGTCTTTGCCAAGCCCAAGTGGTGGTGGCTGGCTACCATGTTATAGCAAGCTCTAAATAAATAGATTTTGCTTTTTCTTATTTAGTTGGTCTTCATTTATTTCCACACCTTTGATTCACAATGCAGTT
This sequence comes from Pipistrellus kuhlii, assembly GCF_014108245.1. Lineage (NCBI taxonomy): Eukaryota > Metazoa > Chordata > Mammalia > Chiroptera > Vespertilionidae > Pipistrellus > Pipistrellus kuhlii. The sequence continues at coordinate 9,588,640 of NW_023425562.1, forward strand.
AGATCCAGCTTAGGGTAAGGTGCAGTAAAGAAAATACATGCCTTAGATAAAAAAGCAATTTTTTTTTTTCTGGTTAAGATTAAGGAAGGCTTTATAAAAGAGTTTACATCTGAACTCAACTAAATTAATAGATTTGGGCTGGGACCCTAATAACTTTTTTTTTTAGTACTATAGTAGTTATTACTCTTGCTTTTCTATTGTTGTCTATTAATGATATTTAAAATTTTGTTTTTCTAGACTCTTAAGTGATCAGAATTTTTTTTTAAATATATATTTTATTGATTTTTTACGGAGAGGAAGGGAGAGAGATAGAGAGCTAGAAACGCCGATGAGAGAGAAACATCGACCAGCTGCCTCTTGCACATCCCCCACCGGGGATGTGCCTGCAACCAATGTACATGCCCCTGACCGGAATCGAACCTGGGACCTTTCAGTCCGCAGACCGACGCTCTACCACTGAGCCAAACTGGTTTCGGCAAGTGATCAGAATTTTAATTGATCCAATCCTAAATTGGTTTCTGGTTTTAGAATGAGTCTCACATTCAGCTAAACATTTTTCCATATCTTTCATCAGTTCTTTTGAAGTGGTTCTTGTGTTGAATGTCCTTTTGCTGGGAAGGGAATGGCTGAGTGATGAATATTTCTAATGAAACTAGTTTTTTAAATACCCAGGGGTTCTCATGAAATGAGGACTATTTTAGGCTTTTATTTTATTTGTCCCACTGCATTGTCCATCTGTCAAGGTTCATCTAGGCCAAGAGCTCATCCTAGAGTGATGAATTTGAAAAAGCTGGTCCAATAAAACTGACCTGGAGAGAATGAAATATTGAAATCTTTATAAAGATCAATCTGTTAGCATATAGTTATATATACATAATCCTTAAGTGTCTTTTTTGGTGATGAGAAGCAAGAATTTTTATTCGTTGAAGTAGAGTGCAAGCACAATCTTGAGAGAGTCTGGTTTTAGCTCAGAGACATAAAGCACTGTAACACCAGATTCACCTTTACAACAAGAAAAGGGCTAGATAAACAACAAATGAATGAATTCTATCAAAACCTTCAGAGTGCTGAGATCTTAGGGAAAACAACTCACATAAAATTGGGAGAGAAACGGGCACCTGAAAGGAGCAAAAATAGTTGAGCATGTTTCCCTGGGCCAGATTCCACTTAACAACATATATATCTGTAAATTTACATAGAAATTTTGAAATAATAGCTGAAAGGAGAGTGTGTGCAATTGTGAGATATAGAGCCCTTGAAATGCCACAGACATTGGGGTTCACACATTCTTGCAGGATTTTCTCCTCCCAGAACCCTGCTGTGTATATAGAAGAAAGGTTTGAGAAAATCCAGAGAAAGCTCCTTCATGATACCTGCAGTGATGATGCTATTGCTAAACTCTGCCAAGACCTATCTCACCTCTCTGCCCTAAAAGATACAATTATTCATCTGGAGGAGGAATAACATCAAAACCTGAAGCCAGAGGGCACTGATGGAACCTGATAGCCTTTGAGAAAAAGGAAGGGAGGCTAGACATAAAAGTTGGTCTCCTCTACCTTCTCTAAAGAACCAACGTTTCAATATGCGTGGGAGATGGTATCAAAATGTGAAGCCTAAAAGCCCTGGCGAGGCCAATGGAAATGAAGGGAAGTGAATGAAAGCAATAACTAAAACAATGCACCTTATATCCAGGCTCATTTCTCTATTGTTGCTAAGAAAGAAAGCCTTAACCTTCAGGGGGGAGATTATCTACATCTATATTTTAAGGGCTTATGGATCCCATAGCAGCTATAGTTGGAGAAATGTGGGCAACCTGTGAAAAGTCCCCTATTGCAACAAATAGGGGTGGGGTGGGGTGGTCTTATCCTGTGAGTGAATGTACCACAACTGCTCAAAGGGGACATGGAGACATACCTGGATGGGATGGAGAAGAGGTGGGGGAATGAGAATGTACTCTTGCAGGTGGGCCAGAACAAATGTTATGAACACCATTACATCTGGAAGAGGGGAAGGGGCATTTTTTAAGGCCACATCTCCAAGAACACGGTTACAAAATCTGCCTAAGATTAAGACTCAACCTAATATTAGAGAACATGCTCCCTCCCACCCACACTGTTATGCTAATAAGCATTAAATAAACATAAGGATAAGATAGCTGGGAAAATGGAAAACAGGCTTTCTCTGCAGAGAAGTGCAAAGGGAAGAAAAATCAGATGAGGAAGTAATAATAATTTATCACTTGAGCAATTTGAAGACTTTAGTAACAACTCATAGCAACAATGATATCAAATCCAGCTGAAGTCCTGATAGGAATAATACAACCCTCTATTCTAAAGCTTAACAGAAGGAAAAAATATGCTCAACGCCAAGCATAAAACTGTTTACTCAGTATCTAATGTTCTGTACAGTATTCCCAGATTTGAACAAAAAAATATGAGATATTTAAAAAGGCAAGAAAAAAAAAAAAACACTATGAAGAGACAAAACAAACCTCAGGACTGTCATGGAGCAATTAAATAAATAGATGACAAGTGATAGGATCTAAGTTTTATGCTGTTAGAATGGAAAATTACAGATAAGCAAGAATGACTCATCTGGTAATGGGGGAGGAAAAAGAAAAAAAAACAACCTTAATATATCCAAGGACAGTGGGGCAAATACAAAAGGTATAACATAAGCATAATGGGAATACCAGAAGAAAAAAGAGAGAAAGGATCTGAATAAATATTTGAAAAAGCAATGACCTGAAATTTTCCAAAATTAAAGTCAAATGCAAAACCACAGATTCAGGAAGCTCAGAGAACAATTAAAACAAACAAACAAACAGTTATAAAAACAAATAAACAAAAAACAAGCCATGCCCAAATACATAGGCATATCATTCTCAAACTACAATGATAAATAAAATCAAATATAAAGAAAAATATCATGAAAGATGCTAGAAGAGAAAAAAGTACCTTACCTATAAGGGAACCAATATAAAAATTATATCCAACTTCTCAGAAAACAGGCAAGCAAGAAGAACGTATTGAAAGAAAAACCCCATCAACAAGAATTCTGAATCATGTAAAATTATCTTTTAAAATTGAAGAAGAAATAGACTATCAGACAAATAATAATTGAGAAAATTTGTTGCCAATAGACCTATATTGAAAGAAATGTTAAACAAAGTTCTTTAGAGAGAGGGAAAATAATATAGGGTAGAAACTCAGATCTATGTAAAGTAAAAATGATGTCAAAGAAGGATAAGTAAAGGTAAAATAAAAACTTTTATTTTTTCTTATTCTAAAACAAACAAATAAAACAGTAGGAGCATTTATTTTTGACAAATGAAACTTAAGGGCCAGAAAGAATATGAAAGAGGAGAGAGGAGCTTATATGCCCTAACTGGTTTGGCTCAATGGATAGAGCGTCAATCTGTGGACTGAAGTATCTCAGGTTCAATTCCAGTCAAGGGAATGTTCCTTGGTTGTGGGCACATCCCCAGTAGTGGGTGTGCAAGAGGTAGCTGATCAATGATTCTCTATCATTGATGTTTCTAACTATCTCTCTTCCTTCCTCTCTGTAAAAAAAATCAATAAAATCTATTTTTTAAAAAGAAATAATGCACAGTATTCTCTCAGATCATAGCATATTTAAATTATAAATCAATAACAGAAATATAGCTATAAAATGCCCACATACTTGTAAATTAAAAGATATGTTACTAAATAGACACAAATGTCATAAAGAGAAAAAGTGTCAATGGACTAATGTTTTTAAATATTTTTAATTAAATAAAAACTAAAATACAGATTATCAAAATTCACTTAGCAAGAAACATTTGTTTTTAGCGTGTGTATTTTAGAAAAGAGGAATGATCTAAAATCAAGTCAACCATCTTATCTAAGCTACCACAGTAAGAAACTGAAGAAGAGCCTATTAAACATGAAGCAAACAGAAAGATGAAAGTGATGCATAGAAATAACTGAAATTCAATAGAGTTAACCAATAAAGACAAAAGCCACTAATTTGAAAAGAAGAATAAAATTAATCTCTAGTAAGTATGATCAATAAAAAAATAGAGAGGACACATATTATCAATATCAGGGATGAAAGCAGAAATATAACTTCTGATCCTGTAGGCATGAAAGGATAGTAAGAGGACACTGAACAATCACATGTTCATAAATTTAATCAATAAGTTAGATGAAATGGACCACTTCCTTGAAAGTCACAGCTACCCAAACTCAAAAGAAAAATATTATTTGAATACATTCCATCTATTAAATAAATTTAACTTGTAGTTAAAATAATAAAACACACACACACACACACACACACACACACACACGCACACACACCACACACACACACACACACAATGATTTCACTGGCAAAATGGAATAGAGGAGAGGTCTTTTAGGAACCCAACTGAATAGTATCATGAAGGGGCCACGGGCAGCAAAACATACTACACTGTAGGCACAACATGGCAAAGTTGGCTCTGTGGCCTGATTATACTTTCAATCACCCCAGAGATAAGTATTTCCTCAAAGGCAGAGAATAGGAAGATATGGAATCTCAAACCTATCCTCCCCAATAGCATTTCTCAGAAATCCTCTAAAGAGAAAGTGACATTGCCAGGATAATTGTGAAGAACATTTTATTTAGCTACAATTTGGCTGTCATTTTCTATATGTTTGGTATTGCTCTTCCCTTTTGATTAATAGAGACATTCTCATAAATAAAAGATCTTGGGCTCTTGAAACTGTCTTGCTCTCTTATTTCCCCTGTGAAGTCATAATCCCCCATTTGTGACATCACAGCCTCTCCACTGCAATCAACAGTGATGTTTCAAGCTGGGGATTAAATGCTTCAGAAGAAGAAGACTTTACAAGAGCTGAGGGACTCTCAAGGAATAAAGATCCAATTAGCATGTAAATGCCCTTTTTAATTAAAAAAAAAAGGAGAAGGAGAAAATCAAGGGATGAGTAGATAGTCTCAGAATGGGAGTGGTTTTCTTGGAAATAATCAATCTGACCTTCCTCTTCACTCTTCTCTTCTGCCCCACGCCCCTTGAGTGAATGAATATTTAAAGTTAAGAAAGCACTAAAGGTGGAGAAAGTCTGTGAACAGTATATATGAGTATTATTTCTCTGGGATATTTTATGGGTCTATTAATCTGACCAGGATTAAGGCAAAGTTAGAAAATGGGCTGCTATATGAAATGGTTGTGGTTTTGACTTTGATCTCCACTCTGATAGCACTTTGTACCAACCCTCATCTCCATCACTAACTCCCACTGTTTTCTGAGCCGTCCTTCAGTTTCTTAAAATCTCAAAGTTTCCTTCTACTTCAGAACTTCCCTGGCAATCCCTTCATCCAAGAATACTCTTCCTTCACACTCTTTGCAAACCTTGTCCTATTGATCCTTCAAGTCCAAACATCAATGCTACCTCCCCTGAGAGTCCTGCACTTGACACTTAAATCTATATTAGGATCTTGATATTTAATCTTAAAGCACCTTGACACTTTCCTAGCAAACATCATAATACTATTATACATTTACGTGTTTGATATATTTGTATATTGTCTGCCTCCTCCACTAAATTCTATGTTGTATGAATGCAGGTAACACATCTGTGCACAACTGCATTACAGCACATAGCCTGGCACACACGTATAAATATATCATACTAGAGGCCTGGTGCACAAGATTTGTTCACTGGGGGTGGGGGGTGGTTCCTCAGCTTGGCCTGTGCCCTCTCACAGTCTGGGACCCCTCACTCCTTACTGCCTGCTTGCAGTGGGGTCAGGAGAGGCTCCTGCTACTGCCACTGTGCTTATCAGTTCAACTTCTGGCTGAGCAGCACTCCCCCTGTGGGAGTGCACTGAGCGTCTGCCCCCTGATGGTCAGTATGCATCATAGCAATCGGTCATTCCACCATTCGGTTGATTTGCATATTAGAGTTTTATTATACAGGATGAAATTTCTAAAAGAAAAAAAATAAACTACCAATATGTGGGAACTCCTGAAGTAATTCTCTTGGTAGCTCTCATCACTTGTCCTCTGCTCTCAGGAGCTTCATGATCACCATGTAAAATAGAAGATAAGTATTGATACAGTGTCTATCAAGCAGGGGTCTCATTCTGGATTCATCATTTACAAATACTTATGTGAACATATATGTGTAAGTAGGTTGACCAAATAATTTGTCATCTAAGAAGAACTCTTTTATGTGTAAAAGGGAATGTTAATTATTAGTTATGCTAGGATCATGGGCATAAACCAGTGCTTTTTTATGCTAAGTGAAACATACACTTTTCACTTTATGTATCAGATATTATGGTATATCTTAGAAAACATTTAAAAAGAAGATACTTCATGTCCTTGAAGTTTTATATATAATATATATTTATTACGAACTATACAATAATACATTATTTTTAAAAAGTTGTAGCTGAAGAACTGTAGGTATTGAATAAATCTATAAAAAGATCAATGAATATTTCCAAAATATGCAAAATTATGTTAACCAATAGATCAATTTTTCTTTCAAATGACCCCACTATAATAGGATATAAAAAATCAGTAGTCTATTCTACACTAAGGCTCTAAACCAACTTATGGCTATAGGGTCTACTTACAATATAAAGATAGTGAAAGGAATTGAGGACTGTGTATGCTTTCAAGTATTTGATGTCTTACCTGTCAAATGAGACACCGTATGGGAAAATACTTTGTTCTTCTCCTGTCACCCTTTTGCACAGCCAACAGGGATTAGGGTTTCTGAACACACTTTTTTACTTATGCTAATTAATTGATTGTTTAGCTGGTGCTATGCTTAAAAGATCACTTTGTCAGTCTCAAGAGACATCCAGTGAAGGCAGTGAGAGTTTATATCCTTCCTCCTTTTATATTTTTTTTAATAAAATCTGATATCACTGAACTTATATTCTAAGCATGGGTTTGATGTTATACAAACATTGGCCCATTACTGGAGAAAAAACAAAACAAAACAAAAAACAACTATTGTGTTAAGCAACACAAAGTTGGCCCAAATTGGGCCTGAAACTGATCTATTAAGTTTTATCCAAAGATATTTTCTTTCAGAATTTTAAATCTAAATGAAATTATGTTAAGTTGGACTTCGGAAGATTGCAGATGAGGAGACTTCAGCTCAAAAAGAAGAAAGTTTGTCACATACTCAGATGTATCATTATAACAAAACTGATATCTGAGTTCTGTTGAGAGTACTACTTATTTTATGATCCTCTCTTGTTAGTTGGTTCTCCCCTCAAAGCAAAATGCATGATTTGTGGCTCCTAATTTCTTCCTAAAGTTTCCTGCAATTCTAGATATAAAGAAAGATATTTCTGGTACAAATGTCTTGTCAGATGTAAAAGGAAGCCAATATTTCCCCTGTATATATGCAGAAATCTTTAAAATTTGTGGGCAGCAAGTACTTTAAAAAACATTCATGAATGTCACTGATCTTCAACTCTCATTCCCTACAAATCAAAGGTGTAAGAAATGAGAATCCTAAGGCAAAGTAGTGAAAGCTTAATTGCTTTGGAAGTATATATGCTATTGTGTCTTCAATTTGTCTCTAAGAAATTTAGGCAATAGCATGCATTCCAGGAACTAAGACAAGGAGTTCTTTTTAAAGAAGGATGAAGAAGCACTTAGCTTAATGATTACTTTCCAGCATGTCCCTATTAGAAATGGTGTTAGGGTATTTGGCCAGTGCTCCTCCAGAACACAATCATTTACCTTCCTAAAGCATCATCAATATCATCATCATCATTAACAAAACAAATAATGTAGAATTTGTCAAGTACTGCTCTAAGTTGATATGTATATATGAAGTTAAAACTGGACAAAAGTCCTATTAGATAGGCACTAATATCCTCCTGATTTTGCATATAAGAAAATATGGAGCAGGGCACAGTTATAGTTGCTGAAAACAGAAAGGAGATGTGAGTCAGACTCCTGTCATAGCTAGGCTGCTGGATGTGTTGTTTACTGATGTGTAGATGGATGACTTAAGTGACAAAGCTGTTAGGTGCTGTGTACCTCCTAAAGGAGAAGACACTGTGTTTGCCAGGACAGTCAGGGAAGGCTGCCAAGATGAGTATGTCCTTAGCTTGCTCATGAAGTGAGGCGGATGTTACTGAGATACAAGGTGGCCAATTGAGGGGAATTATATTAGAAGGGATGTGGTATACTATATGGTTGGGGAAAGGATGAATGGACTAGATTTACAGCAACATAGAAGATTTATGTGAAGCAAAAAAAATGATGACAATAATAATGTGCAAAATACACGTCAGTAATTAGGACAGCTGGTGCTCATTAAAAACATGCCGCCAACCAATTGTGTGACTCGAAAACTTTATAATTTATAAAGTTAAAGTAAATTGAATTAACTAAATGACCCCTAAAGTTCCTCAAGTTATAACTAATTCTGTGACTCTATAGTACAAGGAAAGCATATTTTACTCCTCATATTACTGATGAATAAATTGAGGTCCCATAGAAATAAAGTGACTTGGAAATGTAACACTAGTACAGTAACCAGTAAACAGCAGAGCTAAGCATAGAACTCTGGTTTTCTAACATCCAGCTCTCAGATTGGAGAATACAGAAGAAGAAACAGTGAGGGGACATTATTTACCAGATTTCATTGTTCTAAATGGTAATATGGCTTCACATTTGAGTAGGGCTAATACAATTTTAATTTAATAAATAACAATTTCATGTAAAACCACTCACTTAAAAGTGTGTTTTTGTGTTTTAGTAAGTGTGACACATAAACAGCCAATTTAAAAATGTTGTTGGTCTTTCTGTCAGCTTTTTTTTCTTCTTCTTCTTCTTCTTGCTTTAAGACAGAATTTGGGACAGGCTAGACCACTAGGATAACGCAGGCTGAGAATTTGTTTTTATTTATCTTAAATAGCATCTCTCTTTCTTGCTGTTTCTTCTCTACTATGTGAAAGAAGAATCATATTCCTCAAAGGTGATGTGGCTTGGGCTGTGTTTGAAAGAAGAAAATGAAAGAAAGGAGGGGGAGAAACAATGCTGATCCTGCAGCTGTTCACAGTGAGGTTCATCCATCAGAGCTGAAAATAACCTATATTTTATTTCCCTTATTTTTAGAAAACTGCCGTGGACACAGGGTGGCCGAGTGGCCAGCTGTGCCCTGAAATGCCTGAAGCCATTGCAATCAGTGCTCTACTGTTTGAGGCTCCCAAAATGAAACACTTTGAACACTCATTCAAAGGTGTGAAAGCATGAAATTGGCACAATGGCCAGCGACCCCAGCACTTCCTATTTTTTTTGCACTGCCTTCTGCTTCCTTGTCTGCCCTTTCTGCTATCTGTCTCTTGCTTCTGACAGTCCTTCAAATGTCTACTTAAAGAGCTGTGGCAGCCTGGGAGAGAGAACTGGAACATGTTCTTAGCGAGTCTCTTTCTTGACATGAAAAAGCTGAGGAAAAAACAGCTGCATTCAAAAACCCTAAAAATGTAGGCTAAACAGCGGATGGGATGAATCTGAGAAAGTTGATGCAGATATTAGTGAACAGATCAGTTTTTGGTTCAAATTAGAGTACCTCAGCCTTCACTCACCCTTCTTGGATGTTTTCTATTCCACTCTAATCCTTTCTGTGGCTCATTCCTGTCCTCTCAACTTCATGCAGTTAGTACATTTTGCTTAGGACTTTAGGATGGTCTCACCAGACACTTGTTTATACTAGTATAGTATTATAGAATCTAGCCCTCCCAATATATATACCTGGATGTGTTGTTGCATGTACCTGAGTTTATATTTCACTCAGCAACTATTTTCAAAAATGTTGCCCCAATTGAGCCTGTACACCAGTGACTCTTCTCAGGAAATTCACTTTACTCTGTCTTCTTTTGACAAGTCTTTGCTCAAGAATTGATTAAAAAAACAAACTAGAGGAAAAAATGTTAGAAGTAATATTAAATTAGGTGCAAAATAATCCAATAATTTCCCAAGTTCCCTAAACCCCTGTAATATGTCTTTATGTAGCTTGTTTATGATATTTGATAGGGAAGTATTTTCAAAGTATTTGTTCATTCATATGAATAGTATTGTTTCCTTGTAAAAAAAGAGAGAGAGAGAGAGAGAGAGAGAGAGAGAGAGAGAGAGAGAGAGAGAGAGAGAGGAGAATCTATTCAACACAATTCCGTTAGGATGGTTTTCTCTGTCACTGGTTCATATTTCCCAATGTCTTTTAATTCTAGAGAGATGGAATTTTGTATCATGTCATGTGTTTTTTATTCTATAAAATTCTTTGTGTCCTCATAATCTTTCCCAAAGCTCAATCTACACTATAAACAATATATGTAGGGAGAATTCATGCAGGTGACAGCCAGTATTTCTGTTTTAACTTGATAAACATTAAATGGGTTGGGGGATGTGCCCGCAACAAAGGTCCATGCCCTTGACGGGACTCAAACCTGGAACCCTTGAGTCCGCAGGCCAATGCTCTATCCACTGAGCCAAACCGGTTAGGGCAAGAAATTTCTTTAATAATGTATCATTTAGAATATTTGAGGATGTCAAAAGCAGAAGATATGCTTTAAATTAGCATTTAAAAACCTACAAGTTTCTCACTAACAATAAGTACTCAGCTCTATCACTAGGTAACTTTGGCAACTTGTGTTGACATGTGAATTGGGTTTGCTTCTGTCTTTTACATGTTTCTATGTTTTGCATGTTGCCTTTGTCTTTGCCCAGTGTCTTTTTTTGTCAGATGTGGCTCTCTTGGTCCTAAGTATTGCATACAAGAATACAACATGAAAAAAAGAAAAAGATTAACTACTTCTTCCTCATGTCCCTTTATAGGGGTAACAAAAAAACAAAGAAAAAACATTGCAAAAAGTTCCCCAGTAGATCTGCCCTCACTTCTTCATCGGCCATAGGCAAACCCTAAATTAGTCTCTGGCCAAGTCACTGGAACTACCACAAATTGCTTAAATGATCAGGATTTACTGAGTCACACTGGGGAAGGTAGATTTTTTCAGAAAAATGGGGCTTTGTCTTCATTAAAGAAAGCAGTAACAACAACAGTGTTTGATAAATTTAATAATCATCATCAAAACAATAATAATAGTAACTAACATTTGGTGAGGGGTTACTCCATTTGAGACACGGTGCTGAACAGTTGAGTACACTTCTGCATTTAATAAACATGGCAACCCTGTAACAGATGAGTATACTGAAACTCAATTGCATAGAGACGTCCAAGGTTACACAGGTAATAAATGACAGAGGAGGAGAGAGCTTTAGAGCAATGGCTGGCTGTCTCCAAAGCAATTACTGTTTCTAGTGTTCCACAGTGAAGACAACGAAAGGGCATATGCTTTTGCAGCCTCCGTAGAGATGTGCTTACAAATTCAGTGAACTATTTGCTAAAGAGCTACCATGGCCACTTTTTTAAAAAAACATGTACTCATCAAAACAGTACTTGCTGATTGTAATAGGAATATCAAAGCTGGTTTCAAGTCTCTCTCCCAGCCTTTCCATGAATGATTTGTTTTAGGAGGGAGGGTCACTCAAAATCTGGATTTCTTTGTCAATTAAACTGAGTTAGAGGGGGCTAGGAACAGGACATAGCGGATGAGTCAGTCCATCTAATGCATGAACTTGTGAGATTTTACCATGACTCATTTCTTCTCCTTCAAGACAAATATTACCATTAAGAAATAGCAATGCTGTATCTTCAGACAGTCCTCTGCAAATTGCAGAAAGCAGCTCTCACTGAATTACCTATAGTTGGAGTTTCAAACTAGAGATCCACTCTCTTTTGAAAAGGAGACAATCATTACATATGGGTGTTATCTTTTAAGTGGCCAAACTCATATGGCTTCATAAAGTGCTTGGGAGAATTTCAAGCTGATCTCTCTTCCATACCCCTCCCTCAAAATCAAAATGCAAAGGTTAGTCATTCTTTCTGCCTAGCCAAGGCCTTATCCATGCTTTCTAACTATCTACCAGTTGAAAAACTTTTCCTGAAGGTCTTCAATTTCTTTTTTTAAAATATATATTTTATTGATTTTTTTACAGAGAGGAAGGGAGAGAGATAGAGAGCTAGAAACGTCGATGAGAGAGAAACATCGACCAGCTGCCTCTTGCACACCCCCTAGCAGGGATGTGCCCACAACCAATGTACATGCCCTTGACCGAAATCGAACCTGGGACCTTCCAGTCCGCAGACCAATGCTCTACCACTGAGCCAAACCGGTTTTGGCAAGGTCTTCAGTTTCTAAGTTCTCTAGCAAGGACACAAGTCCATTTTCGACTCTGCATTGATACATTGTTGCATCACCACTTAATGTGTGGAAGACAGTGCTTATCTAAATCTCAAGAACAATGATGGTAGGACCACCTGACATTTCCAATTATTACCAAGTATAGTGCCTGGCAAATGACTGAGGCAAATGATAGGTGCTCTGTAGAGAAATGTTCTAATTTATATTAATTTATCTTTTATTTAATTCAACAGTCCCCATCTTGGTTTTAGAATGCTTTCTGAGTTAGAACATACAACAGTTTAGGCAGTGTGGGTTGACAAGTTCAATGCTGCTAGACAATAAACAGCCTTAAAGTATAAATGATTCAAATGTAAAATGATTTCTAATGTTGTTTTCTATAGGACAACATTTTGCTGTTTTCACTTGTCTGATTTCCTTTTTCCTCCCTCCCCCCATTTTCTTTTATTATTTATTTTTAACTCAATGACAAGACATTGCCTCCTATTCAGCAGGGGAACTAATGCAAATTCTTAAAAAGCCAGCAAACCTGCTAAAATATCCACATTATTTTACTGAATTAAAAATACTAAAAGGCGTAAGGAAAGAATATATCCATCAGCTACTGGATGCATTGATGAAATAAAATATTCAGCATATTCACTTTCCTCCATTTACTCTTTTCTGTGGTTCTGTGGCCTCAAGCTGCTTACTGCAAATTAGATTTCGCCTTAATATGCTAATGTTGAATAAGGGAATTGGGCTCTAAATAATTAAGTTGTGAGAAGTACAAAACTAAAGCAATCTATTAATGCAATATGAACATCCCTTGATTATATTTGCAGAATGAATTTACCTGCTTTAAATGGTGAATTAGAATTGAAAGGTAAATTAAAATTTAGAAGAAAATACAATAATAAACCATCACTATCCTTTTTTTTTTTTTTCTTTTGCTATTTCAAATGTCAGAGTCTCCACTCAGTCATAATACTCACACAAGGGGACATGAGGGTAACTAGCTACAGTGATCTCTCTTGAGTAATGGACTGGCTTTTACCACCATTAGCCAGTCTCAGTCCTCTTTGTACCCATTTCATTGCAGTAAATGAGTATAGTTTTGTTTATAAGTGTACTTACAAAATTGTAGCCTGCAGTATTATTTCATGTAATTAGAAATCATGTAAAAGGGATTGTGGAATATCTATATATTTGTTTCTTGCTTTTGTTACTTGGTGGCCATCTTGGTAAAACCAAAAGGAATCTCAGGGTCAATATTTCTTCATTTGCAGTCCTTTTATGAGAATTCACTTGGGCATGCAATATCTTTCCTGTTGGGCCAATGGGGAATTTTAGGAAACTTTTTCTCCCCAGGAAAAGTGTTTGTAAAAAAAGATTAAAAAAAAAGAAAAAAAAAGAAAGAAAGAAAGAAAGATTTTTTTTTTATTGAATAAGTTCCTTAGATATGAGCATAAGCAGGTCAATCCTAGCACAAAGACCATGAAGAGCATCAGGCTTGGGCATTTAGGGTCAGGGATTCCATCTCAAATCCAGGACACTGCAGGGTAAGTTTAAATTGGACCTTAGGGAAAGTATGGGAGTTCATGGGTAAGCTCTTAGTCTATTAATTCCTAGGGCAGCCTTGCAGTGATGGTGGCTTTCTCTTGAGAAGCACCCAGGTGGGGACCCTGAGGCTCCCATTTCTTGCCCTGGATGGGGCCTGAGGATGCAGTGGGAGAACTGGAATGGCAGGCTGAGACATGAGACAGGCAGTGCAGCTGAGGAAAGTGGGGCTTTAAAGAAAAGAGGGCTGAGGAGAGAGCTGTGGGGGCATTAGGGACCCACTCTTGGGAAGGCCAGTCTGGCTTCCTCTGGTGGGCATCTGAATACATATACATGGAAAATCCCTGGCTGTGAGAAGGTTACGGGAGGAAACAGCAAAGTGAAAACAACCAAATAAATAAAAGCCAACCAAATAAAGAGTCATAAATATTTTCTGAATGTTTCATAGTCTCCACGCTATCTATTCTGTTTCCTTGAAGAATTGAATTACGATTCCTGAAAATCACAGCCTCCTTGTATTTTTCCACGGCCTTGCCTTAATAGATTATGAATCATTAAGTAGCACCTGTCACAGACAAGAACCCTTTGCAGTCACAGTGCGTTGTCACCTTGAGAACTGCAATTAAGCCCATAGTTTTTCTTCCCAATCTCTCATTAGTACAGATTTGAAAAATAACTAACAAGGAAATGTTCCACATTTGCATATAGACACTTAATAAATGTACCATTCCTGACTTGGAAATTGGAAACTGTGAGTAGAAAGAATATGATTCATGGGATCCAAAGTCTGGGTTAGAGTGCCATTCCAACCACTCTGTCTGGCTCAGTTTGGTTTGGTGTCCTTACCTTGAACAACTGGTTTTCTTATCCACATGTATAAAATGGAGTTACTATTAACCAAAGAGTTGTGAGAATAAAGCAAAATACATAACTAGCTACAGTGATACTAAGTTTGCATAGTATCTGATGCACATACATGTGAACTCATATAACATTTGTATATAGTTTACATGTAAATCAAGTGGAGTTAATGTGTTGAGGAGTTATCCAGTGACAGGGACTCAGTATGCTTCCTGCATCTGTTTTGAGTACTTGCCCTCAGTTCTCAATCAGTACTAAGTTCTATTATTTCAGACTCAACTACTCCATGTTCACATAGCCCCATATACTAAGAAGGCAGCTTTATAGAAGTCTCTACGTAAGCTTCCTTCTACCCCTGTCCAGCATCAACTTCATGCTAATCTCACCAAATCACTACTTCTGGCACAGAATGCTTCTGCTTAAAAATTACCCCTGGTTACTCATTTTCTATAGAATAAGGTTGAGATAAAGATATCGCTCCTTCTAGGAAACCATCTCTGAATATCTCACACATGTTATTTTGCTCTAGTATGAATTCATATGTGTACTACTAAAAGCCTATCACATTTTCTTATTTATCTATGTGTTCCTATGTTTTTGTTCGTTGTTTTTTTTTTTTAAAGAAATTTTGTCTTCTCATGTACCTCCCCCAGTGCCTTCTCTATTGTCCTGCAAATATCAGTCCTTCTCCCATTTTATTGGTATCAATATTGATAATAATTCCATGCAAGGCTGAAACCATACATAGTAGTTGTGTGCACTGTCTTGGGTGCTTAATGAATCATATGGCATTGCTGAAAGAGTCATTTAGATCAACTCTCCATAGAGATTATTTTCTTTTTAATCCAAACATAGGTACATAGGACAGATTCTTTTACATTTATTTCAGAGAGAGACACAGAGAAATAGATACATTTAGATTATGTATGGAGAGGGGGGGGGGAGGTGTTATACCTTAACAAAGGGTCCTGCTGTGCTGACCTTATCATCTGTAAGATGCAGGGATGCCATTTCAGCTAATAACGGTTTTTCTTTTCTAATTTAATGTCATCATTACTGGCTGTACTCTGTGAGACTTTCTTATTCACAAGGAAATGAGGGAAACAGGTATCCAGTGATCTCAGACGGACATACACTAAAATTTTCCACCCCAGTATCAGTGAAATGGTCTGAATATATACAACCTGAAAAGGTCAACTAGCCCAAGAATATAATTGGACCCAACATCACATTGTAATTAAAGCTGCAGAAGGCTCGTACATGCCACCTCTCTGTCTCTCAACTGCAGAGGGAAACACAGGCTTCACAGACCACAGGAAAACGCGCTGATTAATTACACAGTGATGTGATATTATTCCTGCCAGGATAGTCCCTCTGAAATGTCAGAAGGATTAGAAGTGCCACATCTTCCTCCCAGACTCTTAATCTTAAAGGGCCCTAGGATGAAAACACAGCAATTACGTTCATAGACTGTGTCAATTTTACAATAGAAAAAAAAAGCGCCTTCCCAACAGCAAATAATTATAGCACTGCTTAATGATTGATTTAACACAGAAAACCCATCTAATTCCCTTTGTCATTACAATCTACAGTACTAACAATCTAACAATGCTGCCTTCGTGAGCAGACATTACATTAGCAATAAGAATAATGCTAATACAGCACGCAGTTTAACTTGTTATATTGTGAGTTGGCAATGCTCCCCCATACACAGTTATTAGTGTAGCACACCTTCCGAGGGAGATGAAGCAGCTGAGAATTTGCTTTCCAGTGTCTGTGCTAATGCAAAAGAGCATTGTAACCCAAAGTAGTCTCCTGCATATTTCATACAGCAGGAGGGAATGTGCCTGTCTGTTTTCCTAGGATCTAATTCCAAAGTCTGAGAAACGTAAGCTCCAGCAAATCGATTCATGATGATTCTAAATGGATCCCTGTGTGGATGACATACAAATGCAGCTCTTGCCAAAGGTTACCTATGGAAATCAAGCTCCTCTACAAATCAATAGGCATATTCCAGTTTAAAGAAAAACAAAACAAAACAAAACAAATAATCATGTGAGTTCTGTGGCTTTCTTGTGCTGAGTGATATGGGGACAATAAGACCATCCCATGACATTTAGAAGGAAGTTAGAAAAAAGAAAAAGAAAAGAAGTGTGGAAAGTTATCTTTCTTTATGGTATTCCACATACAATTTATGTGAGTGTTTAAGGAGTTTCCAAACCCCTTTTCTATCACTGCTTGAAGGAAGAGCTTCAGATAATCTCCAGCTGCTTAAAGATCTGATTCTTTTAGTGGCATTACTGATTCTTCAAATGCATAAATTACAAATATTTACAGAAGGTCTACCTGTGCTAAGTGATGGGAAAACAGAGACAGACACAGGACCAGGCTTCCTGTTCTACCGGCAGCGGTGGTTGATGGGCACGGGCTCAGGTGACTTTGAAACACACAGCATCGTGTTGGCGCTGCATGAACCACCTAGGAAATATGTGAAGATGTGGAGTTCCAGGTTTCCTTTGTCAGGTAGAGGCTCAGTTTCACTCTCCATAGAAAGATTGGTGTTCATGGAGAATGCTTAGATAGCCAGATAGAATATGTTAAACCCAGGTTTATTTACTGAAGATGCAAACGTTCATGTTTCTCACAATGCATCATGTTTGATTAAAATGTAGTCACCCCATTAGCATGATTTTTATATGGCTTTTTTTCAATAACATAAGAAAAAATGAAAGACTTCCGTTGTATGGGAAATTTAATTCTTTGTGTCTTTAAAACTAGTATTTATTTTCCCTCTAAGAATGGTGATGTCACTTTTGATTACATTCTATTATTTAGAAATCATAATTCTTCCATTCTTTGAGAGAGAGCTGGGAGTATGGATTCCCTATATTTCTTTTTACTTTGAAATTTACATTGCAATTTTATACACATATCTCAATAAATCCCTACCTCAATCCTGTAACAGAGTTCAGATAGGGCTAGTTATTATCATTATATGGACCTTCCCTACCATCCCCAGCTCTCAAGATCTTAGATTGTTTTTGGAAAGTGTTGCATTAGATTCTAGGAATGAGGATAGGGATCGAGGAATATTTCTGGTTGGCAACTTTCCACCATACATACCGATTATGTAAACTCAATGAGACATAGTAACCGACTAATGCTAAAAGATTGTGGGGTTGGGGTGGAGATTTTGAGAATAAACAATACCCTTGTGACTGGGCAAGAGTAGTGTGCTGTTGCAATGAGAGTGACACTATGGCTTCCCAGTGGATAGCAATCACACATAAACTAGAATGAAAATATATATAAAATAGAGGGTTTTGGTTTGAGCTTTCAAATTTGTTGTCTTTTTTAAAATCAGTGATGGTTATGAAAGTATAGTCTTATTTTGATGCACATTCCTTATCATGTAATTTAAAAATGAATTACCCTGAAAAGTTGCTAATATAAATAAATAACTTGAGTGGTGAGAAACATAAAGTCATTTTAATAAAAAAGGGAGAGAAATAATATGAGAAAAAGAGTGGGTGGAAAGAGAGCTGGCTTTCTTTTAGGATCCTGCACAATTATATGGAATGTGAACTATCTCCGAGGACAGTGGTCAGCAAACTCATTAGTCAACAGAGCCAAATATCAACAGTACAACTATTGAAATTTCTTTTGAGAGCCAACATTTTTAAATCTAAACTTCTTGTAAGGCCCCTTCTTCAAAATAGACTTGCCCAGGCCGAGGTATTTTGTGGAAGAGCCACACTCAAGGGGCTCAATAGCTGCAGTTTGCCAACCATGGTCCTAGGAGGCCTGAATTCCAGGGTGAATTGGCAGGTTATAGGCTGAAACCAGCCACAGACGTGCTTTAGTCAACAAGATGGTATTTTGATTCATTTTGTCTTTTTAGTGGAATGTGCATACTGAAATGTGAGGTTTGCCCCTTTGGTTTGCCAGGGCTCCACCATTCCCTACCTTTTATCCTTTTAGAGACACATTTATGTATATCACTTGACTGGCTCCTCTAGGCAGGTGCCTGTGCTCCATTATTCAATTCAGGGATGGACTTGAATTATGAAAACTGCAGTTTGGGTGCAATGAAAAGACACATATCTAAGACAGAGAGTCTCCAAGTTTTGTCCCTGATTGCTAATAATTGGGCCAGTTAGGAATAAACTCCTTGAGGTTTACTTTTTCCTGATGCATATCAAGTATTTGGTAAATGGCTAGGATTGGGATAATATCCCATTTGGCAAATCAAGAGTCAGGGGCCTGCCTGGATCATATGGATTCACCTTTATTCACTAAATGCACTTCTAAGGAGGGTCCAGTTGTGTTAGCCCTTTTTTGCAGACACTTTTAAGTCAGAAGGAGAAAGGATTATTCTGTTTAAGGTCATTGCTATGAGGCTACCTTGAACTGCGCCCATATGGTTCAATTAGAGATACTCATTCAATTCAAGGTAACTTCATTTCTTTTAAAATTTTAATTGTTTTAGCCACTGGAAATTAATTAAATGGACTCAGTACTTCAATCAAAGTGCAGGTAAGAACAATTTCTATCCCCCCCTCTCTCTCTCTTTTTATATATCTCAGTGTGTTTTAAATAAAGGAAATTTTGCCTTAGAAAAAGCAGTTAACATGGAAGTTGCAAATGGGAAAGGTACTGTGAAACCTTCTGATCTATTCATCTCCACAGCGATCTCCTTCAAAAAGTGCTTATCTCTGTTGCTATTATTACAATCACAGAACAAGACAGCAAGCTGCCCATCAGAGATAAACCCCAAGGCTTCAGAGGCAGCTGCAAATGACATAGCTTACAATGAGCATTGCCTCGCCATTCACCTTCCCCTCTCCTCAGCCAGCTCTAGAAATCTTGCCAGCAGAGAATGATGTTTGCTTTGGGCTTCTGTTTCCATTCTTCCTGCACTCCTTCTCAATGCTTCTTTCAGCACTAGCTCCCTTCTGTTCAGTGATCAGGATGCACTTTTCTCCTCTCCACCAGAATCCATATCCCTTTAGTTACACATGCTTTAAGATCAGCATTGTAAGTACCAAAGGTAGTATTTTGAATGCTTTGTGCTTTACTGCTTGTTTGCACTGGATTTTTTTCCCCTCATTTTTTCTTCTTTTGTACTCTTCAACTTCCACCTTTACTCCCTGCACAGGGCTCCGTTGCTTACTGGTTCCCAGTTGGGTAAGACCTATGGAAGTCACATACATAAGATTAGAGGGTAATAGAAAAAGAAGAGGATTGGGATTTTTGTACCCCTGCTCCCTTTCTGCTAGGCTACTGTTTGGCAGTAGTCAGAGCCCTGTTTTGAAGGCCACAGCAATCCTCTCTCTTGCCCAGTCCTAATAGAAGCTCCCTCCTCACACCGGGCAGACCTACAGAGAGTGGCTTCCCACTGTCGTTAAGTCTGTTGTGGTGAACACTTCACTGGTTGTCCTTAATCCATTCTCTGCCTTTGATAACAGTCCCTTTATTAAAGCAACTTTGAATACCCACTCAAGGATGATGTCCGTCCATCCAAGATGCTGACTCATCCATTCCACAACTTTTAATTGGTTCTAAACTTGGAGGGGAGAGAAAAGGCTTTGGTGGGGCTCTCGTGAACATCAGAGGTCTGATCCCCTGTTCTCCTCTGCTCTGCTCAGATGTTAACATCATCCAAGGAGCCTTTCCTGATGACCCTCATCAAACCTCACTGCTCATCTCCTAGTGTGTTATTATAGCCCGTATCATTGACTTTCATCAACTGTCTCTCCCCCTAATGGCTGTGCCATGTACTAACTAGTAAGAATAAGTCTTGTGTCTGCTTATTGCTCATGGCTGCTCAGGTTTAGAACAATATCCACAATATGGTAAACAATTATGAACTCCTGTTGCTTTCTCCTTCCCTAAATATTATTTACTCCTTTGTAAGTTGCCCTTTTGAAGAGGTGCTCCACTTGGGTAGTGCTTGCCCTAAGAATCCTAACCCAGCATGGGGCTACCTCATGCTCAGCAGCTCCTGGCTGTGCTGGGTTAAGGCCAGTGGTCTAGAATCCCAGCTTTGTGTTAACACCCACATGACTCAATAAGGCAGGATCTGGTGCTGCCAAGTCCTATAAATGTTCAAACCTTAGTTTTATAACCCCAGTGAAAATTGGCTTTCTATTAATTTACTTTAAAATGGACTCTTTTGATGATGAATGTGAGTGTAAAATGGGAAATTAAACAGAAAGAAAAAATAGGATTCAAATACACTTCAGGGAATAGTGTGGGACGTGGTCGTGTTTCACAGGGTCACATTTATTATGATTGGCTCACACTCCCTCTCCACACACCCACTCACGCTTTCATTGCCTGTTTCACCAGAGCTGCCCATTCTGCTTCATCTCTCCTTCTCTGCTCAACTCCCACCTTGGACTGCCAGGCCCCACCTCCCATTAGTCAGGAATATGATTCTTTGCCTGTCATAAGCTGTTCAGAGGCTAATGATTGGTCTCCTACTTTTCATTTCCTTCTACCTTTTCTTTCTGTTTCCTACATGATCAGAGAAAGGATAACAAAGTCTATACATCTGCAAGGTAAGGCAGGATGTGCCAGGATAACAGCCCTGCAAGTGACCAGAGGCAGCGTCTGTGTATTTATAAGAGCCCCATGAATTTTTAACCGGCAGGCATCAAGGTCTACAGCCACATTTTTCTAGGAGCTGTATGCAACCCTGTGCTGGCCACACTAAAATGCTCATAAGTAACGTGGATAAGAGGAAATTGGAAAATGAGGACTGCACAAATGCAAGGGGGGTTTTTATGTTTGCAAAAACCCAGATGGCATTGACAGTTGATTTCTCCTTTGCCTATGTCACCATTCCTCAGAGAGCTATGGGAACTTTGTGATGGGTGAGAAAAGTCAGATTTGGGGAAGGGCAAGTCTGATAGCACAAACCAAAGTTGAGCCTCTACAATATAATTTTTAGTACTGCTCTTACAGGCTGGCGTTTTCTCCCTTCCCCTCTTTGGTTTTCTGATACTGAATTCTCTTGGCCTACAGGAAGGACACCTTGCATGACACTCCACCTTGCACGCCCTGGTAGCCTCCAAAACTCTCATGGATTTAAGGTGAAGTAACTTTCCCATCCCACCAGCAAGGCACTCTCTTCTTCCATGGTACTTAACAAGCAGGTGATCAGGTGAAGTCCCAGTGCTGTTGGAATAACTAATGGATGCCCCAAATTGGCATGCAAGGGTTAATTATTTAAACGTGAGACTAATATAATAAATACATCTCTAATTCATATTTCAGGCAGGTAGGAGTACAATGTACATTTTTAGGCAGAGGGGCATTTCCTATGAGGGCATGCGGTTGACATTATGAAGACAGGCACCAGTTTCTCTCTATGTGAAGTCGAGAGTAGATGCTTGGTGGCCCAAGGTTACAAGGTGCATGTGAAAAATCATGAATGCTCCCAATGGATGAAACTCCTGATTTAGTGGAGGCTAAAGAGACAAGAAATGTGTTGTGGTGTGTGTGTGTGTGTGTGTGTGTGTGTGTGTGTGTGTGTGTGTGTGTTTAATGGAGAAATCAGCCATTATGAAGGCAAATTAAGAGAGACAGGCTTTTGAACACCTAGGCTGCTCACATTTTCTTCCCCAAGCTTACTCCACTCCAGCATTGGCATGGCAAATCCTCTGCTCAAACCCTCTAGCAATAACCCAACCATCCTATCCTGTGGGTACATATTTTGTGAAAACAATGTTGGGGCAGTCCTTTGAATGGCTATTTTTTTATGGTTTTATAGAAACTCCATGAGTATTTGAAATATTAAATACTGCTTGTCACCTGAATTTTTCCCAATCTTTTATTTGTTTTGCTATCATTTAAAGTATCTATGAACACACAAAAAAATGCAATTGCAATATAGTCCAATGTGTTTTTCTTCTTATAGTGTTTGGCGTCTGTGTCAAAATGGTTTTGATCCATATGGATATTACTTTTATAATGCCCCTCTTTCTATTAAAATTTTGAATTATTTAAATTAGTAAGTATTTATGCAAGGGTACTCTTTCTAATTTTTAATGTTTATCTCTTGTAGTAGCCCTATGAAACCAAATGTGTGCAGATATGCGAAAACCGTAAAAGAAGGAATCAATTAGCAAAGGGATGCATGAACGCATAATAGGGGATCAACATAGATATATGTACTAAAACTAAAACACTGGCATTTATCTGTGACCATTTTTAAGATACTTGGTACATTTTCATAGTTAGTTGTTAGGAACACTATACTTTCTTTGTTCTAGGAAAAAAATAAAAAATGCAAGGATTAACTTCAGTCAAAATGATTTCTTTAAATTTTGAAACAAAATGAGTGCAGTCATGTATGACTAAGTCTGAGTGATATTTTCAGGATTAAAAATATTCATTAATAATGGGAAAAGGGCTTCCTTGCATAAGAATGAGTTAGTGCCCCTTCCTGAAATGCAGAGCTGCCTTTGTAACATGCCTCAGTGCATTTGTTTATATTCCAAAGCTGCTCGATGCTGGGACAAGGCTGTGCACTCTGAGCCCTCACATCCTCAAGTCACAGTGAAAATGAGATACTGTTTTAAAAGATGGGATTAAAAAATAAACCAGTGCTAGACAGAAGATCCATTAGTAAACTTAAACATGAACAGAATGGGTTATAATTTGGTGCCTTCAAACACACACACACAAACACACACACACACACACACACATGCACACACACACGCACACAGTCTCCAGTCCCATAGGCATCTTAAGGTGTTCGGAATTCCACCATCAAAATCCAACACTTTTGGGCTCACAAATTGAAGTCCTTTTCAATTTTCTTGAGCGATGTCACATCCTACACCATAATCATTTAATAAAAATAATAACTATAGTGAACATTTAAAGGGGACATAAGAGGCACAGAAACTCTACTAAGCATTAATATTATCTCCTTTAATCCTTACAATAGTCCAATGGAAGCAGGTACTGCTATCATTTTATTTTATAGGCAACAAACAGAAAATTTCCTTCTTGTGGTTAAGTAACTGCCTAGTGTCCCAGATGGTATGTGATGGAGTGAGGACTTTGTCCTGACATTTTACTCCCTTAAATGCCTATGTCAGCCAAAACCGGTTTGGCTCAATGGATAGAGCATCGCCCTGTGGACTAAAAGGTCCCAGGTTCAATTCAGGTCAAGGGCATGTACCTTGGTTGCGGGCACATCCCCAGTTGGGGGGGGTGCAAGAGGCAGGTGATCGATGTTTCTAGCTCTCTATCTCCCTCTCTTTCTCTCTGTAAAAAAAATCAATAAAATATATTTTTAAAATACCTATGTCAGTGGAACCGAAGGTCACACAGTGGGGACAGCATAGCGGACACTCTTATCCTGGTGTTGCCAGTTGACATGAGCTGATGTGGAAGCTGGGTACAGGTCACAGCCAGGAAGTGGAGCCTAGAAAGAAGACTCTGGGCAGTTCTTGTCCAGACGTAGAAGCGAGGGGGGACATCAGGCCTGGGTTTCGCAGTCTGAACAGTTTCACTCCAGTACAACCTTCCTGGCCCCAGAAAATTCCCAGGATGTGCAGCTCACCTGAACCAGTGGCCTGCACCTGTTCTCCTTCATCCCCTTAAACAGTGTTTTTCAACCTTTTTTGGGCAAAGGCACACTTGTTTCATGAAAAAAATCACGAGGCACACCACCATTAGAAAATGTTAAAAAATTTATCTCTGTGCCTATATTGACTATATATAAAGTACTTCTCTTGAATAGGAATCAAATAAACACAAATAAAGTATTTTATAATTACTTTATTATGAAATATTAAGTAAACAAAATAGTGAAAAATTATAAAATTCTTGTCTTGTCTGCACCTACGGCACACCAGGCAACATCTCATGGCACACTAGTGTGCCGCGGAACAGCGGTTGAAAAACGCTGCCCTAAAATACACAGGCTTCCTTCTGGGGCTCTTCAACTCTGCCTGAGGGAGATGGGTGCTCCCCCATTGGAAACTGTACTTTTCCTTCCTTCTGTTTCCTGTGTATAGTTTGGGACATGGTGACCACCTCACAGCCTTTCCTGCCTGGAGAATGTTCCATGGAATGCAAGAAACTCTCCACTCAGGCAAAAAGAGGGCATTTTTGTTGTTGTTGTTGTTTATCAAAATATACATGACTTCAGACCTCAAGAGCCAGTAGGAGATAAAAAGTCAGTGAAGAGGGTGTAGGTGTTTTGCTTTCAGATGTTTTTTAAAATTACCTTTAAAAAAGACTTTTAGGTAAAAATAGTTGATGAAGGTCATTTTCACAGCATTTCTTATGTCTCTTTCTTCTTTGTCCTCTATGTGGACAAAGAGGATTACAAGCCCTATCAACTCCTCTGCAGAATGAGATGGGGTGGGGGTTTGCAGGAGGGAGGCCAGTGTCTTTTCCCCAGGGTGCACTTGTGCAAGACCCTCAGAACGGTCCCTGGTCCCAGGACAGTAGTGCAGCTGATCTTTTCTGAGAATGCACAGTTCATGGTTGAGCAAGCAAGGACTTGGCCTCCAGATTCACACATTAAATGCCAATTACTGTGGTTGAGGGTAGGGGTGGGGAACAGGAGTTCCTGTGTGTTTTATGTGCTTGGCCAGTTCACAGAGGAGGTATTTGCAGGACTACTAGGTCATCCTAAGACATTTTCTGTTAGAACAAAAGAAATCCTTCTTTTTACCAGTAACTGATTGTTGGGGGATATAGGTGTTATATCAGAGGAAGCCTCTGAGTTCTCAGGGTTTGGGTGGGTTGTAAATTGAGCTTCAGAGAGCCTTGGCCACGCTAACTCCCTCATTAAGGGGCCCATCTAGAATATAAGTATGACCAGGGCTGGGTTCTGAAAGCACAGCTCATAGTACCCACTGCTACCGTATTTTTCGAACCATAAGACGCACTTTTTTCCCCCCAGAAGTGGGGGGGGAGAAAGTCCCTGCGTCTTATGGTCCAAATATAGCCTACACATATATTGTACTTTAAAAAAAAAAAGTTTTTTTTACTTGCCCGGCTCTGTGTGGTCTCTGTGTGCTTGCCCGGCTCTAAAATGTTTCTAAATGCTGCTGTTTACTTTACAGGGTTGATTACATATGTTTATGACTGTGATGTTGGGTTTTAATGCACATAAAATATTTTAGGACACTATTTGTTTCAGAATCTTTTTTTCTTCATTTCCCTTCTCTAAAAACTGGTGTGTCTTATGGTCCAGAGCGTCTTATGGTCCGAAAAATACAGTAATTCAGAAAGTGCTTGACAGTGGTGTCACATTGCTTCTTCTCAGATCTGGAATAGAACAGAGCAACAAGGAAAGAGTATGCCTGTGACTCAACCAGTGTACTCTTTGTATCTAAAATAGGACCCAGATTGGCTGGCAGTTAGAGTTAAACGCATTCTTTTGTTTGTGCAGGGAAACAAAACCTTTAAATGACTCATAAAAACAGCTCAGTGTTTCAGGGGCCCCCAACAGCTCCCACCAAACCACAATGATGGGTTAGGGGCAAGTGAATCTGCAATGTACAGATTATATTACCCCTAACAAAGATGTGAGTTTACAGAAGTTCACTGGGCAGTGATGTTTTGGGGCATCCCCAAGCCTTGGGCACTTGAAAAATTAATCAGGATATTGAGCAATAAAAGGTCTGCTTGGGTATCTGCTGCAGCCATGCAAAACTCTTCTTTTGTTTGGAAAGTCTTGCATGGGAAGACTGGAGTCTGTTTATTATGTTTTGCTATTTGCCACATCTACCCAATGACCCAAATGCTCCATTGCATGCAGTTTAATCTCAGACCAAATGCCGTTAACTATCCGGGAATGACTTCTTCGTATTTTTCCACAGTTTCCAATTGAAGCTATAATAGCTCCTTAGCCCACATCTCTGACCAGGTACTGTGAGAAATCACCACGCTTCACTGTGGGAGAGAGAATTGAGGGATGGGCTGAAGCAGTGACTTTGGAAGCTTCTATCAATGAAAAGAGATAATAAAAATGAGCAGTGATGGGAAGCAGCATAAAGTGCATTTAAAAAGAAACAGTGGTCATTGCAGTTCAATAGCCAAACCCACAGGAAAGAAGGAGAATAACAAAAAGCTCATCCTTGGTGTTGAGCCGCGTTTGTTTATGGTTTTGTAGATGACTGCTTCCTTAGAGCATCCACAAGACAACAAAACTAGAATTTGGGAATATGTGTGTGGGAGGCATTATAGTGAATGGGGTTTTTATTTTAGAGAAATAAAGTTACCTCTCTTAAGATAAAGGGAGGTTTTTATGATTCTTATTTGCCTTGAGGGACTTTAATACACATTAAAAGTATGTGAAATTAAAAAGTAAATAAATAAATAAACAGGACTCAGCAGCTTAAAAAAACATACACAGGAATTTATGATTTTACAAATAATTGTAAAATTACAGGACCCAAGAAATGCAAGCCAAGAACTCAGTTTCAGTATGAACAAAGTCACTGATAATAATACAAACGTTTTCCTCTGTTCAAAACTCAAGATGAGTGATACTATTGGGTATTGAGTCCTGATTCATTGGTACCCACCCACACAGGGATAAGCAGGGGCGTTTTGGGACTGAACTTCCTGGCTCATGACTTGTTCTAAGCAATGGATGTTTGAACATCATCTCAAGTTTAGGTCATTCTCTTTTCCCATCCTTTGGATATATGAACTGCTGAAAAATCATTAAGTACCAGAGTTGTTGGCCTGGAGGGTGGTCTGCATTGTTGTGCATCCTTCTCAGCCTCAAGTGCTTCCTTGGAATTCAACAAGTGATGAGTAACTAAAGAAAAAAGTTCCTCTTGGTGTTCCTCACATAAACTCCCAAACTCCATCACCCCTGGATGCAGGGGGCTTTCACTAACCTTTAACTGGGTCGTGGGCTCAAAATGTCTCATGTAATTTCCAAACAGTTTTAAAAATCTCAGAGGCCACAGAAATACATGTTAAATTTTAGTTGATCCTCAAGTATCTGTTTATACTTATATTATTACAGGACCCTAACATGTTTACAAAGACTGGCTCAACAAACAGAAATGTGCACTGAAGAGTTAACATCCCACAATGCCATGTTTCTGAACCTGGGTGAAGGGGGTGGGTGAGTTATTAGAGTCATATGTGGAACTATTTTAAATGCTAATTCTTGTCCTAATTCTGTAATAGATTTGTAAGACATGGAGAAGGTATGACCATCAGTACATATAGTCAGTTGTATGTAGAAAAAAGGGAAAGAGAAATAAAGTGGCACACAGGTGTCTGATTGGGGAGCTTTATGAATTAATGGTAAGCTGAACATTGGCTGGACTATGGTAAGCTGAGGAAGAAGCCAACACCAGGCCTTGTGCATAAAATGGTATATTATCCCCCTGGAGAATATCCAAGTATATCTGCCTGTTGGGGCATCTGTTTTCTTTCTCATGTCTGATCTGATATACTCAGCAGGGACAAGTCTCCTTCAGTTAGTGATCACTAAGATTTCTATTTCCTGATTCAGGAAATGTGCTTCTGGTGACATTTCTGCTTCTAACTGCTACTATACAACTGCAAGCAATGCTGACACTCAGGGGCTGTGACCTCTTTGAAACACTTCAAATGACAATTCAATCTGCAAACGATAAAGTGATGAAATGTTGAACAGGTCAAGGCCAAGGGAAGAACTCATTGCCAAGACACTAGAGATCTATCTTCAGGTTAATGCTGATTTGTTGATTAGCAGCCCTTGTGTGTGGACATCTAGCAAGCTATAAGCCACTACACATTTATCCTATATAATAAAAGCCTAATATGCTAAGTGTCTGACAATTCCTTCAACTATTCAATCGGTTGCTATGATATGCACTGACCATCAGGGGGCAGATGTTCTGACCAGTAGGTTAGTTTGCTGCTGGGGTTCGGCCAATCAGGACTGGGCAAGATGATCTGAATCTTCCCTGGAGGCCTTCTGTTGTCCCTCCTCAGCCCAGATCGTGCATTGGTGGGGTCCCTTGGCCTGGCCTGGACCCTCTCGCAATCTGGGACCCCTCAGGAGATGTCAGAGAGCCAGTTTTGGCCTGATCTCCACAGGCCAGGCCACAGGATCCCACCTGTGTATGAATACATGCACCAGGCCTCTGGTACAAAATAATCTAAGAAGTGTAGTCAAATACTGAGTGAGATCCAGGCATTGTGTGCCCAGGGCATCCTACTTTTGATATTATCTACATTAAAAATGATTTTATAAGACAGTATTTGGGGCTGGTATAGGATATCATGGTAAAGGCAAAATGATAGGAATGTTGGAGGGCCATGGGTGGACCTAAAGCTGAAGTCAAATGTGATGCACTCATTCCTGTAGCACTGGGAATAGGAGAAGCAGGAGGTTCTGTTACCAGACAGGGAACCTGGGTCTGAGCGGGTCTCCTTAGGGCTGGGTAGTAGTATGTGGGCTCTTAACTTCATGCAGGAAAGATTTCACAATACAAGTCCTGGTGATTATGAGGGCACATTTATTAAAACTGGGGACTGTGAAACAAGGAAGAGCTTAAAATAGATGAAGCAACAAGAGAGACTTAAGCTGGACTGCTTTAGCTCACTGGGAAGAAAGTAAATGGGGCCTTGGAGACAGTTTCAGGGTCTCATGTAGACAAGCTGTCACTACCCATTGCTCCCCTGGTTGTGAGTCTTATAAGGGCCCTTAGATTTTAGATGTGTGCCTGTGGGGAAGAAGAGGGAGGAAGGAACTGGCCCAGAAGAAGGATGCATGATGGACTCTTTGTCTTGATGGATTTTATCTTTCTTGCTGGGGGATATCTTAAGGGAGGTCTCAGGGGAGGGTTTCAGCAGAATATTCATCCATTTTCCAGTTGTGTCCTTTTAGGGTCATGTTCTCTATTGATTGGTCAGTGCCAAGGCAGGGGCTTTTTGATCATTCTAGCTGGTTCTGGCGTTACCCACCTGATTTTGCTGCTTTTCTAGGCCTGAAACTGAAATGCATCTGAGGCCTAGGTGACCTTCTGCATTTGGTTATAAATTTCTGGGCCAGTTTATTCAGCTATGTATCTCAGTTTCCCCATTCTGCTTGTCCTGGCATACTGGCCTGTCTCAGTTTCATAAAATGCTCTTCAGAACATGGGCACACTGGGGCTGTAAATGGACCTCAGTGGCCAGGGGAGTTCATGCTGAGTCCACTGCAAGATCACTGCAAAGTGGAAGTCTCATTTCCCCAGACTACTCATCAGTGTCAGTCCAATCACACAGGGATTGAACTTGACCATGAGAGGAGCATGATGAGTACTGCTGTGGAGAGAAGCAGCTGGTTCCCAGCATTTACTTCAAGTCAGTGGAGGAAAGCGAGGGCCACCCTCTCCTGTCAGGTGGGGAATGTGCATGCATAATAAAATTTCTCAAATAGGGGAAAGTTTTATGGAAAGACATGTCAAAGGAAGAGGCACTTTCAAAGGGAGAGAGGTGCCAACTGAAGCTTCATTTAAGAGGGGCCATTGGAGAAATGGCAGATAAAACAAATAGTGTTTTTTTTTAATTTATTGACTAATTAAATCCCATTAAGTTTCCCCATCAAATATGTGAAATATGTTTATAAAAAATCCAAAAAGGCTGAACTCCAGGGTTCTAGTCCCACTGAGTAAATTGCTAAATGTCTTTGAGCTCCAATTATTCATTTGTCATTAGATATACTAAGTTCCACCATGCTTATCTAAAAGGAATGGTACTATGATCCAGTAGGTAAATTGATTGGGAGTGCCACACAAAGCTAAAAGTTTATGTGGTTACAAAGTATCAGATGAGCCCAGCTGGTTTGGCCCTGTGGTTGAACATCAATCCTGGTTTGATTCCTGATCTGGGCACATGTCCCAGTTGTGGACACTGATCCTCATTAGGGGGCATGCAGGAGGCAGCCAATCTATGCCTCTCCTTCATCAATGTTTCTACCCCTTACCCTTCCTATCTCTCTAAAATCAATAGATCAAACAAACAAAGTATCAGATCAGCTGGCTTTAATGCCTGGAATTCCACAATAGGCAATGAATCTAAAGCTCCTGATTTCAAATCCATAAGCACTGAATGTTATTATTTTCTCACCAAGGGTCAACAAAAATTCTATCTCCCAGTGGAGCATCTAAAAGCATCTTAGCAACCCTCCTTCTTACTATTGCTTGCACTCCACACAAAAAAAGATGCATGTATCGATAGTAGACCATAAAAAGAACTTGGTTGATACCTGGTTGTAGATTGAATTGAGAGAAGTCCATAGTTGCCATAGCACTTCTAAACCTCTCAGCCTTTTGTTAGAGAATTGGAGTTGTGTATATGTGTGTATGAGAGTGTGCATGTGTGTGTGTGTGTGTATGTGTGTGTGTGTGTGTGTGTGTGTGTGTGTGAGTGTGTGAGAGAGAGAGAGAGAGAGAGAGAGAGAAGTATTTATTATTCAATATAGTAAAAGACTCCATGTCTTCTTACTTTTTCTTATAATTGGAGACATTATTCAGTATCTGGAATTTTGAGGGATCCTTAGTTAAATTTGGGGATGGGATTAAATGTAAAAGAGACAGTTACAAAGCTGTGCACTCTAAAGAAAAAATAGCTGAAACCTATGATGCTCTGGTGAACTCACAGAATGAGTCCAATATGCAAAACAAGTAGGTAAAACAAAACAAAATTTTAAAACTTAACAAATAACCAAGCAAATAAGACTCTAGCATTATTTCTTCCTTTAGGAGTTATCATCCAAATCTGTTTAATACAGTACCCAGGAGGCTGTGGGCCACAGGGAAGAAGACGGATCCAAACTGAGATTGCTACAAGTGTAAGCACAAAAGGACATTGCACTTCTTTCCAGCACTTTGAATGAAAAAAAGTAATACATTTCATTAATAATTTAATTTTTAATATTTAAATTTCAAAATATAATACTATATTTTAAAATGTAATAATTTTAGAGACAGTGGATTAAATAAAAATAATTCAAGTTATTTATTTTTAAATCTTTAAATGTGGCTCTGAGAAAATCTGAAATTACCTATTTGAAGAACATATATATTTTTTATCAGAGCTGACCTAACACATTCCAAATATGACCTTCAAAATTTCAAATAGTACAGGAGCCCTCAGTAAGGCAGTTCTCTTAGAGGCGATACAAAGGTCAGAGATCTGACACAACACTGCAAGCTGCTTTAAGAACATTGTAGACAGAGCTGGGGGATTCAAGAATCAGGGTAGGTTACTAGTAAACAGAAACCATGTGAAATGACCAAAAGAGCCATTTAGAAAAGCCACTTTGTCATGAGCTATATAGTACAATGTGGGGCACTTTTATACATTGGGTGAAATTTTAAATTTTATAAGAAAGTGTGCCTGCCTTGGAGAATTGAACTGTTCTTTTTTTCATAATAGAAGTGAAAATTATGTTTTAAATTGCATCATTATTTTTACTTTATAAAATAGAACTGGTGAGATGAACAGCTATTTTAATTGCATTCTGCTTCAGTGAAATCCAGGACTTAAAAATATATATTTTTTTAAAAGCTGTAGCTCTAGCATTTTTATTAGTCTGACTAGTGAAAAATGATATTTTTGCTTTTTGCAGGAATATCTTGGGCAAAGCAATAATGATCAATCCCTGATGAATATAACAACGGCTCTGGGCCATCACTGGGGAATGGCAAGAACCTCATTTTTATAACTATAGTTAAACACAATATAGGGGATTGTGTTTGTTTGTTGGCTTTTCATAGAAATAACTCCAGTAAGCGTAATGAAAAATTGAGGTTCATCTAATGCATATTTCAGACTGAAGTTCAGGGTTCCATAGGTCCTGTTTTCTGTTTAACTATACAAATGACTTTCCTGTCCCTTAAGTCCCCAAATATTTCTTGTGCACCTCTCTGCCTGTCTTGTATTAGCTAGGAAGACACCACCTTGGGAAAGACATGGCCTCTAAATTTTAGTAGCAATGAATTTCCATTCCTAAACAACTTTCAGAGACCTTAAGGAACATGTCTAATTTCACCACCTCACCTTAAATTGGAGAAAGCAGGGGCCCAGAGAGTAAAAAGACTTGATCAGGGTCACAAAAGCTGTTTTTAGAAAATTCTGTGCTAGAACCCGTGTATTTTGATCCCCCATTTAACTCCTCTGTGATGTACTGTTACCTTATTTTAGACAACCCTATAAAGAGCAGGTCTCTTTTTTCTATCCCTTGCTCTTCTGATGCATATCACTTCCTTCCCTGCCCCCCCCCCCACCCCCCGCCAAAAAAAAAAAAAAAAATGCCTCTTTTCAGTGAAGGCTATAATTGTATTTAGAGGCTTACTCTAAACAGAACAAACCCAAGCAGAGAGCAGCCCTGGGCCTTCTCCATAGATCACAGCTTATGGCAGCTCCCCCAGGGAACACAGAAGCGCTTGGACCAGCTTTAAGTGTAAGTGCATGTCACCATGATGTACGGTGTCTTGGGCGTCCGTATATCATAGAGTGGAAGGGGTGTCGCCCATGGACGGAGAGCATCCATTCTCCTCCCCTGACACTGTGCCTTTTCCCCAAACAAGACATATCTGTGCGATTATAATCTTATCCTGGCTTCCTGGCTCCCTCCAGAGCTTGTCTGCTGGGAAGATCAGAGTCAGTCTGCATTTTGGGAAGAGGAGCTGTAGGCTCAAGCTTTGAGAAACAATGGAAGAGATGTAGAACTGAGTACATATAAGATTCTCCCATGTACATTGTTTTCATGGTAACATCTCTAAGGACCTAATTCTTATGTGCAGAGAAATGCAACAATTAAGAGCAAGTCCCCAAAAGTCATCATTTTCAGGGGTTTAAAACCTTGATCAGCCACTTCCTGGATTTGTGACTCAGGCAAGTGACTGAACACTTGTTTGTTTTAATTTCCTTACTGCCAAAAAAAAAAAAATGGGGATTATACTATTTACTTCATGTAAATTGTGAGAAATAAGTATACTAATACAAATAGAACACTAGTCTAGAGCATGGAACTTTCTTGTTTTCAATACAGGTAGTTGTAGTCAGTATTATCTTTCCTCACCTAGGACTAAGAGGTCCTCAGTACAGCTATATGATTAAAGAATTTTTCTTTTAATATCTAAAGAATTTCATAAGCAAGAGGCACCTCGGGATTTACCTCCAGTATTAGCTGGAGAAGAGAGTGAAGTTTGGGAAGAGACAATCCAGGAAAAATTTAATCCATTCAGTCCTTTTTCCATCAATCCAACAACTGACTTTCTGTTTTAGAGGTTGGTAGTCTAATGGAATGTGCTTGAGGATTTTCTGTTTCCTTGGCCTAATGATAGATCTGCTTCTTTTTCATGACCAAGGCTTAAGGGAAAAGAAAGGTAAACCTAGCTTATCCCTTAATGTAGAACTTGTGAATGGATTATTTGAGGTGGTATAGGGCCTGAACAGTGTTTCATCTGTCCTTTACTAGAGTATGCAAGCACATACATGTACACAAACACATACATTTATGTAATATATTATAACATGCATGGATCTTGGTTTCACTTAGAAAGAATATGTTCCTGATGTTATCAGAGCATCAACAGGTCAAGACAAAAGGGCATATTTTCTCCAGCTGTGCCTGGTGCAGAATGAAGTCCTTGAGCACTTCCCTAAACCTAGGTTCCTGCACAGATTCCAGAGTTTGGCCCTGTCTCCTCTTTAGTGACCCATTCTCAAAAATAGCTTTTGACAATGTGGCTGTGGCCTAGAAACAAAAACACAAGATTACTTAGGAGGATTTCCAAAGAGAGCAAAGCCCTTGAGCCACCTTTCCTGGATTGACAGAGTGGGAGACTTTCTAAAGAAGAGGCATCACCCTATCTCAGAGGGACAGATACTTCTCAGCTGACCCCAGTCTTCCTTTTCTTGCATGATGCTATAAGTTGTAGAATTTCTATAGCACTCTAAACTGAGCATTGCTCTTCATGGATGTTGGTTTTCTCTGCCTGGCAAGGCTAAAATCCCAAAATTGGGATAACATTTCTTCCCAAATTTCCTATTTAGTGTAGTGACTACCAGAGGGTGAGTTACAATAGAGAATTACTCAATGGTAGGTAAATCGATCAAATGTTGCAATCAGAAGTTCAGAAAACTCAGGTGGGTCTACTGATTCTTTATCTTAGGTACAACTTATATGGCCTAGCATTCTTATGGCTATAACAACCACCACAAGAGCCTCTGGTCCTAGCAAGTGGAAATGGTGTTTTGCGGAGTAATCTGCCAGCACTATTTTTTGTGTGTGTGATTGTTACATCACTTCCTGATGACTTCATCCATTGACAAACATTCTGAACAACAAACACAGCACCTGACCTTAAGCTACCACATACAAAAAAACACCAACTGTTTTGTGCAGGATAAACCAACAATTACTGATGCTATAAAGTGACCCAAGCAATCATTCAACCACTTTATTCCTTTTGTGAGAGGGATAAAAAGAGAAGATGGTTCCTCTCAATATGCTGATGCCAAAAAGAGCACTGACGTTTGTTTTCTCAATGATGTTTGACTGGGAGTGTTCAGTAATTAGAAATATTTAATGTAGGCAAACAGCAGCAAGTTAAAATTGTTTTCTGCTTAAGTCTTGTCATTTACCAGAAAGGAAATGATATGTTAGACGTGTTGCACTCTTTCTCAGTATGATAGCAACTAAAGTGGCTTAAAATTGGATTCATTTATAAAGCTGGACACTATTAATATCATTCCCTGCATGATGGTAATTCATTTTACTCTGCTTTGTCTGGGAAGCAGTAGGGGATCCATTCCTTATATTCCGTTTGCAGTCCTAACTAAGTATTCATTATAAAATACATATTTTTTATTTAGGACTGAACATCAAACATTTATGTGCTACATTACGCTTGTTTACCATTAGATCAATGTAGTGAGGTATTGCACGTCTTATAGCTACATGTCTTCAACCTGTTAAATTAAGGTTCGGGAAAAACTCAGCTGGATCAAAAACCTGTCTCCCTCAGGATTCTTATTTTACTGGTATTACACAAAATAACTTAACAAAATGTAACTATACTAGTTCCCCATTGAGAAGAGAAAAGATATCCTCTTTATTTAGTGTAAATTTGGCAGGACACATACAGAAGTTTCAGGTAAGATTCTGTTCAACCATGATCCTATAAACTTTTAGTATTGGCAGTTGAAGGGGAAAGATACCAAGAAAGAAAAAAAAAGCATGGAGAGATTTAATTGAATAAAATTAAGCCAAAATAAAATATAACTAGAATATCAGAGAAAAGAGATCTGTTAAATTGTAGCTACATTTTGTAAGATCTTATTAGTTCTAGTAAAAAATTAGTTTACAAACCTAATAATCAGATTTCAAAATTTACTTGATAAGTGATAGAATGTATGTATTTAACAACTACAAATTTTCCATTTACATCATGCTTTTTCTTTGGAGCTCAAATCCTAGAGAATTCGCTTTATTCAAAATCACTTTATGTTCAGATGTTGAGTTTAAAATGAGCACATTCACAAAAACAATCAAACTTAAAACAAATTATTAAATTGGGATTGCCGCCCAAACTCTGAAGTTCTTCTTAAGATTCATACAGAAATGACCCAAGGAAATTCATGGTGGGAACTTGAACCCATAATAACTGTCCTAATCAATTGTCAGCTATTTCCTAGGTGCTAATTATTTATAAATTCCTTTGTTATTGTCAACAAGGAAAGTGGAAGGAGAGAAAGAAAAGGATAAGTAATTCTTAGTTGTAAATAAGGTGATCATATTGAAGAAATAAGCTATAAACATTGATTTAATCTATCCTATTTAATAAAATAGTAATATGCAAACTAATCATCACTTCACTATACTCAAAGCGACACACCCCAGCCAATCAGGAGCAAATATATAAATCAACCCAACCAAGATGGCTGCAGCCACAGAGCCAGCAGGAAGCTTGGGTTTCCCAGGCAATGGAGGAAGCCAAGCTTTCTGCACACCCTGGCTGGCTCAGGCCTCCACTCAAGGCTACAAAGTTTCAATTATAGAAGAAAAATAAATACCAACAAAAAATGCAGAGCCAGGAAGCTGGAGAGAGCAGGAGGCTTGAGTTGTCCCAGGCAATGGAGGAAGCCAAGATGGCCAGCAGAGGAGGGTAGTTGGGAAGAACCAGTCCTGCAGAGGAGGGCAGTTGTGGGTGATCAGGCCAGCAGGGGAGGGCAGTAGGGAGGGATCCAGGACTGCAGGGGAGAGCAGTTGGAGGGGGGACCAGGCATGCAGGGGAGGGCAGTTAGGGGCAAACAGGCTGGCAGGGGAGAAGTTAGGGACAACCAGGCATGGAACAGACTGTCCATGCCATAGCTAGCAGAAGCAGTTAGGGACAACCTAACTGGGTCCCCAACCTCTAGAACCAGGCATAGGCATGGAACAGATTGATGAATCTCAGAGGGAAAGGGGGAGAGGGGAGGGCAGGAAGAGATTATCTAAGATCATATATACATACTAGTGACCTGGTGCATGAATTTGTGCACTGGTGGGATCCCTTGGCCAGGCTTGTGGGGATCAGGCTGAATCTGTGTACTGGGCCTCAGACATCCCCTGTGGGATCCAGGATTACAAGAGTGTGCATGTTAGGCCATGGGATCCCACTGGTGCACGAATTTGTTTTGGGCCTCTAGTTAAATAATAATAGAATATGTCTATATAAACTGTCATGTGGCAAGATATATTCCACTGGTGAGGATGGTGGCTCATACAGTTTTGCAGGAGAATGACATTACATCCATCTGAAGTCAATGGAGAGAGCTTAGAAAAGAAAGCTTTGTATTTGGGCCTCAAAGAATTGTTTAAGCTGAGAGCAAATGCATTTAGGAAAGAGAGGTAAGTATGAAGAAAGGAAAGAAGAAAGACAATTCATGGTTTATTTGGAGCATCAAATCTAGATTGGTTTTCTGGCTGCAAAGGGCACTAGAAAAGTAACAGTGAAGATGGATGGGCTGGATTGTAGACAGTTTGAATAGCATGCTAAGAATTTAAGTTTATCTTTTAGGAAATGAAAAGAAACTGAGAGTTTTGCAGCCATACTTAAAATATTATATTCAAAAGATTTTGCTTGCAGCAGATAAGGAGACTGGAGGAAGGGAGATGGGGATTGCTGTTGTGGCACTGAGTGGGATGATGAGAGCCTAAAACAAATGGTGGCAGCACCATAGAGAACATGACACAAAAGAAGGAACCCATGGGGCCTGCAAACTCAAGGACTTCAGGCAGGTCAAGTCATCAAAAACTCCACATAGACACTAAAGGTAAAAAAAAAAAAAAAAAAAAAAAGCTGGTTAATGTTTATCTACTTCTTTATTAATTACTGGTTTAGTGACATAATTTTTCCCATTAGACTATATTATGGTGCCTAATAGGTGAGGCCAAGATATTAATATTTCTCCAACAAATCTCAGATTTTTTCTATTGACTACTGACTATGTTAATCAATGAAAAATTTTTGTTTATATGTGTGTGTGTCGCAGGCGTCTTCAAACTACGGCCCGCGGGCCACATGTGGCCCACAGAGGAGTCTGATCCGGCCCGCCAGGTTTTTTGGGCAGTGAGCGCAGCGCAGCCGAGGTGTTACAGTAGGAATTAGTAGTTCATATAGTCCGGCCCTCCAGCTCTCTGAGGGACCGTGATCTGGCCCCCACTTTAAAAAGTTTGAGGACCCCTGGGTGGGACAAAGGTAGGTTGATATTCTTCTACAATAATTGATATAATACATTCAAGTGTGTATATATATATATATATATATATATATATATATATATATATATAATATATACAATAACAATATATGATATATTATATGTGTGTGTGTGTGTGTATGCCTAAGCAACCATTTGGACTGAACAACTGTTCAGCAGTTGCTATGATGAACACTGACCACTAGGGGCAGACACTCAATGCAGGAGCTGCCCCCTGGTGGTCAGTGCACTCCCACAACCAATCTCCCACAATACCTCAACCCTAGCCCACCTCCTCTCCTCCCCGCAGGCCAACTTTCCTGGGACCCTTGTCTGGTCACTCATGTGCCCCCAACCCCCTCATAGGCCTCAATTGCTGACATGGACGAGGGATCCCACTTGTGCATGAATTCATGCACTGGGCCTCTAGTATAATATGTAATCAACTCTATACCAGTAAATACATAAATATAATAGAATAATTATAAATAATATAAGAATAAACCCTGCATTTTGCATACTCACAATGTAAGCCTAATTTTATCCCACCTTGTGTATATATATATATATATATATATATATATATATATATATATATTTTTACAAAATAAAAAGATTCTCAATTTAAGCACAGTTTAGTCTATAGAAGTCTAGATTCAAATAAAGATTAAAACACTGGAGCTATGTTTGAGAGAATCTTCTCTTCCCAATTTTACAAAGTGACCCATGTAACAGAGCAAGGTTTCTAGGGTTAACCAAGTTTTCTGTAGATGGGGTCATCTAGCTTGAGGACTTCTCATGTTCCTCTCCTCTCTTGAGAACTGAGGGTCAATATACACATTTGTTCAAAGGCTTGCAATGTTTTCCATAAGATTTTTAAATTAGTTTCTTTATTTCAAGGCTTCCAATCTTCCTCTTCTTTAAAGCATTTTGAAATCTCAAATGAGTAAATATGAGCCACTACAGAGGTATCTCATATGCACGACTACTTGAGCATCACCCATAATGCCATGCAGTTCTCTTAGAAAACCTCCTCTCCTGGTCTTATAAGAAATGCTCCTGTTTAATTCATGGAAGATCCCCCAACACTGCCAAGAAAATCCCTCTGGAGGCAGTGACTCTCCTGCACCATTTTTCACCTTTGGAGGTCTTTACACACATCAGCTAAATTCCTTCTCCAGTGCCCCTGTGAAGATGGTGACTTTACAAATTCCTCCTTTGACAAATTCCTCCCCAAGGAGACATTATGGATGTTGATGGGGAAAATGCATCTTGCCAAGATTATAACCCACTCAGAATGTGGAGCCCAAGAGTTTGGAAGCTGAGCAGCACCTTTTAGGACTAGAGATTTACTTACGATCCAAAAGCAAATGGTTAGCTAATGTTTATAGCAGAGATGCGCAATTAACAAATGCAAAAATTGTGCTTCACTTCTGTTTCCAAAGTGCATAGGATGTTTGTCAAAGCAAGAAACTTTGCTTTGATTATAGGCTACAGATAATGAAAATGTGTTTGTATTTCACAAACACATTTGATTCCAGTGGATTGTATTCCCCAACAGGGAATCGGGTTCAGCAAATATGTTTTCATGCTAACTCCCTAAAATCAGACAGAAGGCTTTAGTTGACTAGAAATACAATAAGCTTAGAAAATAAAGGTTTGCACAGAAGCTCAGAAATATACCTCATGTTTGTTTTCACTAAAATTGATAAGGACCAGTATGGGTTGCTCACTGTAAAGTTTGCATATCACCAACTTTTGGGGTGGAAACTTCATGAAAATATTTCTTTCTACTTTTTCCTAATTTTCTCAACAAATCATAGATCATTCTTCTAAGCTTAGCATTTCTTCATGTTGGACATGAAGAGCACATATTAAAAATTTTTTGACAAGAAAACACTATGTACTTGTGAATAGAAAATGTACATCTGAAATAGGGAGAGTTTAGAAGGAGACTAGATGCTTCAGAGAACAGAGGCACTGCAGAGGGATTCTGGCCAGGAATCCAGGCACATGAGAGTTACAGGCTTGTTATTCAGCCCTTTGGAGAACATCTTTCTACAGAGTCAAGAAGAAATTGGCCACCAGAACTAGCAACATATGTTTTACTTTTGATCAGGGGAGTGAGATGCATGTTTCAGGGTTAGATTACAGAATGAGGTAAAATATCCTACTTACGTACATAAACCAAGGAGGAGGAGGGTCTGCCTGTAATAAAGGCTGAATAAGAATTAGTGTTACTTATTTTGGCAAAAGCAAAATGTGTCACAAAGCTTAGCCTTAATGGTCAGTCTTAATATATGACAACTTGATACTGAATATTTTCACAT
This sequence comes from Pipistrellus kuhlii, assembly GCF_014108245.1. Lineage (NCBI taxonomy): Eukaryota > Metazoa > Chordata > Mammalia > Chiroptera > Vespertilionidae > Pipistrellus > Pipistrellus kuhlii. Next base: position 9,629,382 of record NW_023425562.1, read on the forward strand.
TGTGGGAACTATAATTAAAATAAAGAGGAGAAACACATTACTGTGTATTTTAATTAGTAGATAGTCTCTTAAAAATTTCCTGGAACTGATTTGTTATGGAGGAAGGAATGGCCTAGAGAGCAAAACACCTAATAGCATTTGGTCTCTTTATCAGGGCCTGAAAATCCCACCTCCTAGCTAGCTGACATATAAACACCTCATTTTCTTCATGATTGCAGCCAATGATCTTAATGTGTTAGGCAGAAGGAACAATCTCTGTTAACCCATGACTCTCCCCTGAAACTCCCAGGATTCCAAAGCTATTTTCTTACAAATCCTCAGCATTATTATCCATGTACCTATGCTCATAAACCATAATCAGAAAGGTTAAAATACCCGATTTTCCATTATTTTTAATTCTTATTTCAAAAACCTTTCTCCTAAATTTCTGTACCTTTCTTTTCTTATATTTCTATCCTAATATTGCTTTATTCCTTATCCTATCTAATTGAAAGGGAATATGCTAATTAACCATCACTCCATCACAAAGATGGCTGCACCCATAGCTGAGGCCAAGTTTCCATAAGGAATCTTAATGAGCAATCTGCAAGGACCTGAGGCTACGCCTCCTGCCTGGCAGGGTTTGATAAGGGTGGAACTGGCCAGGTCTGGATCTAGTCCAATGGAGGCGAGGGAGGGCCGGGTCTGAGTCTCACGTGATTTTGAGTTGCATGTGGGTGGGTGGGGACTTAACTCTTGGTCCCATGGTGAACCTCAGACTCTGAGAGGAGAAAGGTTTTCAGATACATTTTACTAATTTTCTTTCATCTCTTTCACTTCTGTTATAGAGAAAGGGCAAATAGCAAATTTGCCCATTAAATTATTTCCTCTAATTAATCTCCTTTTAATGTGCAAAAATTTTGTGCACTGGATCACTAGTTTCTACATATTCTCTCAAGTTTTTTTTCTTCTTTTTTTTTTTTTCTTCTGAATTTTCATATTGTATGGTTGGATATAATCAGTCCTTGGATTTAGTTCCCATTAATATTTTAAGACCCTTACTCTAAGAGTATTACAATTGTAACCTAATGGGGAATGTTGAGTGTGGCTTTCAGGTACCTAACAAATTCTTGTTTCCATTGTTAATCATCCTAGAACTCATTTTGGCTTTATAGGGGACAATAGTCCCCGCCATTTAGGGAGTGTGAGAGTTCTGGTGCAGACGTTTTCTCAGAACTTGTTGGTGGTTTCATTTCTTCTCCATTCATCAGGCAAGAATCTGAAAATATTTGTTAAAAAAAAAAGAGAGAAAGAAAAGAGAGTTTGGTACAGTCTCCCTTCCCATTAATATACTGGAAGCATAGAGCTCAGAGATGGTAGACCATATATTGCTTCTCAGAATCAGTGTACAAGAAGAATCCACCCAAGAGATCCACCAAACCAGCATCTAATTGTGAATTAAGTGGAAAGTGACATTTTATTGTGTTAAGTTTATGTTTGGATTATTACCACAGGAAAGCCAAGACCAGTCTCACTAATACAGAACATAAACCATATAATTGGGAACTGAGAAAGATTTCTAAACATGAGATGTGTCTATGTATTGGTAAATAGGTATACGCCTATGTTATGTATGTGTGTACTTACATGCCAATGACTAACTCCTTGACTCTTCCCAGAGTTTCAATATATTCATCTATAGGAAAATGGTGGGTTTAGTAGCTCCTTTAAGCTTGAAATGTCTTTGTAATATTGGCTGATGTTTATCCAAAACCATCTTGCATTTACTCAGGTCTTACCATATTCTGAAGACTTTTTAACCCAAGAACAAAGCTCAGGGCTTGAACAGACTCTGATTTTAAGTTCATCCAAACCATCTCTTTGTTGCCTTTGCCCCCTTTAAGAAAATTCCAGATGAAAGCACAAATCTGCCACATGAACTGATTTTCTGCACAGCAAGATAATTCTTTTAAGTAGTTTCTATTATAGGAAAATTAATTTCAAGGCACTTCATACAGTTCTAGTAAAATCCTTCCGCTCCACAGGGGTCCATGAGCAACATTAACTGTGCAGCGTTTGCTGGTTATGCCTCGTTATGACTTGGTGCAGTGAAGGATGTTTTTAAATTTTTTTAAGTTGGGCTTTTTGAAATGCATTATTTTTTTCTTATCTCTGCATGAACATTTAAAGGAAACTGGAATTAGAGATATTTTCAACAAGGACAAAATATTTTTTCCTACCTCATGTAAAGGAACAGAAGTTCTTTCTTTGGATAAAACTTTGTAGCTTATTTTTATTTAGGTAATTGTGTGTGTGTGTGTGTGTGTGTGTGTGTGTGTGTGTGTGTGTGGTATAACATTGATTCATTTGAGGAGATTATTAAAATAAACACAGAATCTCATGTGCCAGCAAACACACTCAAATTTCAGTGGTTGATAACAAAGGAAACTTCATCATCCATATTTCCCTTTTCCAGCTTACTTAGAGGTGTTCTCAAGTGAACTATGTACATTGTTCACAAATTTCCATTTCAGCATCTGTTTTATGGGGAACCCTATCTAAGACACCCCAAACAACACAGAATTATTGTACAATGACATTTATATGTTTCTTCCTTGTTATAATTGAGAGGGCAGAGATCCACGTGGAAAAAAAGCCTGGTACTCAAGATTCATCTCAGGTGGAATGATTGCATGCCCCATACTTTCCTGAATTCAGAATAAGATATCAGGGCCTCATATTCCAGACATGATAATACTGAGAATAGGATGCAACTAGAAACCAGGGATGTGGAATGTCAAAGTCAAGTACCACCAACATGGCAATGCTGCTGACTATTCACCATTGTGTCAATCTATGGAGCTGGGATGAGACCACACTTAGGGAATAGAAAAACCTGGAAAGAGGTCCAGATACATAGCTCTTCTTTGCACAGTTAGAGAATTTGAGGCCCTGGCCATACTTGATTGGTGATCTCTAACACTAGATTTCTTATCTTTTGACACCTAATCCATTGCTCTTATTTTAAAATCATAAATGTTTCCTTAAAAGTATCCAGGATCTGGAATTGAGCCTTGGGTGATAAAAATAAAATTTGAAAATTTATAACAATTCTAACACTTATTGTTTTTCTCATTTAAAATTGAGAGAGAAAAAACACACAAAAATCTGCTTCATGAAATTATAGATGGGATGCACATGATGATTACAGGGCTTTGTTTTGTTTTAATTTACAAGCAAATTTTTAACTCATGGCTCATGGAACAGATAAAAAAGTATAAGAGCGAAATCCCACAGGATCAATTAAAACTTCAGAGAGGTTTCTATCTGTCTTTTTGGTGTTTTGTTGTTTCTGGGTCAGGTTGTCTGCTTTGAAAATATCCCTGCCTTTCTAGCACAGAACCATGCTAGAAAGGAAAAATAATTTTCCTTTATTTACCGCAGTCCATCCTATAAAAGCCTTATTTTATTTTTCTTAGGCAGGATGAATGGGTAGAAGTGGGGAAAGGGAGCTTAAAAGCATGACCTGTTCTTGGAGGATTTGCAGAGAGTATCAGTTTGCCTTCATTCAACAAATCTACACAGACCTGAAAGACATACATTTGCATGTCTTAGAACCAACTGAAAACCTAATCAGAAATCAATTCTACAAAGGAGGAGACATTTCTGTTAGTCTGAATCAATTATTTGGGACGAATAAGACAAGTTGCAGGAGTGGGGTGGGGCTACTATATCAGCTCATATTCATAGGTTAACACCAAAGACCCACTGAGATCATATGCCTTTCTTCTTTTTGATCCCCCAGATATAGAAAAATAAAGCATAAAACTGAAAGTCCTTATAAACCATCTAACTAAGGCCTTTCTTTTAACTGAGAAATGAGCAGCCTAGTCAAGTGACCTAACCAATCTGGTATACATCACACATTCAGTTGGCATGTAGAGATGGTATTGCTTCAGTGAACAAATCCCCTCAAAAAGGCAACGTGTGTCCATTCCATGGATCTGCTGTCCAGCAAATGGCCTTTGATCTCAGTGCTGTAATTACTGGCTTCACATTAAGAAGAAACAAAGAAAATCTGTTTGTAAATGTCTCCAGCTATGTTGCAGGTTGGTATTTGTGATTCAGCCATAAAATCTAGGTTTTCAGCTTTTTTAGATCAAACAATTCTATTAACATTAATTACTTTTCAAAGGATTATCGTAGTTCTGAAGCAGCCAGTGCTATTTAAAATGTTTTCCAGCTCAGAAGGGCCCAAGAAGGGCAATACCTCCCAGTGGAACAATTAATTTGTTACATATAGAACAGACTCTAGATTTCTTCTATGCCGCTAGTCAATGGGAGGGAGATGCTGGCAGTGAAAAAAATGCTGGGTGAGATGAGGAAACCGTAGCCATAGAAGAAAAACTAGTCATTGCTTTAAACTAACTGATGCTTTCCAGGTTGCAAATAAAATAATAAATGAGGTGTGTTTTAAATAGTAGGAGTTCTTTTAATAACAATGTGTCCCCTTTCCTTACTTTGTTTTGTCCTTGACTGTTGTGCAATAGAACACAAGAGAGAAGTTTCTGCCAAAATAATTACATGACAAAAGGTTGTGGAAGTGCTTTGTAAATGCTTTATTTTTAATCAAATATTTATTATTAATTTATGCTTTATAAGAAAGTGAATGCACTGTACCTCCAGAGAGTTGGATTTGATGTTAAAGAAATCCAGCTCAACCAGTGCCATGGCTCAGTAGTTGAATGTTAAGCTATGAATCAGGAGGTGACAGTTTGATTCCCAGTTGGGCCTTATGCCTAAATTGTGAGCTCAGTCCCCAGTTGGGGGCATTCAGGAGGCAGCCAATTGATGATTCCCTCTCTCATCATTGATATTCTCTCTCTCTCTCTCTCTCTCTCTCTCTCTCTCTCTCTCTCTCTCTCATTCTCTGAAATCAATAAAAATATATTTTAAAAAGGGAAATCTAGAGGTACAGAATATCATATATTCTAGCCACTGTGTCTGCAGAAGATCACCTAAGATTACATAACTTTATTTGCAGATTCATTAAAATGAAGACTGTTGTTAAATGCCTAACATCATCAATTATGCAAAAATTAGTGCAGTAAATACTATTGATTAATGGGTTTGTAGAACATGGATACATAGCTTGTCAATATAAATAATGCAGAATATGGAAGTGTATCATTGGTTCATAGATATGCATAATTATCACCTCTTCCTAAAAATCACATCTGACTCTGATAATTTAATGAGAATATTGAGCTCATGAGCCATAGCACAGTTTACTAAACCTTATGGGAATAAGCAAGGAAAAAACACATATCAAGTGATCACTATGATTTGAATATTGTGAAAGTTGTTGTGGGAGGTGGGTGAGAGCGGTATCTCAGAGTCTCTGCTCCCACTGGCTTACAGATTATGCCACAATGCAGCTTCTGATAAAATGATAAAACCTGATGCAGAAGAAGTAGAGGCCACGAGGAGTTGTGATAAGAAGGCCATGAAATATAGATCATAAATTGGTCCTTGAAGTATGGATATGCAGTTCATATGAACTAGAGGAGTCTGAGAAAGATGCTTTGAGCAGAGGAATTATTGCGAACTAAGCAAGGAGGATAGGAAATGAAAAGCCAAAAGTATCTGAATGAGGGTGAGTTAAGAAATTTGCTAAAGTGGAGATTAGATGTAATGGAGACAGTTCATAAAAGACCTTCAAGTCGCATGATCTTGCATGTCACATGTCTTAGATCTGGCTCTTCTGCAAACAAATGATGAGATGGACATTTGTGTAGAGACAATGTATGTTGTTCTCTTGAGAGACTGAAAGAAGCGGGGCAAGTGAGAGCTAGCTGATGAAATTCTTTGTTATTAATCATTGAAACTTGATGTATGCATATTGGCACATGGAATTCTGTATTGTTTTCGATAAGTTTCTGAAATGAATCAATTTCGTGTTACACAGACACTCACACACACAAATACAAAAACAGTAGTACCTAAATAAAAATAAACAAGCTACAACATTGTATCAGAAAAAAAATTTCTATTCCTTTACATGGGGCAGGGTCCATGAGCAACACTAACTGTGCAGTGATTGGTGGGTATTCCTCATTGTAAACTGGTACAGTGAAGGATGTTTTAATTTTTTTAAGTTGGGATTTTTGAAAATGCATTATTCTTCTTCATATCCCTGAATTAGCATGTAGAAAAACTATATCTATCTATCTATCTATCTATCTATCTATCTATATATATATATATATATAGAGAGAGAGAGAGAGAGAGAGGACTCAATTATATATATAATTGAGAGAACAAATTTAGAAACTGGACAGCAATGTTTAGGGCATGGACTGGGAAGAAGGTTGGGTGGTACTATGAAATCACATTGTATCTCTTCTGCCTTCGTGTAACACTAAACTATAAATTATAAATCAAGAGGCCCAAATGAAGAAATAAATGTGATTTGAAGAAAAATAAGTTGAGCAGGAGAAGGTGAGTGAGTAAAAAAAAAAGAAAATTGGAGTCTAAAGTTGACAGTCCAGTCCTTCAGCTTTTCTCCACACCTGGACACGGAGAGGTCTCATTAATTTGTTTCCAGTCTAGCTGCCTGCCCCAAGGGGCTGGAGTGAAGCAGCTTCTGATGAGTTAGAGGTGAGAGGCTCATTCCCCAGATCCACTTTCTGAGACATGAAAGAGACATCCAGTTCCCCAGCTGCGGGCTCTGCATCCAACAGCGCACTGTGCATAAGGAACAGAGTGCTTCCCTTAATCACTCCTTATCAAACTGCCGCCGCGTTTATTGGCATGTCTATCAGGGGTGATTTGGTAGGCTGTCTTCCTTCTTGGACCATGAGTTGACAATATCGGACCTCACTGTATACTGTACAGGAGCCAATTCTGCAGCAGCTGCACAAATGGGATAAAGTTTTGAGTGAGACTCCAGACAGCCTTTCAGTTAATAGAGTGAGAGCATCAGTGCTATTTCCCCCAACTGTGGAAGAGACACCCTGATCACACTCTGTAAAGCGTGTCAACCTGAAGTCTACACCCCATTTTCTAAGTCTGCTTCTTGGTGGGAAAGCCCTGCTCATTACTGAAAAAAGACAAGGAAGCATAAAAATGTGGGCGGATATGTACACACTCTATCAGAGCACCAGAGAAGCCTTTAAAAAGCTCATTGTATTGTTGAATGGCTACTTCCTCCTCTTTGGACATAAAGAGCATGGTGCCTTGAGTCTCTATGTCTAAAAGTATGTGTGAATCCTATAACGGTGCCCAGGCCTCACAGTCCTCTTCAGAACAAATGCCATTTCCCTTGTTGATGTGCTATAACCAGAATTTGTGATCCTGGAGTGACACAGTAGGGAAAGGGTTAGCATAGGACTGTCAGTGCTGAGAAAGCCAGCAACATGGAATTCAGTGTTAGATCTGAGGTCCATAACCTGGGACAAAAGTCTGACATGAAACCAGTTATCAAAGTAGGATGTTGCTTGTATGGTCCATTTGCATTAAGGGTTAACACAGATACAGGTATAAAAAAATGTGCTTAAGTTCCCAGAGAAGAAAAAAATAAATATTTCTATAAGCCAAATTTCCCCATAAAAAATGCCTCATGTGAGTTTTCCTGACTCTAAATGTGGAGGGAGTGTTGCCCATTCATTCCTCATGAACATGACTGAGGGAGAGGGGATGATAGCTACAAACTTTTCCATCTTCAACTAGCAGCTTCCCTTGAAACTAGATGGCTGTTATTAATGATGATGATTTTCCTTTACAACACAATCTTGGATTGTAATTATTTCCTGGTATAAATGCTTACTCATTCATCCCCCCTAATTTGTTGACCTATTGCTTCCTACATATTTTTGTTGTTACTTCAATATTCTGGATAGATAGCTTACTTGTAGGATAGAACTGTTCTTCAGCCATTGGGATAGATTTTTTTTCCCTTCCTCTTATAAATGGCTCAATAAAATTGAAGAACATAAAAAGGGAACCAGAGGTGATTAAGTATAATATTTTCTCAAACTATTTGATTGCCTTGTAGTACACATTAAGATAAAAGCCCTTATACTAATTTAACAAACAGCAAGCTTGATAGATTGCTATTTTGAGAGACTGGCTGAGGGCAATGATTGGGGGCTCAATATGGAATATGTTAGAGGAAAGAGATTGAGGGTACACACCTCATACTCATTCTAATAGATTACTGGCCTATTTCTCCAAGTTAGGCAAGAAATCATGAGCGAGTCTGTATTGCCTACTTCTAACTGATGGCACTGCCATAGTTAAATCATATCTCTATTACTTTCTCCATGTTTTCCAAATCCCCTTCTCTAAGTTTTGCATGTATGCCTATTGGGAACATGGGTAGAGGGAGAGATGCTAAAACAATAAGCTCACAAATGTCTATTTCCAATCAATAGAGCTATAAAGCTCCAATTGAGTCTTTACCAACACACCTGCTGTTTGCTTAATTCTTTGCCAATCGCTGTGCAAAGCATTCAAGAAAAGTCAAAATCCTTTTTCAAGAGGAGATATCATAGTATATGACAGGATGCTACAAAACAATATACAATATTTTAATTTAGAGGGTTTCAGATTTAAAGTGCTCAGGTAATTTGGAAGGCTACACAGGAACAAAATAGGAAGTCTCCCTGGAAAAAAGGTTCCATGATAGATGGGTGGACTTTAGTTACACAGAAAAGAAAAGAGAAGCAACTCAATCTGGCAAGAAATCATGAGCGAGTCTGTATTGCCTACTTCTAACTGATGGCACTGCCATAGTTAAATCATATCTCTATTACTTTCTCCTTGTTCTTAATTTAAGTCCTCCTTGTGCTGGGTGAGTGAACAGATTTCTATTTGCTGAATTCATTCTATGTAATAATAAAATAATCTTGATCCTTAATGTGAATTTTTAAAAAAGAAATTGATTTTTAGCTTCAGAAATCTCGATTAATTGAGACTACTTAAACTGCCTGGCAGTCTGAGATTTAAAAAGCCCTCAGGCAAAGATGTGCAGGAACATTGAAAGGTGGCGGTGGCGTTGCAGCCATTTCTCCTTCTCAGGGCATAATCTTTCTCCTTGACACACCCACCCAATTCTACCACTTGTCTAACTTAATTAATGCTTCCTTTCATTGTACATGAATAGGAAAGGAGAAAATAAAAGCCCAAAGGTCAAGAGATAAGTCAGAATATCATTGAAACTCTCAGTCCTAGAGCAAGTTAACACATCATGAAAATAAACAATAGGCAGACAAAAACAAACAAACAAATTGAGAAACTATGGTGTATACTGTGAAGTTGGGTCTTCTTTCCCACTTCTTTACAGGTTTTGACCATAGTGACTGGTGGAAATAGAGCCCATATTGGAAAAAGGCTGGAGCATGGCCTTGTGTCTGATAGACCTTAGGCCATACAAACACTCATACACTTACTACTGTTTACTAATGCATATGTGCTGTCTTTCATTCAAGAAAATGTTATTGAATATTTACTATGCACAACATAATGTGCCACATATACTTGGAATATAAAAATAAATCTGACAGAATCCCTGTGTAGTACATGAGCTATTACTGCATTGTTTAAGATTCTTGAAAGTAGTAGGTATGGGGGTACAGAGATCATAAAGAAGGAAGTGACACATCTGTTATGGTTTATAGGAGGTTGATAGCAGCATATAGGTCATAGAAACTTTACTGTGGTCACATGAGTAGGGTTTCAAGAGAAACTGAGCAGGGAGAGAAAAGAACTGCAAAATACATAAAATACATTTTACATAAGGATGTGTCATGATCTAAGGCAAAGAAGCCTGTAACAGACAAATGTATTGGGGTAATTAAAAGTAGTCAGGATGACTGAACTCTGATATGCTGAAACTTGTAAAGTCAAGTAGAGGCAGATAATTAGAGGCAGTAAATATCACACTTAAAAAGCCAGTTATTAACTATTTCAGTTAGTCAACTTTATTTTGTCAAAGCAATTATTTCATGAGTTCCAGTAAATAAAAGCAACACTAAGAAACATAACAGCTCTGAAGCTGGAGGACTGTTAAAAACAGAAGACCCTTCTCCACTCAGCCCCATTGTCCCTGTCTTATGGTTGTTTTAGATCTATTTGCATGTTTTTAAAAGGATAAATTTACATCCATTTATATACCTCTTTATCCATTCATCTTTTTACTACCATGGTTTTTAAAAGGCCTTTTATTTTTAAATAGGAAAAACAATTATAATAATAATATTGAACTTGAGAAATTCTTTTGGGCACCTAGCATAACAGGGGTTGGATGTAGTCTCCTATATGCAGTAATCAAGCAAAGACAAAACAAAGAAACAAAACCAGACAGACAGAATATATGCAACAACAGTTTTCAAATTACTGGACTTTAGGCAACATAGAGATCCCTGAGAGCCTGGAAACAAAGAAGTGAGCCCAATAAATGCCTTAGCTAACAGCTCTGAGGGAGTTTTCAGGTCTACATACCAGGAAAGGGAAAATGAGCCAGGTCCTAGAAAAAAACTGAGTGATGCAGACAGAACTGAGAATCTAGAGAAGCAAAGGTAGCTGAAGTTCATAGGATAAAGAACCGAAAAGACCACAGATATGCAGGGAGAGAATTCTGGAGATCTGCAAAGAATTTGCCCTCAAGTATTTAACAGAATGTTGGTCAGCAAATGCATCTGAGGAAATTGCTGGACATAAAGGAAAGAATCATCCATAGGGGAGAGAATAGTCTGTTACCACCAGCTGGACTGGAAATATGTATAATTTATGGGACATTAGAGAAAATTTATAAAGTTTTATCCTCAGTAAGAAGAAATAATTAGCTCTATATAGAGTATAACTTCAGACCTATGTAACAAACCATATCAGCAAGACTGAAATGATCAAATTGGTTTTTGAGTAACATAATTACATCTCAGAATGAAGTTCAAGTATATTTGTAGAAATACACAAATTTCCAGCTCCTAACAAGGTAAAATTTACAATGTCTGACAGCTAACCAAAACTATCAAAAAATTCAGAGGAAATTGAATATAGAGCACATGATGAGAATAATCAATTAAATGAAATCAACCCAGATTAAATGGAGTGCTTAGTGGTTGAGCATAGACCTATGAATGAAGAGGTCACGATTCAATTTCTAGTCAGGGCCCCTACCCAAGTTGTGGGCTCAGTCTCCAGTGTGGGGCATGTGGCAGACAGCTGATCAATGATTCTCTCTCATCACTGTTATTTCTATTTCTTTCTCTTCCTCTCCCTTCCTCTCTGAAATCACTAAAATGTATATATATATTTTTAAAGAAAACAATAAAAAATGGCAATAGGTTTGAACAGATACTTCTTCAAAGAACTGATGACAAATAAGCACATGAAAAGATGTTCAACATCATTTATCTTTAGAGGAATGCAAATTTAAATTACAATCAGGTAAGACTAACTACAGAATCACTAGAACTAAAAGATTCACAACATCTAGTTTTGGAAAGGCTTTGAAGAAAGTATTATTATCAGAAACAAATGGTGTGACAGTAAGATAGTATTCATTTAGAATATTATTGGCAATTTTTTAAAAAGTTAAACATACTATATCATTGTATGACCCACTATTTTTCATTCCTAAGCATTTACCTAAGAGAGAAAGAAAACTTATGTATCAATGTGTACACAAACATTTGTACCTGAGTATTCATGACAGTTTCATTTATAATAGCTAAAATCTGGGAACAACCCGAATGTTCTTCAACAGAAGAACAGATAAAAATGTTCTAGAATTCATATAATATTACTCAGCAACATAAATGAATGAACTAAAAATGAATGGACACACAACAATATGGACATTTCTTAAAATTATACTGAATGAGCTGAAACTGGTTTGGCTCAGTAGATAGAGTGTCGGCCTGCGGACTGAAGGGTCTGGGGTTCTATTCCAGTCAAGAGCATGTGCCTTGGTTGCAGGCACATTCCCAGTAGGAAGTGTGCAGGAAGCAGCTGATGGATATTTCTAGTTTTCTATCCATCTCCCTTCCTCTCTGTAAAAAATAAAATATATTTAAAAAAATAAAATAAAATTATACTGAATGAAATATGCCAGACCAAAACTAAAAAACAAAAAACCCGAGTACATGTTGTGTGATTCTATTTATATAAAACTCTAGAAAATGTAACCTAATCTATGGTGACAGAAAGCAGATTAGTGGTTGCCTGGGAGGGTATGTGCAGAGAAAAACAAGGATAAATTACAAAGGAAACACAAAGATGCCTTTGGATGCTATATATATGTTTACTACGTATTGATTGGTTTGGTGATTTCAGAGGTGTATATCTCAAAATTTACCAAATTGTACTCTTGAAATATGTACAGTTGACTTTGTGTCAATTAAAATTCAATAAAGCTGTTAAAAATAGTACTTTAAGGCTGCATTATAAGTGTTTTCATATCCATCATCTCAACTCATCATTTCATGATCTTTTGATAAGATTTAGAATAGTCACTATTATTCTGGCTTTGCAGAAACAGAACAAAATCAGAAGGGTCTTATTGTATGGAGGCCACGCAGCCTGGAAGTTACAGAGAAAAATGCTCATATCCTCACCCCCAGTGTGTCTCCATAAGCTTCCAGTCCAATTTATGACAGAAACACACTCAGGATAACCAGACCAGTGGGCTGGTGTTACTGGTCATTTTTTATATCTATCTTCCTGCATAGTTTGGGGAGATTGGCTAGCTACATAAAATGACCTCAAAATATCATATGCTACCTAACTTTCACAGAGTTTGTCCTTATTACTGATATTGTATAAGTACAGGTATTTAGAATTTGTTAACAGAAATAGCATCTGATTTTGAGTTTCCTCAAATCATCCAAGGCCTTTTAACTTAAAACAGGTATAGAGGCTTCTCATTTAATAATTAAATATGAACTTCTCAAATTGTCACTTTTCTGGTTATTTAAATTATTTTGTTTGTTTTAGCCTTTAATGTCCTATTATCAATTCAGTTTTATAATCCTTGAAGATAGGAACAGGGAACATGCTGTTTTGCTTCCTTGTAAAATATTTCAATGGGCCTCCATAAAGTCTTTTACTTTTGCTATATGGGTAAATAATTATGATCAGAATACTAATTTTTTCAGTTGACATCCAGCTAGTTTATGAGCATTCTCTCCAGTCTTACACTTTCCCTTGCCTCATTCTCTCCCCATGAATTCCCAAGCTGCTACTTTCTCTTCACATAAAGTAATTAATAGTTCATTTACAGGTTTCATTTTTATCTTACATCCCATTTAAAAAATTACAAATTTAAAGAAAACGCATAAAAATAAGAGAGAGATAAAATAATTTGCTGGAATATGGCTAAACTGATACCTATTAGGAAGAGATAAAAAGGAAATTAATAGATTGATTAATTCTTTCAACCAGAACAAGTATAATAAGAAATTTAGCTTGTAGAGGTAAATGTAAAAAAATCCGGAAATTGTTGTACCTCCTACTAGAGAACTTTTATTTTTATTGAAAATTTTGAACTTGTTTCAAAATATTTATCATGTGGAAATCGAAGTTTTTGTGTAGCTTAGATTTCCAAAATGGATAGTTGGTAGAGTGAAGAGTAGCACAAAGAAAGAAGTCAGAATGATTAGGTTTGCTAATCATGGTGATGCTGGCGATCAGGGTTAAGGGAGACACACACAGCCCTTCTTCCCCACATTAAATCCTGGGCTAGTGGAGGAGTGAGCTGTCAGTCACAGTTTCTCTTCATTAACCCTTGCACACTTAGGATCTTTGCTTTGCTGTGCAAGTCTTTTAGCTCAAGTTCTTTAGAGAAAGCTCCATGAAGAAAACACCACAGATTTATCTTTTATGAATTATTCATCATTATCATTATTAGCTCTCATAATTCCAGCTATGCTGCTCATGTGGCTGTCTTTTTGCTTAAGTCATATAAAACTCAGCTGACAAAACATTAGCAGGCACACCATGGGGAACTCAGGGACCAGTTTGGCTGATTATAGCTGCCTCTACTTCCACTTCCAGTGATTTTGTGTGCGCATAACTTTGCTTTCAACTTTCAAACAAAAAGTTTCCAAGTGTATCAAAGCAATAGCTTGAAGCCAGTAAGTGTTCTCACTCAAAGACTCTGATGTCAGGGCAGGGCCAGTTCCATGAATGACAATAGCAACCACTCACTCTTTTTCCATAGTTCCTGGTACAGGGGGCACAGTGATGGGCAGCTGATGTACAACAGTATGATAGACCATTTTTATGTCTTATGACCCTCTTAAATAGTCAGAAAAATTATTATATAAAATCATCTCTTCCATTGATATCCTAAGTGCCACTGATACTGATCTATTCTTTGAATGTCGGCCTAACCTCATAAAAATGCAAGTATGTAAGTAAGAGGTTGCATCCCAATCCCTGTTCCTTTATTATAAATCTGTTCATCAGATTTTCTCTCTCCAAGCCAACAACAAATGGAATGAATCAAGAACACAGCCTCTTTGTTTGGCGGGAGAGGAATTGGCAACCAAGGAATCCTGAGAACCTGTGTGGCTAGGAGTCTGAGCTAACCACAGCTGCTCTGTGCACAGAATTCCCGGGGTCTCACTGGGATTCCTGCAGATTTTGGAGCTGATCTGTCAGGCCTCAGAAAGAAGCATGTTCTACACAGTAATGTAAGCTTAACCTCATGGTTATTTCTTTCTCCATCACCAGTACATGCCAAAACTCTAGGAAGAACCATGTGCAAGGTACTAGGAATTGGGAAACAGTGTTTCTCAGGCCTTTGGTTTTAGAAGATAAGAAAATGAAGGTAGTGGCTATTTATAGAGCTTCATATCTGATTTATTCCATTTAACTGCACACCTCCCTTGCAAAATTAATATTATTAAATTTTTTATGTATAAAGTTTAAGGGAAGAAAATTTTTTGCTCAACCATCTCAGGGTCCTTGGCTAAGGTTAAACATTAAATTGATAAGAATAAATTAATAGGATAAAAGTATTCAAATTTATCTATTTATTAAAAATATTTTTATTGATTTCATAGAAAGGACAAGAGGGAGAAATAGAAACATCAGGGATGAGAGAGAATCATTTACTGGCTGCCTCCTAGACACCCTCTACTGGGGATCAAGACCACAATTGTGGCATGTCCCCTGACTTGGAATTGAATTCTGACCTCTGGTTCATAGGTCAATGCTCAACCACTGAGCAACACCAGCTAGGCCATACAGATTTATTTAAAATGTTTTATATGATATAGGAGTCATCATAAGGAAATGAAGCCCCCAAAAGACTGCTAGAACTGAATATTTAAGCTAGGTTTGATGAAGAGTTGACAGTCATGGAGATATCTGATAGGTTAGGAATATTGGACAATTGTAGGAAATGAGAAAACAGCAGGCCTGGGTGTTCAAGTTCTTATTGGGGCTCCTTTGTTTGGATTGTGTCCCTTTATTTTCAAAGATAAGGATGCTTCTTTCTTCTAGGCCAGTGGTTGGCAAACTCGTTAGTCAACAGAGCCAAATATCAATAGCACAATGATTGAAATTTCTTTGGAGCACCACATTTTTTAAACTGAAACATCTTTTAATGCCACTTCTTCAAAATAGACTCACCCAGGCCGTGGTATTTTGTGGAAAAGCCACACTCAAGGGGCCAAAGAACCACATATGGCTCGTGAGCTGCAGTTTGTACGCCATGGTTCCAGGCATAGGGAGGGCACCTTTCAAATGAGAGTTTTATAGTCTGGTTTGTGGAAGAATGGCAATGGGGTGAGGGTGGGAGGTAGGAATAAGGAATGCGGCAAGGTCGCAGTGACTTCCCTGCTGCTGATATCTTCTCAAGTTCCTTCATTTTCAGTATCCAAAAAGTCATATTGTGAGGTAGCATCTCCTGAAGCCCATCAGAAGAAACAAAGACTTTTCATCTGGATTCATTCATTTGGCAAATACTGGTATCTTTAGTTCCAGATACTGTCACATATGATGGGAATACACTGGTGGAAAAAAAAAGAAAAGAGTAAATATTCTATCTTGAGGGGCTTTCAGTGTCATGAGGAAAGCCAACCACACAGTCAGTGATGGGTATATATTTTGAACCCACTTCTGACCCACATTCCCCTCATTATATATGATTATTAAACAGCAAGACTAGTTTAAGAAGTTCACTTATTGTATTCCAACAACATGATGGCCACACCAGGACCAGGGAATATGCCATCAAGATAGTCACCTTATAAGACTATTTTGAGGGCCTTCCAAAGCCCACGTTTCCTCTGAATTGGGGTAGCACAGAACTAAGATCACCAGTTAATCAGAGTGGGATTGGTGTCTTGAAGCTAAATATCAGTGAGCCTGCTGATGGCACTTGCAGGCATAGACCCGTGTTCTCACCCGCTCACACCTACATACACACACACACAACCCCTGGTGGAGTGGGGAATTAGTCAGCGGAGGCCTGACAAAGTGCTTCCTACACATGCTGTTCTGTCAGGCGGCACAGCTTCTCGGGCTTCAGAGGTAATTACATGGATTTTCTGTCTTGTACTTGCAAAAACACAGCCCAGCTCTGCGCTGCCACTGCTGGCTCGGCGCTGACAACGCCTTTGGCTCTGGCAGGCAGTAGGCTGCAGGGGGATGTTTACATGCTCTCCTTTAAGAATTCAAACCCCAAGAAGACACAGGAGGTACCAGAGGGAGGAAGATGGGAGAGAGTTTGTTTGAGAGAAATAAGTGTGTAGAGAAGTTTCTCTTGGATGACAGGGAAAACTGTGCCAGAGGAAATGGGGGCACACAAAATGGGGAGATGGCTGCAGAGAGGGCCACATTAATGCTTATGTCCATGAGTTTTCTTTTCCTTCCCTTCCTCCATCAGCATGACTACTTGGCTTGTAATATTTATTTTTCTTTCAATCTTTCCTTCCATCAGTCAACAGTTATTAGACCCCATATGCCCCAATTTCTAGCCCAGGCACTTTGTATTTACAGAGGGTGGAGCTCGGGTATAACCCACACCCCTGCTCACAGGAGCTTATATGGTGGTTGGGAAGATAATTACTAATTTCAGGAAAGACGGTCAGAGATTTATGAGTAAGTGGGTGTGGAGTACAGATCTTGATATCAAGCCTCTACCCACTATGGAGGATGTACCCTTTTCTCATCTGTATCTTTATGGGAATTATAACCACAAAATGAAATCCAGAAACACAAATAAATAGAAAACAAATGTACTGTATTGGGGCACTTTACCCTCTCAAGGCCAAAGAGAGATAGGGAATAGACAAAAGCAAGGTAACTGTTACCAGTGTTGACTATGCATGGGTTTCTGAATTTCCTATATCTACCGAATAAGTTTGGATGCTTCTATGTTTCACCTTGGATTAGCAGAATACTAACCCAAACTCCCTGAGGGCTTTGGAGTCATCAGTAGCACAAAGAACTAGAAAGCGGCCTGGACTAAAGCAGGGTTTTGTGACTTTACTACTAATTGGTTCTGTGATCTCTTTTTGTTTTTTTTAAAAATATATTTTATTGATTTTTTAACAGAGAGAAAGGGAGAGAGATAGAGAGCTAGAAACGTCGATGAGAGAGAAACATTACCAGCTGCCTCCTGCACACCCCCTACTGGGGATGTGCCCGCAACCAAGGTACATGCCCTTGACTGGAATCGAACCTGGGACCTTATAGTCCGCAGACCAATGCTCTACTGCTGAGCCAAACTGGCTTCAGCTGGTTCTGTGATCTTGAACAAATAACTTCATTCTCTGAACTTCTTCACTTAAACTATCTCTTTCTCTAATGCTTCCCACTCCCTTTAAATCAGTCAAAACCTTGATGGGTTTCCAGGCCTAATTCAAGGCCACCACCAACATAAAGCCTTATCATCCCTTCCAGCTTGCAGTTCCTTTCTCCCCGGAACCTCCACAGCAATACATTAGAGCTCAGTGGCCAACCGCTAGGGGCCACATGATGTCATTCCTTCATAGTTGTATTTGTAGTTTTCTTCTGTGCTTCTAAGTGTTACATGGCATATTAAAGCTCTGGGTAGAGATTTACAAAACTTCTATTAGTGTTTTATTGCATCTCCCAGAGAGCTGGATATGATTAGGAAAAGCCACTAGATTCAGATTAGATGTTTGGCCTGAACAAGGTAAAAACAAAGAGTCAGCAAAGATATTCATTAAGAAATTCTTTCCCAACCAGGATAACAAATCTAGAGTCCCTTTCTATTTTTTGTTTCTGTGTTGGTTATCTTGTCTTTCCCCTTAGGGATTTTTCAGTAAACATATCAGTTACATTATACACACACACACACACACACACACACATACACTAGTGACCTGGTGCATGAAATTTGTGCACATTAAAAGGGAATTAATTAGAGGAAATAATTTAATATTGCTATTTGCCCTTTCACTATAATAGAAGTGTCGGAGATTAAAGAAAATTAGTAAAATGTATATGAAAACCTTGCTCCCCTCAGAATCTGGGGCACACCATGGGCCCAGAGTTAAGTCCCCGCTCACGCACATGCATCTCAAAATTGCGTAAAACCCAGTCTTGGCCGACCACCCCCCTTCCCCATTAGGCTAGAACCAGACCCAGCCAGTCCCACTTTTGTCAAGCCCTGCTAGGCAGGGGGCATAGCCTCAGGTCGGTTCCCCTGGCACAGCACCAGATGGGGGGCATTGCCTGAGGTCCCCCAGCCTAGACCCGGGTGGGGCTGTGCCTTGAAGTCCTTCATCAAGCCCTTCCAGGTGGGGGACACAGCCTGAGATCCCCTGTCAAACCGTGCTGGGTGGGGGACACAGCCTGAGATCCCCTGGCCTGGAACTGGGGTGAGGGAGTGCATCCTAAGGTCCCCCAGCCTGACACCAAGGTTGGGGGACAAGGCCTGAGGTCTCCTGTCAAGCCCTGTGGGTAGGGAACTTGGCCTGAGGTCTCCTGTCAAGCCCCACAGGGGCAGGGGCCGGGGAGAGCATAGCCTCAAGTCTTTGCTTATTGCTGTTAAGGCTCCTTATAGGAGCTTGGCCTCAGCTGTGGGTGCAGCCATCTTTGTGACAAAGTGATGGTCAATTAGCATATTCCATCTTTATTAGATAGGAGATATATCTCTATTTGTCTATCATTTCAAATTAATGCATAGAAAATAGGCTATTTTTTTAGTTTATTAAAAAGATTATGGCTCATGACTGCTTAATGAGATAGTTACTCCTTTATTCTATTTTAAGGTTTACAAAACTGAAGCTTAGGGAGATTAGGTTCAAAGTCTATGGCTAGTAGAGGACACTGAAGTTCAATCTAGGTTAGTGTGATTTCAGTTTCTAGCACTCACACCTCATAAATAAATTTAATATATGTAACAAACAGAATTAAATAATTCCTAAAGTATACAAAAACATGAGTAGGGAAATTAGTGCGTTGGATTTTAGAAAGTAAATTAGAGTATAGAGAAAGACAGATAATTAGGGAGAGTTTTTGTAATAGTTAAATTTAGGCATTCTATGCTGCCTTAAACAATTTTCTCAATGGTGCATCTGTGTAATATAATGATATTTAAAATATATAAGTGAGTTTCTTGAGTTAAAATCAGAAAAGAATCAGCAGCAAGCTTCAAGTGGAGACACCTTATGCAATGGTTTATGAGAGAGAGAGAGAGAGAGAGAGAGAGAGAGAGAGAGAGAGAGAGAGAGAGAGAGAGAAGAGATAACTCCCTTTGGTGCTGCCCTCACTCTTTCAACTCACTTAAGCCCCATTTGTAGTAGTGAAATAACCTGAAATAGACTGTGACAGTAAATGACTCTTCTACAGAAAAAAATAGGGCAAGAGTGGCTGTATAGGGGGTTTAACAGGAGGGGGGGGGAGAAGAGGGGTCTCCTGGCTGCCCGGCCCGACCCGCGAGAAGCCCCTCCCGGCCGATCACGAGACCAGCATCGTAGCGCCCGCCCCGCGCTCGCGAACTTGCCCATAAGCGCAAGGGACCATCCTCCCCTCTCTCCCCCCTCCCGCTCCTCGAAAGATCCCTCCGCTCCTCTCTTCCTCGTCCTCTCCTCGCCTCTCCCCCCCTCCCATCCCCTCCCTCCCCTCTCGCGCTCTCTCTCTCTCTCTCTCTCTCTCTCTCTCTCTCTCTCTCTCTCAGAATTTCTGTGCTAACTACCAAACACTCAAAAATAAAGAATTAGCAAACAAAAACAGCAAAATATTAGATTGGAGGAAACATTATACTAGAGCTGTCAATAAAATCATTAAATAAACAAATAGATAGGTAATAACTGATTTAGAACATTAGAGAATAATAAAACCTAATTACTTGTATATGAAATAAAATGTAGAAAAAAATATGATTCTGTAAAGCTCAGTTAGAAAGTGGAGTTACCAGGTACTTTTGAGTTTGAGGCTTTTTGGTTGGGTTTGAAAATTGAATATGTGTTTTTTTGAATTTAAAAAATAAACAGAACCCAAAATTTATTTCAAAGTCCATGCTTTCAATAGAATTTTCCTTATATATACAGAAGAATAAAGAAAATGTACTCTTGAGAAAAGATGTACAACAATACACTTGACTCAGAGACAGCAGCAAAGCTGAAGGATGGGTTAATATACCATGAAAATGACAGAAGTGGGAAAAAAAATCCCCAGATGTAGAGCGATATTTCAAAATCTATAGCTATCTTCCCTTAACAAGCTTCCCAAATTATGAAAGCCAGTCTTATGTCCCCTAGGCAGAATACTGGAGTATTGTTCTATAAGGAAACTCCGCAACATAAGAGAAAGAATTTATAGATATTGACAAAGACAGAGAGGATTGGACAGCCAGCTCCTCATCATATCATACTGTGTGATAAACTCTACCATTCGATAAGCCCAACAAGCACTGCCCATGCTAATGATTGTTTCTGGTCAGTTTATTTGGGCCTCACCATTATATACAGATAATACCAAAGGCTCATCACTTATTTGTTTTAAAGTACAATCTCTTACATGAAAGACAAGGGCAGAAAGAGAAAAAAATCAAACAACATAAACGAAATGAAACAGAGAAAAAGTAGGAATCAGAAGAAAACTTCAAGAAAAGTATAATTTAGTGCTTCAGGGAGCATCATTTATTCATTCATTCAACATTGTTCATTAAGTGGGGGCATAAAGTATCCTTGCCAGTCATTGTCCCACCGAATGAACAAATTTTGCTTTTTTGACTTTATATTTGGTTGGTGTAAGACAATGCTTTATTCATGAAAATGAATAGGATTTTATAAAAAGGAATGCTTAGAAAGTGATTAAGAATTTTTTAAAAATACATCAGTTACCCCATCTAATAAGAGAGTAATATACAAATTGACCATCGCTCCAACACACAAGATGGCTGCCCCCATGTGGTCAAAGATGGCTGCCCTCATGTGGATATAAGATGGCCACCACAAGATGGCCAGCAGGGGAGGGCAGTTGGGAGGGACCAGGCCTGCAAGGGAGGAAAGTTGGGGGCAATCAAGCCTGCAGGGAAGGGTGATTAGGGGTGACCAGACTTCAAGGGAGGGCATTTAGGGGCAAACAGGCAGTCATCAATGAGGCTGTCAGGTGATTGATCAGGACTGGGAAGACAAGGAAACATGTTTTCAAATGTCTTAAGAAAAACTACTTACAATTGGAATTTACTTCTGGCCAAGCAACCAAAACTGAAGGTTCATTGAAGGGGCTCACATAATTTATTTCCCATGCACTCTGACTTAAGAGACAACTAGAATATGTACTCATCACTCATCCAAAACAAAGAAGGAAAAACAGAGGAATATAGGAGGACTGTTAAAAATAGGTAGTTATTAGAACAATTAAAAATTAGAAAAGAAGGAACATGTATTTATTCTACAACCTATACCTGGGATCTGGGAATGGTTTTAATATTGTAAATACCCTAAGGAGTTGCCAATCTGATCTTTCAAAGAAACTCTCTTACAGCACATCTTTACTAGTACTCTGGGGATCACACTAAGTCTGCAACTCCTGAAAATCACCGAGGTTGTTCTGCCCTTTTGCCTTGTACTTGCTGGTGCCTCTGCTCAGAACTGCTTCTCCGCTCCCCAAATGGCATCTGAACAACTGTCAAGACCAGCTCCAGCATCACCTCCCCAGGAAGCCTTCTCTCACCCTCAGCCTCACTTAGCCTTGACACTGTCGGGTAGCCCTGCTTTGTTCTCATAACATCCATGTCACTCTCTTGCATAAATTAATGTACTCACTGATGTCAGTAGACTTTTCTTCCTTTTTCAAAAGATTGTGATCCTCTGGAAGGTGGACACTGTTTTTTTGTTTGTTTGTTTGTTTTTGTTTTTTTATTTTTTATTAACCAATGTCTTCTCAGTTCCCAGCATAATTCTTAAAATCCTAATAGTTTCTTATGTTATCTTCAAAAATATCTTAAGGGGGGATTCTTTAACCTAGGGGTGTCGAACTCAATCAGAGAAGGGGCCAAAATCTAAAATCCAGCCTAAATCGCAGGCTGAATGGTTTACTGAACAGTCATAAACTGTCATTGTGATGGAAACGCAGCGGAGTGCAGTGATGACAGCGCAGTGGGGGCCACATTGCAAGGCCTGGTGGGACGGATTTGGCCCGCGGGCCTTGTGTTTGACACATGTGCTTTAACCCATAAAGGGTGTGAGGTTCAGAGGGAATAAGTGACTTGCATAAGATCATACCTATTGTCAATGGTAGGGCCGGATTCAAATCTAGGCCTTTAGACCTTACTTAGTGCAGGGAACACAAAGACTACTCCAGTAATGAGACTTCATCAAAGCAGTTTGGGGGTGAGATGCCTCAGGCCTAGTTCTGATCTGTCAGCAGCCAGCAGTCTTTCGTTTCCCTTTCAGAAGGCTCCTCCCTGGATTGGAGGGCTTCCTTTCTCCAGAACAATCTCCTGTGTCTTGCCAGTGACTTGTTTCTGGAGGTAACAGGCTGAAGCTCAGGGAAGCATGTCACATGAGAAGGTGGATTTTAATTGCTACCTAATGTATTTGGAACAGTTTGGATATTGGGAAATGTGTTCTATTAAATACAAACCATTGTGCTTACGTTCTTTCAAATGATTCATACTTTACCCTTTCCCACATCTTCCTCCTAGCCAACCACACACGAAAACTGCACAGACAATTTTATGTTCATGTATTATTACTTTTTGACAGTTTGGATCAAAATTATAAAAGACTGGTGTGAATAGTACCAAAGCCATTTAAATTACATCTCCATCCTAAACATTGCACAAGAGTAAGTTGAGACAATCAATATTAGAAAATTTCAAAAAACATTGTCAGGCAAGATGTTTTACTTAAAAACTTTTAACACAAAGAATCTTTAAATAGGTAGGAGCTAAGAAAATTAAATCTTGTTTTGACAGTATTCATTTAATTGTGAGAAATATGTTGAGTATATAGAAAAGTTATTTTTAAAAGACAAAGGAAATTTGACACAATGTAGTTAAAAAGATTTATTTTTGTCGAAAAAATAGAATTTTCTTTATGTTATAGTTCTACATCCTATTACTTCCATTTGATTCTGAAAAATGGAAAAAGATAACTCATATCTAAAGAAACATTGATTTCATTGCATTTTCAATTCAAATAAACAGTCTTCACTCAACAATGAAATTCGTATAAAAAAGAAGTGCGTTTTTTTCTCTTTTCCTCCTTTTATTTATATATCCACCATCAGACAAGCTATAACACTATCTAAACAACTGTATGCATTAACAAACAAACATAGATCAATAGCTATAATTTGACACACATGCACCATTCTCTATGAAAACATCAATATTCTAAAAGCTGAGTGGGCATAGCTGTAAAAAATGTGCTTCACAGACACAATGTTGGCAGAAGATTAAATAACCAGATGTCAGGGAGAGAAAAAAAATTCAATGAAACTGAACACATATTGGAAATGTACAGGTAGGTATTCTGTAGAGCTAAATTGTTCAAGATTAATAATAAGAAAATTATCTTCTACTTGCAGTCATTCAATTACTGTGTGTGCAAATATTTTGGATTGGATGTTTCCTTTCAAATATATTATTATCTACCTAAGGAGTGCTGTTGGGAGTCAAGGCAGAAGTAGGATATGAGTTGCACAATGCAGTCCAATCTGAAAACAATATCTGAAGTTGCTATAGTGCCTTTCATAAGCGAAACCACAGATGACTGGTGTCATTCAAATGTATTGCACTGTGATGGAGCAATGAAAAGAGAATATATAACTTAGTATTGGGTGCAGGCAGCAGAGAGAAGCTAAGTTTATGTAAAGCATTTGATTGAAAATAGATGAAATTCAAGAGTGTGTCAATTCAGCCAGTATCTATGCAAACCAAAAAGCAAATAAGCCATTTGCCATTTTGCTAGAGAGGCAATATGGGATGTGGAGAGGCCAGTGTGCCAGGGACAGGGGACATACAAGCTTTTTATTTATTTTTTTTAAATCATTTGCCAATGTTATTATATCAAATAATTCATTGTAATTACATGCAATAGAAAGTAGTGTATCTCCTATTACTAATATTTTTAAGATGTGACTCTGGACAGTCCCAGCATGCTTGAATTTTCAGGAATAACCACAGAAGGAGAAAATACCTGTTTATCTTCAAAAACGTATTATTTATTTTATGAAAATTTGCTTTATTATAGGTATACAAGCATTGTCTCATATAGCTCCTGATATTGCTTAGAGTGAAGTCTCATTGTCACTTTAATCTTTATGCGTATAGGAAGGGGCGACAATACATTAAACCAATGCACTTGTTTATGTAAATGTTATATGTCAGGTTTTGTCTGGAAAATAAAAGAATGAAGAGAGAGGAAATGGACTGTGAGATGAAGTTTAATATTGAATGAAATTACATAGGTGGAAGAGGACACAGGCTAGAAAGGTTATCTTCTCAAAGAAAAGCAAAACCCATCTTTTAGGATATAGACAGTAAGACAAATATGAAGACTTCTGATCAGAACATGGAACTGGGGATGGATGTATCAGGCAACAGGCAAAGCGGGATTTCAAAGTAGTGAGTCACAGATTTAAAAGTGTGATCAAGACAAAAATAAAGCAGCAACAAAAACAAGACCATTGGGATAGGCCTGAATATACGGGCAAATATAAAGTCTAGCCTACATTTAAAAAGCTACCCAAATATGTAATGAGGAAAAGACTAATAGATATAGAGAGATAAAAGATAGACAGATGATAGATATATAGATAGATGATAGATAGATAGATAGATAGATAGATGATATAATTTTTTAACATAAGTCAATAATAAAAACAAAACAACAAAATAAATTTACAAATGACAGGGTCAGACATATAACTATCCTATAAGTATATGTAACAATATTCAATCTCACTAGTAAGCTGAGAAATGCTAAAACCAACCAAACAAACAAACAAACAAACAAAAAACCTACTATTTTAAAAATTCATCAAATTGGTTCACCTTAAAACAATAAAGACAATAAAATAGAGCATAGGAAATAGAGTGAATAATATTGTAGTAACTATGTATGGTGCCAGGTGGGTACTACAAATATCAGGGGGAATACTTTGTAAAGCATAAATTGTCTAACCACTATGATGTTCACCTGAAAATAAGATAAAAATGATATTGAAAGCAAACTGTAATTGAAAAATAAAATTTCAATAAAAGAAAATAATAAAGAAGACACCCCACCAAAGCCAGACTATGAAGACACAAACGCTCTTTCTGTCAGTAAGACACCTTAGGAATATTTAGGGGAAAAAGTCTTAGAACTCTGCACTCCTATGAACAATTTCAAGAAATTCATTCTATGTAAATAATTATGAGCTCGTGCAAAGATTGAATCATGTGCATTTGTCTTAACATGTACTCCCAAACATAGCCTAGCATAGAATCCATGCACACATGTTTAGCAGAGTATTTCAGAGAAGCCTAGACAGAAATATAGTTCTTTTTCCAGGGAATTGGTGAAATGACATCTGCTCCAGGTCCTCTTCATCTTTGCAGGGTTTTAAGGTCATGGAGAGAGAGAGTTGGAGAGTGTGACCCCTATGGACCAGATCTGAGTGCCAGATAAAGTGTGCTGGAAGAAATGTCAGGACATTGATTTGAAGAAAAATTCTCTGAGACCCTGACTATAAACTACACTGCTTTGGGCCCCTGGAGACAAAGTTCAATAAGCATTTAAAGTGGCTGTGGGGGTTGGATGTAGCATCGTGATGCTTTTCTGTATCTTGAGGCTTTGGAAACGTTGGTGAAACCAGAAGAAAGGCAGCCCCAGGAAAGGACGGCAGTGTTGGTGGGGGAGAGCTGAGAGCTGCAGTAGCAATAAGCATTACCCCCATGAGGTCTTCTGGAAACAGGTATCACCTGAGGCTGAAATAAAAGCATGAAAGAACTTTCCATGTAGACATGCAGGACACACCTGGGGACCCAGAGACAGTTGCTGAGGCTCTTGCAAGTAATTGCGGCAAAGAAGGAAAAAATGGCCAAAGACATTGTCAACATCAGCAAAAAATATTTCCTTACAGAATCCCCAAATAAGGGGCAGAGCCAAATGCCATGCAATTCTCAAATTGATGCCAGGAAATAAATAGAAGATTCTGGAACTGAGTAGATGTTACAACTTTGAGAATTCTCATGAATATCCTCAAATATGGAGCAAACTGACTATGCTCATATTTTCCCTCTTTTAACTGATGTAGAAATAAATACTTGGGGAAATAGGAATGGGAATGACAGGGCTGTGTCTCTGGTGGAAAGGAATGTCCTGGCTCCAGACATCCAGAGGGAGAAATGACTCAGGCTACAGAAATGGTGAGCACCCACTCACTAGTTGAAGTGAATCTGCCTATAAGATAAGTGAAGCCAATTAGAAATGAGCACATCTCAAAGGCAGAGGAGGAGTTGAATGGAGGAATGCTGACAAACCTACTGAGCCCAGCTGCCTGGAATGGGGCCACGGCTAGAGTAAAATCTCTATAACCATTTAGCTAGTTCATTCCTGCTGATATTTATAAAGATTTTCCACCTGTAGGAACCAGCTCTTAGTACCCTGAAGAGCACATTGAACAACATTTTACCTACACTCACGCCCATCCCCAGACATGCTCTCAAGGCATATAAAATATATGGAAGGAAATAAATACCCAGGTCTGAAATTATAGCTCAGAGTATAAAGAAACCAGGTCTCAAATCTTATGGGAAGAAGTCAGAGTCTCGCTTTCTCTCTCTCTCTCAACATTGTGTATTGTAGAAACATTACACAAACATTCACACAACCATCTAAAAAAAAGTAGACAGTATTGACAAGCTTCCTAAAAAATATTATTAAAAAAAAGAAGAAAGAAAATAAAAAGAAGGTTGTGGGACTGGTATGGCTCCATGGATAGAGCATCAACCTGTGGACTGAAGGGTCACAGGTTTGATTCCGGTCAAAGGCATGTACCTTGGTTGCAGGCACATCCCCCAGTGCGGGGTGTGCAGGAAGCTGATCAATGTTTCTCTCTCATCAATGTTTCTAACTATCCCTCTCCTTTCCTCTCTGTAAAAAAATCAATAAAATATATTTTTTAAATAAAAAAATATAAAAGCAGTAAAGAAATGAATATATATTTTAAAAATTCAAATTGCATATAAATTTTAGGAGTGTTTATTTCTACAGTAAAAAAAAAAAAAAAAAAAAGTGCCATTAGAACCTTGATAGGAGTTGCATTGAATTCATAGATGGCTTTGTTACCATGAAAAGAAACTCCCAAGGATGGCAAATGAGAAAAACAAAAACAAGGAGATGAAAGCCCCTGGAGAGGGGGACCTGACATGCAGATGAGGGAGAAGAGGACACTTGTGTGTCTTTGAAGCAGGATGCTTCACAAACAACAAAGGACACTCAAAGGTAATAAAGAATAAATTTCTTACCATAAGAAATAAATGAATAGTTAAGTAAAAATATCCACTAAGATGCAGGAATTATTAAAACAGAATATTTAACACTGTGAATTATTTGGGATTGATAATTTTTGAACTTCAAGGATAAAAATATTTCAGTTACCTGGGACCTGTAGAGTATTATGCTAAAGTGAAATAATCCAGTCAGAGATTATTTCCTACAGGTATATATGGAATCTAATGTACAAAATAAACTAACAAAAAGTGAAGATAGACTCATGGAAGAATAGACTGACATCTGTCAGAGGGGAGGGGGTGAGGTGCTGGGTGAGAAAGGTGAAGGGATTAAGCCAAGAAAAAAAAGACTCATAGACATAGACAACAGTATGGTGATTGCCAGAGGGAAGTAAGAATGCAGGGTGGGGTTTGAGAGGTTAAATGGTAGATTAATGGTGATGGAAAGATTCTTGACTTGAGGTTATAAACACATACTACAATATACAGATGATGTACGATAAAATTCTATTATAATTTTATATAATAGAATTATATTTTTACTAACCAGTATCACCCCAGTACATTCAATATAATCTCTAATCCATGATCTATAATCTATAATGAAATATAATATTATATATTATACTAGAGGCCCAGTCCACAAAACTTGTGCATGGGGGCAGGGATGGCCCCTTAGCCCAGCCTGCACCTTCTCCAACTCAGGACCCTTCGGGGGATGTCCAGCTCCTGCAGGATGAGGCCTAAACTGGCAGTCGGACATCCCTCTCGCAATCCGGGACCACTGGCTCCTAACCACTATACCTGCCTCCCTGATTGCCCCTAACTGCCTCTGCTTGCCAGCCTGATTGCCCCCTAATTAGTCCCCCACCACCCCTCTCCACCTAACTGCCTCCCTGCCAGCCTGGATGCCCCCTAACTGCTCCCCTGCTGGCCTGATTGCCCCTAACCACATCTGCCTTGGCCCCTGCCACGGTGACTTTGTCTGGAAGGAGGTCAGATGTCTGGAAGTCAACCTGGTTTAATTAGCATATTGCTCTTTTATTAGTATAGATAACATTAAACAAATATTATATTTAATATGTAATATATAAATATATATAACAAATAAACATATAAACTTTTATATTAGAAACAAAAACATACACAATAAAATGTACTGCAAAACAGTCAATATGAGAATAAGTCAAATAGAAATACAGTGATTAAACTGAAGCAGTCCTCTTTCTGGGCACATTTTAAGCATTGCAACACCCAACCACCAATCCCACAAATAGAACTCAACTAGGAGTTGCTATGAAGATACAGCTTAGCTACAACAGGAAGTTCTTAGTCTGTGTTCAGAAACATAGGCTCTGGCTGCCAGTGGGAGTACAGAGCCCTCACTGTTTCCATGGAGCCTATCTTGGGAGCTGACCACACACAGACATTGACCACACTGCTACATAATAAAGCATAAATATATGTATTTTCTCAATCATTATTTCACTATTTGCAGAAATATTTATGAAACATAAATATGAGATATTCTATTCCCTTTAGGGGGTCTTTTACCCTCCTATTGTTGTACATTTCTGGTATGTTAATGACTTAAAAATAACCCCCAAAATAATATAAAATGCCACAAGACAAACTCAATGTAGGGAAAATAGTAATGTTAGGTTGAGGTGATAATGAGAATAACACAATATGAGAGCAGCCAGTACGGGTTCTATACCTGAATACATAGGCCAGAGCATTTGAGAGAAGTGTGCACATGACTTCAGATTGATGGAAGGTAGAGCAGAATTCGTAAGGGAGGAGTGGCAAATATAATCATAGGGAATCAAACTATGTTTTGCATGAGATGGGACCTCACCCATAGCCCACCTTGATTCTCACCTTTCCTGACTGGAGTGTGTCTTTTTTTATTTTTATTTTTATTTTGTGACTCACACAGGTGTCCATGACTCGAGGCCATGGCACTGTCCATCAATCTTAGCCAGCACTTTCCTTTCTTCTGTCTTAAGGAGCCCAGGAGAGACTCATTATCAAGGGGTATTCACAGTCATTTTATCAAAATGTGGACCTGCCAACTTCTGCCTGGCTCCAGGGTGAAATCGCCAACATATTCATTGTGTAACTATCTCTATTTCCAGGAAAGTTGAATCTGTTATTCTTTACCTTGTCATTTGGTTGAGCCTTGATGCCTTTTGCCTTGGCTTTCCAGCTAATCCATTTTTCACCTTCCTGGTGAGACCCCTTCTTTTACTTACTAGTACAACTATGTGTTTTATGTTCAAAAGGGAAATTGGAGTCAACTGCAAATAGAAATACACAGTTTCTAGGAGGTCAGATAAAGGCGCTATAATTTAATCAATATCTAATTAAACATATATCCTTACACATGTTACTCATTTATAAAGGATTTTATATCAGCCACATTGTTTGTAATCATATTTTTGCCTTCTTTCCAGTAGCACTGTCTCATGGGTAGTTAGACCAGGCACAGGGAGGTGTGGAGACTGAGTTCAATTTATTATGATATAGTCTCATCCCCATAACTATCAATCTTTCAAGGCTAAGTTCAAATGTCAGCATAACCAGAAAAAATTTCTTATTTGATTCACCTGGAAATGACTGCTCCTTCCCCTAAAACCCAATTCAACTTCTTTGTTCATTCCTCACATGACATTTAAATGCATTACTTATCTAGCCAGGCTATGCTTCTTTTCATGAGAACATTAGCATAGACGATGTTAGAATATCTTAGATTCCCAAGCACTTTTACATGAACACAATAGTTACCCAATATTTCCTGCCTTGACTAATAGAAATTAAATACCTGATGAATTTCTCTCAATTAAGGAAAAAGCAAATGATTTGCTTGTACAATGTTATAGGTCTTTTCTGCTTATGTGACTCTCTGCATGCTATAATGATTTGGTTATACCAAAGTGACTTTTTTTAAATTAATGTTTATGTCCTAACTGGTTTCGCTCAGTGGATAGAGCATTGGCCTGTGGACTGAAAGGTCTCAGGTTCGATTTGGGTCAAGGGCATGTACCTTGGTTGTGGGCACATCACCAGAAGGAGGTGTGTAGGAGGCAGCTGATCAATGTTTCTCTCTCATCGATGTTTCTAACTCTCTATCCCTCTCCCTTCCTCTCTAAAAAAATCAATAAAATATATTTTTTTAAAATAATGTTCATTATGTTCTCACAATACATTTGGGTTCTCACAGGTAAGCAGAAATTAGAGGAAGCCTAAAATTAGCTCTTATCCTATTTCTATCAGAAGATTAGACACATTTTCCTTTCATATGTCCTCTCTCTACTCTAATCCCAAGGCAGTAGTGCCTTGGGAAATGGGAAGTGAAAACAGGTTCACAGTCCCAGTTCACAGCACATGCTTTAGATGGCGGTGGGGGGATAAGTATGCACCACATTCTTAAAGTGACCCATCTCCATTTAGCCCCACAAGAAGCCCAGACCACTTGACTTTCCAAGTTTTGCATCTGGTTTTAACCACTTTGTTGCAAGCCACTTCTTGAAGCTACTATTGTAACTTTCTTTTGCATCATCCCTTCATTTAGATAGTCTGAGTGAAAACCAGATAATCAAGCTTTTTTAATGAGCAAAATAAGGATTAAAGAAGGTTGAAGACTTGATGTGAAGATATGAACTTCTTTCCCTGAGGAGGGAAGTAGGTATATTTAGTTCCTGACATTTTTGTCACAGGTTATTTGGCTTCCTCTTTCTTTG
The DNA here is from genome assembly GCF_014108245.1 of Pipistrellus kuhlii. Lineage (NCBI taxonomy): Eukaryota > Metazoa > Chordata > Mammalia > Chiroptera > Vespertilionidae > Pipistrellus > Pipistrellus kuhlii. The sequence goes on from NW_023425562.1 coordinate 9,661,044, forward strand.
TGATACCTCTATCCCATGTCAATCCAATCAGTACTGCCCCTAGTGCTCTGCTGTACCACATATTCTCAGCACCCCTGGTCAGCTAGTCATTTAAGGATCTAAAATGGCATCTGCCAGTGAATCTCAGAATTGGACATTTTTCTCCCCCCTCTAGCTTCCTGAGTCCTAGCCTTTCTGCATCCCAGTCTAGTTGATATGATAAATATATTTCTGTAAATTATGCTGATATGTTAGTATAATGCATTGTGTGAGTCTTCAGTGAATTCATATAAGGGTAGAATTTAGAGAAAATGTTTTGGATAAGGAGTACATTCTCTTTGCCCCCCTCAACACCCCCTCCCCGCATTCAGTAGTCAGTTCACTGATCTGTCCTGTTATGAAAGGAATAGAAGAGGAATTAGAGCTCAGGCACAAGCTAGGTGAGCCAGCAGAGTTACCACCTCACATGATGACATGTGCATAACTTTGTGTATACGGAGGAAAACAAATTTATTATTTTTCTATAATTCTTTAAACAAGCTATTTTTTCTTTATTAAGGTATTAAATGTGTCCTTGTCCCCCCGTCCCCCTCACTCATACCCTCACCTTCCTGGTGTCTGTGTCCATTGGTTAGGCTTTTATGCATGCATACAAGTCCTTTGGTTGATCTCTCGGTTCTGTCACTTTTACCCTGTCACTTAATCATTGCCCAGCCCTTCTCTAGGCACCCCAATTGTCCACCTGTATTCCTTAGTACAAACTGCAATTCATACATTCCTGATTTACTATTTTAAAAAAATAAATCATGATTTCTAATCTTTGTCCTTTTAGTGTTTTATCTGTCTTGTTTGCATTTGTTAACTCATAGAATTTTAAAGCTGGAAGGAACCTGTACCATTTAGTTCAACTTCTTTCTTTCATAAACTAGGAGATACAGACACATTAAATGATTTTATTTCACCTGCTAATCAGATAACTGAGTCATAATGAAAACCAGTACTAAGCCCATTACAATTACTTAATGTCACTTATTAAAGTATGTTTGCCTTTAATGATTTCACATATAGTGTTACCTCAAACATTTTAATAACTTTCTGCTTCTTATCCTTCTTATCCTTATCTCTTGCTAATACTAATTTGGGTACCAACTTGTTGGAAGGCAAACCAATCTACACATTCATGCTGGCTTTGACAGCCTGGCATGTCTCCAGCAAACAGTAAACAGATGATGGGGAGAACCTTTATTCCAGATGCTGCATTTACAGGGTGGTATCCAATACATGAGAGATGTTTTCCCAAGTTTCTCCCTGTTAAAATAATTCATAATGATATCAAGATGAGTGCCAGCTGAGACTATTTGTTCTGTAGATACAGGGTAAACCTCCTAGGAGACTACTACAAGCCATCAACAAAACACCCACTAAGGATGTAAATTTTCATTCTCTCTATAAATCTTCTGCTTTCATTGTTCATGGAGACTTTTGCCCATTCATACCCAACACTTCCTGACTCAGTACTTGCACAGATTTCAGCAAACAACATTTACTGTACCATTTACAAAACTGCTTAGGACTAGGAATTTCTGCAAAGCTAAAAAATAAATGTTTCCTCCATTGACCAAGTATGCCAAGTTCAAAGGTTCTATTCTATCAAAGGTTTCAAAGCAAAAGATGTGCTAAGAATTGAAGTGTGTGTACTAAAACCTGTTATTCAATATCCTTAAGGAAGAGATTAATTTTATAACCTTATAAGTTGAACAGAATTAAGTTCATTTGATAAACTTCATGGGCTGTTCCCTGGCTCCAGGATCTGATCCTCCAGGACTGTAACTACTATAAAACGTTCCAACCCAAATGTAACCATTGGAATCTACAAGCAACTGACATGAGTGATAGTATACTTCCTATGAGAATGAAAATATGCATGTCTTCTATAAATAGCATACCTGTTTAGTCTACATGGGGATATAATTATGTTATGAGCATACAGCAGAGTTGTCTATCCAGTCAGCTCTTTACCATATACGTGGCGCTTAGTTCTATGTGGGCCACTGCGGTGTTGGTCAGGAAGGTGTGAACAGTGCTAGGACATTTTATGACCAGCTTTGTGTAGAGTACAGACCAGTTATAATTAATTGTAAGCAGAAGTTATAAATAATTGTTTTCATGTTGGGCCTTGTAAGACCAGGGGCGATTTAGGTGACACACTGTAATGTAGAACTGGGTCTGCAAGGATGTGCTGCCCCTGTTCTGTGGTGTGATGTCTACAGAGTAGGCAGTGAGTCAATTGCCACCATGTTAACTTAACTTACACATCTTTCAGTGTTGGGGACAAAGATGTTCCCCAGGCAGGAACAAGATAGACAGAGGCAGCCTTGCTGAGGCTCCACCTCCAATGCATAAGCAGCAGGAGCAGAAATTGGAAAAGGAAGCTTATGAATGTATTTTAGTCACTTCTATGGACTCTTCAAAATGACTGGGGAACATTTGACTGTGGGAGACCAGGTATTCCTGACCTGATTTGTTTTCCACAGCATTACAAGAGGACTGAATGCATAACTCCAATAATTCTACTCCTCATTCTTCCTTCCCTGAATGATGCCTAGAATCTGTATCACTCACAACACCATCTGAAATACCTCTCTAGTTGACTTCTTCCTAGAAAACTTTACCCTCAAAACATCTTTTAAGTTGCGCGGTGTAGTTTTCTTTCTAAATAGGCAAACAAAGCACATTGTACAAGTTCAAAACATATCAAAAAGTAAATAGTGAAATGTAATTCTTTCCTTCCTCCCCTTTACCTCATCAGAGGTTTCTACTATTACTAATTTCTTTTGTACCCTTCCAGAGAAATTCTATGAATATCTTAGACTTCATAATCTCCCTTGACAGTACCAAACATGTACCATAATCCTTAGAAAAGGCTTGACTACATATATAGTGCCTAATAAATATGTATTAATTATTTGAAAAGATAGATTGTCTCAGTGTTTGTCAGAATCTAGAATCCCAAGAATAAGAACACCTGCAGAGGTGGCAGTACTCACTCTTGGGGAATACACACAGTCATACACATCAATGCAAAGTTTCCCATGCTACTGGGTGCCAAGAGTTAACACTGCTGGGGAATTTAAGATATATTATGCTATGGAGAGTAACAGACCCTGAAAAAGGAAGCTGAGCTCTGGCATTTTACACCTTGCAAAGACAAATGCTTTGCAATGTGTATTAAAAGCACTCTTTGTGATCAAAAGATTTGGCAAGTCACCCAGAATTCTTAACTTCCCCACCATGACAGAAATCTCATTATGTATAACCTTTTAAGTGGGACCAGAGAAACATTTGCAACTTGATTCCGATTGAGCACAATTTCTACATGGAAGTATAATCCAAATGGAGACCAAATGTCTATTATTTTTGCATTGGACATGTAGTGCCAAGAGCAATGTTCCACTCCATTTTATTCAAGAGCCAAGTAGCATATATTCCCTTTTTCTTCCTCTCTCTCCCTTTCTCCATCTCCTCTCTCTCTCTCTCTCTCTCTCTCACACACACACACACACACACACACACACACACACACACACAGACCGAATAATTTTATATACTGTCTGGGCAATAATTCTTACATGTGTGGTCCTGGTGCAGGGGTTCACCATGCAGTTTGACCTCAGTGGAAGTGGGAAATTTCAATTCTTGGGGGTCCTATGAGGCAGATATACAGAAGTATTCAAGACTAACCCCAAGAGACATTGTGGTGGTAGTTTTTGTGCTTGTTTGTGAATTTATCTTATAACCATCCTAGATTATCTCATATGTTCATGTTATTTTATGGATAAGCCTAGACTTCTGTTCCAAAATCTGGGCTGCCTCTGCATTCTTCACTGTAATAGTCTTTTGAACCACCAGCAGCTCCTTTGTCCAGTATTAGCTGTTGTACATTTAACATTGAAGTAACTATCACAAAAGTCCCATTCAATGCCATTTTACACATGAAGAAATCAACAATCAAAAATGATAAGGCCAAAGGGAAGGGGCAGAAACACAGCCACAAAGTGGGCATTGGGGCACAAAGAGTTTAAACTGCGGGCAGGCACCGGGGAGCCACAGTAAGGTGTGATCCAAGTGGCTGTGGGGTTAAGACCCTCACTAGCTGCACTTAGGCTGCTCAGATACAGTAACGTCCTGAGTGCCTTATGGGGCTGGAAGGGGAGAATCTTGTAAAGACCCTAGAAGTATATTGTCTCATGAAGGAGATTATGGGAAATGAACCATATCCAGTAGTGATGAGGGTGAGGAGAAAAAGTCCAAACTGAACCACCCATCTACCTCTCTTCTCCCCCATGTTGGGCAGGGAGCAGCATATGAGCCAAAGCACTCCTGTTCCAAGGCTCGAGGCTTGGGAAATACCCACAGGAGGAAGATGCCTCCAGTGAAATTCAGCAACACAGAGATAAACAGCTGGTTTGGCTCGGTGGATAGAGCATCAGCCTGTGGACTGAAGGGTCCTGGGTTCGATTCTGGTCAGAGGCACATGCTGCGGCAGGCTCAATCCCCAGTTGGGGGCATGCAGGAGGCAGCAAATCAATGATTTTCTCTCATCATTGATGTTTCTCTCTCTCTCTCTCTCTCTCTCTCTCTCTCTCTCTCTCTCTCTCTCTCTCTCTCTCTCTCTCTCTCTCTCTCTCTTTCTCTTTCTCCCCCTTCTCTGAAATCTAAGAGACCCTGTCCAGACTTCAGTCAGATTGTTTGGTTCCCTATCACAAGCATGTATCTGTCCAAGGCTTCCTAAGGAGTGTTAGAGAAAACCATGCCCTTATGATGATCTGCTCCTGGGAGCTCAGGGTCCTTTTCCTCCCTCAGCATTTGGCCTGGACAGTTTCAGAGCCAGCAGGATCCTTTCCTGTGCTGTCCGACCTGCCTCAGAACTGTAGGGAAGTAAAGATCAGCATGGATTTGGAACATTCCTTATTTCAAAGCCCCAGATCCACAGGGGGACATGTGAGTCCCGCCCTGAGCATGGGAAAGCTTCTTGAAACTCAAGCTCCATGTAAATTGAGGCCCAAACACTGGTTGCACTGGTTGCATTGGGTGTTCACTCTCCTCAAAGTTTTCTCTGCACCCCTAGGAAACTCTTTGCCAAGGTCACTCTTTGAACATGGATTATGGTTATGGTTTTAGAGGTCTTTATTAACATTTCTCACTAAATGGAAAAAAAAAAAGTTAGATTTTAATCTCCTTTTCTATGCTGTGTTTTGGAATGAAAGGTATTAAACTTCACGATGTGAAACTAATATTTTAAAAAATGATAAGGCCGCTTGATATGTAGTATACATTTCAGAATTTGTGCTTGATTCTTCCAACTCCAAGCAGGAAAAGAAACTAATTAAATGAAACCCCTCTTGTGTGTGAACCACTTTATGTGTGAATATGTTTCTTCCTATGTTGACACATGTGAACACATGTGATCTCATTTAATGTACGTAAGCTAGTCTTCTTCAAACTTTACACTTTTATACTGACTCAGTATACAGAGATGTTTTTACTTGATTGTTGTATTTTCTTAGATAGCATTTTGAATTGTAGGTAACAGAGGATTAAAGATTTCTTGGATTAGCTGATTTTATAATTACTTAATACGTTCTTATTTATTTACAAATTCTTATTTAGTATGTTCCATTTGCTGAGCATTCGGTGGTAAACTAAAGAGAGGGGAAAAAAGGCATCTTTCTTCCTAAATCATATGCTCTAGAAGGGAGAGAGCCGAAGTTGGAAAACCTTTTCTGTAAAGGGCCAAATAACAAATGTTTCTGGCTTCGTGGGCCATATGGTCTCTGTCATAGCTCTTCAACTCTGCCCTTGCAGCATAAAAGCAGGCTCAGACATAAGGGGGAAATGAGTGTGGCTGGATTCCAACAGAAAAGGTAGTTATGAAAACTGAATTTTAATTTCATAAGGTGTATGTGTCACAAAACATTATTTTTCTTTCGATTTTTAAAAGCCTTTGAAAATATAAAAAGCAAGGGCACTTTCTAAACGGGATAAAATTCACTTATGAAAACCCCTCAGCTAGCATCTTAAAATGAAAGAGGGAAAAGTTTCCCACTAAGATCAGGAGCAAGACATCGATGCCCATTTTACCTCTGGTATTCAACATTGTACTGAAAGTACTAGCCAGAGAAATTGGCCAACCAAATTAGATAGAAAGAAATAAAACTATCTCTATAAGATACCATGATTGCATATATAGAAAAACCCAAGAACACATCCATAGAAAGCTACTACAGCTAATAAACAAATTCAGCAAATGTTTACGGTATGAGATTAACACACTAAAACCAATTATGTTTCTATACATCTATAGTGAACAATGCATAAAGGAATTTAATTAGTAATTCATTTATAATAGCCTTCAAAAGAATAAAATACCTAAGAATAAATATAAATATAAAATCAGGTACAATGAAAGCTATAAAACTACAATAAAAATTGCTGTAATTTTAAAAAGACATAAATCAATGGGAATATATCCTGTGTTCATGGATTAGAAGATATAATATTAAGAACTCAACATAATCAACAGATTCAAAGTGATTCCTATCAAAATTATAATGGCCATTTTTTTTCAGAATCAGAAAACTCAATTCACAAATTTATATAAATCAGTTTCTCTGAATAACTAAAATAAAATTGAAAAATAAGAAGAAAATCACACTCCCTGATTTCAAAATTCGCCAAAAAAAGAAAGAAATCAAAACAGTATTATACTGGTGTTAGGATGATAAATATATAGACCAGGCCAATGGTATAGAATTGAGAGTCCAGAAATAATTGCATAAAGCTGTGGCCATCTGACTCAACAATTCAACAATAAAATGATAAGCAATCCAAATAGAAATGGACAAAAAACTTGAAGGGCAAAAATATATACAAAAGGCCAGTAAGTACATGAAAAAAAAAAAAAAAAAAAAGTGAACATCCTAAGTCATTTTTGGTAATGTAAAACAAAATTACTATGAGGTACCACTTTCTGCCTACTAAGATGCCTATAATAACAATGACAAAACTATTGGAAAGTTTGTGGATAAATTAAAATTGTTGTACATTGCTGATGAAGATGTAAAATAGTTCAGCTGCTGTGGAAAACTGTTCGGGTACAAAATGTTAAGGGTACAGAATTATCATATAACCCCATAATTCTACTCCTATGTGTATACATAAAATAATTAAAAATATATATTCAAACAAGTTCATATATGTGCCTATTCAAAGTAGAAATTATTCAAGACAACCAAAAGGTGAAAACAGCTCAACTATCCTTGAATGCATAAGCGGGTAAACAAATGGTGTGTGTGTCTCTCTGTGTATGTGAGTGTATTTATATTGCATTATATGTATACTACAGGCCTGGTACACGAAATTCATCCATGGAGGGGATTGTCCCTCAACCTAGCCTGCACCATCTTGCAATCCAGGATCCCTCTGGGGATTTTTGACTGCCGGTATAGGCCCAATCCTACAGGCAGTCAGACTTTACTCTCCCAAACCAGGACCACTGGCTCCTAACTGCTGGCCTACCTGGCTGCCTAATTGTCCCTAACTGCCTCTGCCTGCCTGCCTGATTGCCCCTAGCCACTCTACCAGCCTGCCTGATGCTCCTAACTGCTTGCCTGCCAGCCTGATTGCCCCTAACTGCCTCTGCCTTGACCCCTGTACCCAGGACCCAGACTTCCCTCCTCCAGCCTGCCACAGGCAACAGGGACCCAGGCTTCCCTCCCTCTGGCCAGCCACAGGCACCTGGGACCCAGATCCTGGGCTAGCTTCACCCGGGCAGGCACCTGAGACCACGGGCAGCTTCCTTGCCTCCAGCCTAGGCCCCAGGCACCCAGAACCACAACTGCAGGCAGCTTCCTTGCCTCTGGGTCAGTTTCCTCAACTCCAGGTCACCTTCCCCCAGGCCTGGCCTGGCTTTATCTGGAAGGACATCAGACATTCAGAAGACGTCCTGTAGACCTTGTCTAATTAGCATATTACCCCTTTATTAGTATAGATATTCCATTGTATATATTTCTCATTATCTGTCTTCATCTTTGATGTGCATAGCAATTTCCTGAGGATTTTTTTAAAGTGGGAATTGAGAGGACAGGACCTGAGGACAAATAAAGTATCAGTTAATAGCTGTTGTTGTTTTTTTTGTTTTTTTTGTTTGTTTTTGTTTTTGTTTTAACTCTCTTCAGTGTTTCCAATATACAGCCAAGGTTAAGAACCACTGGTCTAGATTGAGAAACAAACATTAAGCAAATAATTACACAATTAATCAGTTAATCACAATTGTGAATGTTTTCATTTATTTCTTTAGATAGTTGTAATCAACATTTGAATTAGAGTTACTTAGTGCCTACTTAAAATATGTGCTAGCATTTAGGAGAAATGTGTATAATAAAATCTTATACTTGCCCTCAAGGGTTTAGAGACTCCTGGGTGAGATTAGAAAGTGGACACAGTATAATAAATGCTAAGGCTTTGATCAGAAGAAGGTTATTAAATTGTTTGTCCTTTATTTGGTTGGCCAGCTTTTATTGTATGGTAATCACAATATAGACCTGTAAGTAAATCATAGTCTTTCAAAATTGGAAAGCATGTTATAGATTATGGGATTTAAAACTTTATTATTTGGTATCCTTAGATATAAATAGAGGGACTTCTTGGTGCATCAGTGGCTGTTGGAGAAGAAAAGAGGTATAGGGGAAAAATAAAAGAGAAAAGGAAAGGCAGTAAGAGGGTGATATTTGTTTTTTTCTATGCCCTTTTGTCAAGATGAAATCTTTTCTGACCTAGGTTATGTACGGCATCCTTACTGAAATCTGCTTAAATTTGGGTTGATTTTCAAAGAAAAATCATAAATATATAACACACTAATAATAGAGGAATATGCATATTGGCCTGGACACCATCATATAATGACCAATCGGGACAGGGGTAGGGCCTTAGTGGAGAGCTCTCAGCACACCTGTGCCAGAGGTCTAAAGGATACAGAGAGGAAGGGAGAACAGATAAGCATTTAGGGGGATCAGGCCAGGAGGGGAGTGCAGATAGGCAGTTAGGGGAATCAGGCCATGAGGGGAGAACTGTTAGGAAGATAAGACAGGCAGGGGAGCGCAGTTAGACAGTTAGGGACATCAGGCCAGGATGGGAGAACATGAATTTCATGCACCAGGACTCATGTTTGTGTGTGTGTGTGTGTGTGTGTGTAGTATCCTATTGATAAAAGAGTAGTATGAAAAGTTACCATCACTCCACTATACCCACAAGCCACACCCACCAGCCAATCAGGAGCAAGTATGAAAGTTAACCCCAAACAAGATGGCTGTATCCATGGAGCAAGCAGGAGGCTTGGGTTTCCCCAGCAATGGAGGAAGCCAAGCTTTCCACACACCCTGGCAGGCCCAGGCCTCCACTCAAGGTTACAAAGTTTCAATTATAGAAGATAAATAAACCCCAGATACCAGAGCCTCCGCTGGAGTCACTGGGCAGCGTGGCTGGCCTGCATACTTCCACAGGCCCCTCATCCAGGCTGCCCTACACCCTAAGGGAAACCCCATCCTGATCTGAGACACCCTCAGGGCAAACCAGCTGCCCCCCACCCATGTACCAGGTCTCTATCTTATCTTATAAAAGAGTAATATAAAAATTGACTATCACTCCAACACACAAGATGGTTGCCCCTATGTGGTCAAAGATCCTGCCACAATCTGGACACAAGATGGCTGCCACAAGATGACCAGCAGGGGAGGGAAGTTGGGAGGGACCAGGACTGCAAAGGAGGGAAGTTGGGGGCAACTGGGCCTCCAAGGAAGGGGAGTTAGGGTGATTAGGCTTTTAGGGGAGAGCAGTTAGGGGTAAACAGGCTGGCAGAGGAGCAGTTAGGCATCAATCAGGCTGGCATGGGAGTGGTTAGAGGGTGATCAGGCTGACAGGAAGAACAGGTTAGGGCACTCAGGAAGGCAGGAAGGGAAGCAATTGGCAGCCTTCAGTCCTGGATTGTGAGAGGGATGTCCAACTGCCTGTTTAGGCAAGATCCTACCAGATCCCAGATTGGAGAGGGTACAGGCTGGGCTTAGGGACACACATTCCCATGCACGAATTTTGTGCACCTGGCCTCTAAAATATATATAATGGAAATGTAAAGATACAGTTGTATATATATTTATGTACATAGACATACTTATGAGTATATTGGAATATATGCATATGTTATTCCAATTATTTCAACTTCTATGTGGGTGTAAACATTTGGTATGGAGCAACAGGTTTCCCACTGTCAGATAATATGTCCACTTGCAGCTTATTTAAGGCATATTGAAATTGATATTCTAGGCCAATATATTTAGTCTGTGTTGGTCTTAGGTAACATTCATTGCATATTCCTCAGGAAATTCCCATGTACAGTATTGGAGAATCCTGGTGGACATGGTTGTGGAAGGTATTGCAGAGCGCAGAAACACTGAGCTAAGCTTCAAAGTCCAGGAGGTTGCAGAGAGATCAGGAAAGAAAAAAGAGGGTGCCTGGACAAAGCCTTTTGAACAAAGGAACAGATCTGAAAACACAAAATTCATTTGAAAGATGAAGCCAGTGTGTCGGAACAAGGAAGAGCCATAGCATAGGGAAGAAACACAGATTTTGAAAGATAAACAAGAGTGGTATTTTTTAAAGTACATTTTGAGATTACAGCCATAATATCACTGTCTTCAAAAGCCTATACTATGAAATGCTTGTGGAGCAACCATTCTGCCATTGACACCTCTGATTTCCATTTTCTTCCAATGTTTTTGACAAAGCCAGACTTCTATAGATGACTTTCCTTCAGTTCCATGTGGATTTAGGGACTTAGAATAAATACAGGACTTATGTTTCCTGTCTGTTACTTTTAGTAGGCATAACATTCATTTTGAGATCTAAAAATAAAAATAAAATAATAATGGAAACTAAATTAAACTTTCAAAAAACTGGCTTGAAGGAGCATACAACTCATAACTATGTCAAGATACAAACATTGTCTTGCCTTTAAATGAAGTAAAGATTAGATCATTTCTTTGCTTATTTATAAAATTAGAGTAGTAAATCTAATTTTTCATTGTCATGAGTTTCAGTCATGTAAAGGAATTTTTATTAAATGAAATAAAGATATATATGATTTAACATTAAAAATTAATTCATATTATTTAGTGTACTATATAGTCTCTTACTAACCCAGAGCCTTTGGACCTTTTAGGACCTTCCCATAATAGTGGACAGGAAAAGATTCTATCCATAAGCTACCCCCCAATATTTCAAAGATTCTAACAGAAAGCATATCTTAGATCATGATGAAATTCCACAGAACTAACACATTTTTGTTCCTTTTTTTTAGGCTGGAATTTTTAATTTTTTGTTGTTCAAATAATGCATTTGGATATTCTTTGTGTTTTTCAGCTAGATAGAAGTTTTGAGTAGTTGCTGATGATATCTAATATATGCAAGGACATAAAATATGAAGGGGTATCTTTTGTGATCAAAAAGTTTTAACAATGGCCGAGGCCGGTTTGGCTCAGTGGTGGAGCGTCGGTCTGCGGACTGAGGGGTCCCGGGTTCGATTCTGGTCGGGGGCGTGTACATTGGTTGCGGGCATATCCCCGGTGGGGGGTGTGCAGGAGGCGGCTGGTCGATGTTTCTCTCTCATCAATGTTTCTAGCTCTCTGTCTCTCTCTCTTCCTCTCTGTAAAAAATCAATAAAATATATTAAAAAAAAAAAGTTTTAACAATGATTATAACTATGTCTACTTCTTTATAAAATTTTATGTATATCTACTAGTATATATATAAAAGGCTAATATGCAAAGTGTCCCCTCAGGAGTTTGAGTGGGAGAACAGTAGTCTGATTGTTTGCTATGATGTGCACTGACCACCAGGGGGTGATGCAAAATGAAGGAAGGCCCCAACCAGCAAGCTGAAGGCCAGAGGGGCCCTGATTGCCTGGCCAGGCCTAGGGATCTTACCCATGCATGAATTTTGTGCACCTGGCCTCTAGTTGAATTATAAAAATTAAATATTGACTCTGCTTTTAAATTTGATCCTCTTTGGAAATCGGGAGATGGCTTTATGACCACTCAATGTCTTTCAAGTTGGAGACTCTATATACTAAGGATTCTAAAAATGAAGTTATAGGAAATGCACCATGAAAGATACTCATGGATATGATGAGAAACATAGGGAATACCTACCACCAAACTCCCTTCTGTGGTACTCATTCCTTCATCCTTCTACTTATTGATTGTGAACTCCTTTCACCCTCTCCTAGATTACAGATGCTCGGTTGTATCTCTTATGACTACCAGACACATGGGCTCTCATTGAGTTCACAGACTGCTGGAAGCTTGATAATGTTCATTTAAATCACGTATTACATTCTTCAAACTTGACATGAATTAATGCAGCTTAAGGATGATAAAATTAAGTAGAACAAACTAGGATTTGAATCCTAAAGAAAATGGGAGACTAGGAAACTAATTGGAGTAGTACTCCTTTATTTCATCAAAAACATGGAATTCATCAGGAAGAATGAATCAGGAAATTCCAGATTCTAGAACTCACACATCATCTTATCTGACTGGCAGTATCTCTTGTACTGCTTAGATTTAACTTTTGATTGTTGCTCCAAAACTATCCCTTAATGGGAACAGAATTTTACTAGAATCTTTGATGGAACTAAACCTAAACTTATTGACTGAGAAAAAAAACAAAACAAAAAAAAAAAAAAAAAAAACATGATATTGTAAAGTTTGGTATGGTAGACAGAACACTAGGGGGATTGTGAAAGAAGAAAGAGGTCTGCAGTGTTAGCTTTGTGCTGTGGTTTTGTAACTTTAGCCTGCCTAAGTGAAAATTTAATTTAACTAAATATTCTCTAGAATTGAGTGCACTTTATTCAGTGGAGGTCAGAAATGTAGGAACGATTGACCCACTATCACTAGCCCAAATCTGGTCACATGGCAGACATTCAATAAATGTTATTATTACATAGTTATGAATGCATTGAGAAGAATCACATCATAATAATTATTTAAGCTGTGCAAACAAAATATTCCTCTTCTAGCCCCCAAATTTATTTAAAATATTGTTAATTCCTTAAACAGTAATATAATACTCTGTTTGTCTACTAGATTTTGCTGTCAGAAAAATGGCCTTGAATATTTTAGAAATATTTAAAAGAGCAAAGGAAAAAAATTCCATTTGAAGCATAGTTACATTTGAATGTTAAACTAACCCAAAGTCTCATTCTTTGGGCATTGTAATTGAGTTTTAGTTCATGTAGACAGCTTATGTTTAACTATGCCCCAATCAAGAAAAAGTATTTTGCTATTGTGGCAGAAGAAAAAGTAGTTGCTAAGAGACATGACTCTATGTACTAACTGTGTAAGCAAATTCTTCAGTAGAGAGTTCAATGTGTCTATTATTTGCCAAGGCAGATGGGGTATATGAATATGTTATCAATTCTTTATTTCATCAGATGTTTAATAAAACTGGGAACATTTTTTAAAATACATTTTTATTGATTTCAAAGAGGAATGGAGAAGGAGAGTGAGATAGAAACATCAATGATGAGGGAGAATCTTTGACCGTTGGCCCTAAACTGGATATCAAGCCCACAACCCGGGCATGTGCCCTGACCAGGAATCAAACCCAGACCTCCTGGTTCATAGGTCTATGCTCAACCACTGAGTCATGCCAACCCAGACAGAGAACTTTTTTTTATTTATAGTTGTGAGAATCCCCAAGAGTTTTTATGAATGTTTCCTCTGGTTGGGAATGTATTTCCAGATACCACCTTTACATGCCTCCCTCAATTTAGCAGCAGTGCATCTGCTTCAGGCCTGCAGAATAAAGAACGTTTTTATCCAGCAGTGTTGCTCAGTGGTTGAGCATCAACCTATGAACCAGGAGGTCACAGTTCAATTCGCAGTCAGGGCATGCCTGGGTTGTGGGCTCAGTCCCCAGTGTGGGGCCTGCAGGAGGCAACCAGGCAATGATTCTCTCTCAATTGATGTTTCTATCTGTCCCTTCCTCTCTGACATCAATTAAAATATATATATATATTAAAAAGAACATTTTCTACTGGGATGGTATTTGGAGTCACCAGAGCACACAGATACATGAGCCAGGTCCTGGACTAGTCATAGCTGCTAAAGATCAGTAAACAAATCTGAGGATAGAACATGATGGCCTATCTCAGTGGTCAGCAAACCGCGGCTTGCGAGCCACAGGCAACTCTTTGGTCCCTTGAGTGTGGCTCTTCCACGTGCTGGTGTTCACATACAGTTTGACTGAAACTTTGTGGCCCGTGTGCAGAAGTCGGTTTTGGGCCTGGGCGAGTTTATTTTGAAGAAGTGGTGTTAGAACATTCAAGAGGCCAAAGAGCTAGATGTGGCTTGAAAGCCACTGTTTGCCAACCACATATGGTCTATCTAGTTCCTATAGATCTTGCAGTTAGCGTGGTCTGATTCTCATTACTTTTTACTTGGGCAATTTGGAGGGCACTTTCGCACTTGGTCCTTGGGGAAAGTTTAGTCAGTACAACTTCGCTCTATTTCTCTCTCCCATTGGTCTGCTCATGACCTCCAACATCCCACAGATTGGCATAAATGTGTGAAGCAGTAGAGCTTCCTTAACACCTAATGAAAAAGAAATGTACACAAATAAACAAATAAAACGTTTTGCCACCATCAAAGAAGTGAAAAGGGAAATACTAGAAGCAATAGGCATTTCCTGCAGTGGCTGAGAGCAAAGCCAAGTGAAGGTCATTCCTTAGATCTCAACTTTTGCTTTAAAAGCTGTGTTTAATTGTTAGTCACGATGCACTGTGGGCAGAACAATTAGTTGTATCTATATTAGATCTAAGCTGTAATTATTTGTTACATTAATCATGACTAGAGTGAGAATTTAATTAGTCATGAACATTAAGTGAATTTTTCTGAAGCAGAGGGAAAATGTTTTCTGTTGTTTGGTGCATCTGATTAAAGAGAGGGCACCACGGCTGGCTGCTGAGGTGGAAGGGACTTTCAAGCTTTGAAGTCTGGAGCCAGGTGATCTCACATCACTGCATTGGTACTTCCCGTCCTAATGGCAAATCTGTGTGCAGGCTCCTTGGCACAGGTAAGGGAGGACCCTGGCCATTGAATGTCACCAAGTTACTCAGAAGGGTCATCGATGTCAATGTTACCTAATTCTTGTGTGTGTTTCTCCCTACCCCCTTATTTATTATATATCTCTATTTTCATGACGGCAAAGATTTCACTAGAGAAATCCCAGGAAATGGGGACGGAGTTGCCCAACAAGAAGTTATCATAGAGTTAGATTGTGATGTTTCACTGAGTGTTTTCAAAGGAGTAACCGAATGCTTGGCACTCACTACTCACACATGGCTGCCCAGAGCCTCAAAGCTGGGCCATCCATACTCCTTTCAAATCAGAAATATAAAGACTTTCAGAGGAAATTTGGGAGGAGGAAACAGTATAAATGTGGTGGCTGCGATAGAGTGGGTCACAACATTTGATAATGTGACACATTTAATGAGTCACATACATAGGGCTGTTATCGCCCCAAACAGCTCTACCCTGCTGATTCAAGTGAAAATTTTTAGACAAACTCAGCATTCTTTCGCTCATTACACTGACCTGTCAGAAATGACAACTTGGCCCAGTCTGGATTTCCATGCTGACAAGGTACCATTCAGGCTTGGCGGCAATAATGTCAGCTTTTAAAGGTGCAATGTACTTAAGGAAGCTCGTTTCTAGATCTGGCCAAAAAGAGCCATTTTCCTTGTCAGTGGTGAGGAATGCTTTAGTTTTCTTTAAATTGGGAGTCGTTTCAATGGAGATTGTTCATAGGAAAACCTGCAGAAAGGGGAGAAGGTACTTTTTTTTTAAGGTTTAAAATAATTTAACCACTTGAGCAATGGTGTGATTACTCAATGTGTTGAAGACAGCCAGGGATGCTCTGCTCAGTCCAAAGCATACTTCAAAATCCACTGTAATGCACCAACTGAAATTCCAATTTGATCATGAACTGTATGCTCCACCCCTTATATGCAGAGAGTAGTCTCTTTGAAAGTTTTTTTCTGTGCTGAATCTGGAGTGAGGCCAAGGGATAATATAACAATATAACAAGATGCTATATCCCTGGGTCCAGAGGGAAATTCTCCTTGTCTTTGCCCAGGAAGAAGGGACAGAAAGAATGTTAAGGCTAGCATTGGGGTTTACAGTAAATGTAGCACAAATGTAAATAAAACTGGTAAGAAGCTAATACATTGAGATAGGAGACAGAAAAACAGGACTATATGACACTTCCTTATTTGATTTTTCTCATTAGTTCAACATTGTGGTTGAGTCCACTAATATGCCAAGTTCTTAGAATGACTGGAATTACATTTTGATGTTCAAATCTGAGTTGTTTTCACTGTTTAATTTTGATATACTACTTCCAAAATAAGGTAGAAGATAGATAGATAGATGATAGATAGATAGATGATAGATAGATAGATAGATAGATAGATAGATAGAAAGATAGACAGACAGATAGAAAGGTAATAGGTAGAATTGGTTTTATATAAACTACAAAGACACCTAATCCATATTCACCAATGCTAGTCTAAATATAGCTCTAATGGTCTAATGGTTTTTTTGCTCCCTGTTTCAAGATCCCTGGTTCACTTTAGAACTTTCTAATTACAATGTCTTCTGTTTAGCCACACTGGGAGCTATGAAAACACATAGTTGTTTGTAATTTTTAATAATTACTATTTTCACATAACTCTTTGAGTGGTCTCTAGACTAGATTCACATTATACTCAAATTCTAAATAGCCAGTTATTTCCATGTGACAAAATATGGGCTGATCCAAAACACAACTTAATTTCTCATTCTAATTTTATTTTATTTTAATGAGATTCTTTCTGCATTATGGATAAGGAAACATGTTCATATATTTCACTTCTTTTGTGCCTACTGTGTGACCCTGTGCAACAGAGGGGCTCACTGGACCTCTGTAGGCCTTGTTATTCTTGTCTCTACCTGCCTTTTGGAATACATGCATGTGTCATATATTTCTCAAAAGTGTGAAAAATAGTATTTCAGTAGTTCAAGAGAGAATTTAGGGTTTCAGATCATGGTACATTTTTTTAAATCATGCATTTAACTTATTCAGCACACTTCCACATCCTTTCTCTCATTTCACCCTCATATGTTTATTTTTGTCATAAAATATATTTACATATTATTCATATTTACAGTTCTTCTCTCATCAAACAAAACCAACAAAACTTCCACAGGCATTGCATATAAATTTCTTATAACCTAATACTGTCAAAATCTCTGCTTCCCCTTACCTATTTCACCTATAGTTTTGCAATAATAGTTCTCCATTCTGGCTCCTTCCTGTAATACATACTCACGTATATGCATAAGTGATTCTCAGATAAACTGTCTCAAAAATTACCCTTCTCCCTTTTCTGGGTTAGTGAGAAATATAAAGCCTTTCTTCCTACTAATAACTTGATCACTTTCTTTTTATGCTAGTTGATGTTAGGACTATCTTTTTTAAAGGCAGGGTCATTCAGAGACTAAATATGGATTTAACTTCTAATGGGCAAGCACAGCCCTGGCTAGTGTGCTCAATTGTTTGGGTGTTATCCCAGGCTCTGCAAGTTTGCCAGTTCAATGTGAGCCAATAAGGTCACCATCCTCCATAGAGGCGAGGGGTTCAGGAGGCAGCTGATCCATGTTTCCCTTTCACACCAATGTTTATCTCTCTTTCTCCCCCCCCCTCCTTTCCTCTCTCTCTAAAAACAAAACAAAACAAAAAACAAAAGACAACAACAATTTAAAAAATTTAATGGGCAAGCACAATCTCTCCTGCCATTGAACTTCTTTTGGTTAGATATGGTATCTCTGCTTTGTCCAATTTCTTCTGCTTCCTTCAACTCTGAAAACATTACTTTTTTAAGTGTTATTTTTATTGCAGAAAACATGTCCATTTTATCAATGACAAAGGGAATCTTAAGTATTGTCCTCTCTTCAAGTTAAAACACAATATATTAAATAACTGAAATGTATGATTTGCCTTTTGATTCTATTGGGGGTCCATATTGCATTTTCTGAATTTACCCCAGTGTCTCTTTGGCCTTACATAGGAAATGTTCCCTTTATGATCTATACTAAACCTAGTGGTGGGAGTCATAATATAAATATTTTAAAGGAGTCAAATTCCATTCTTACCACACATAATGATATTATATAATATTTATGTATTTTTATGCTTTATCCATCAATTTTTATTTCTGTTATTCTTTACAACTTTATATTTAAAAAAATAAAGGGGTATTCATTTACCACACATACTATATTTCACCTAAAGCCATATCTTTGCTCTGAAAGACTACTGTAATACATATTACCTCCTCTCTTTCCTTCTTTCTTCTTCCTCTTTCTCTTGTTTCTCTCTTCATTTCCCCTCTTTTCTATTAATTTTGCTATAATGGTGTGCTGCTTCCCCCCAACTCCTTCTCTTTACTTCAGTTTATCATTATTACACATGGTAGTTTCTTTTCCCTACCCCAGTGATTCTCAAATGGGAGAAATTTTGCACCCAAAGGACATTTGGTAATTTGTGGAGATATTTTTGGTTGTCAAAAATTGGGGGGGGGGGTGCTACTGAAATCTAATATGTAAAGACCAGGGAGCCCCACAATAAAGAATTATCCAGTTCAAAATGTCAATAGTGCCCAAGTTGAGAAATATATCTCCTATCCCCATTCTAATGTCTTATGCACAAACCACACAGCTGGTTCTAGCTAATATCACATTCTTTCTTTTTAAATGTTTTTACTGTAACTTTTTCAAATGTAGTATTCTTTTCTAAACAAGTTTACAGAACACACATTAAGTAAAAAGTCCCATGGAATGTTCAGGGTGGCATAAAGGGCTTATTTTTACATATCATGCCTGCTGTCCTAAACCCCTCCAGGTACCATTTTCTAATGATGATCGCGCCACTTGTAGGTATGGGATATAAAAAGGGCCTGCTACACTACAAACTAAATGTGTCAACCTGAAACAAAGAGTTTAGAAAATTTATGCATAGTTCCTGATGTACCCCTTTCCCCCAGAGCTCATATCTGGTATTATTTGAGTATAAACCTGTCTGTCTCTCAGACTGTAAGCCTGCTTTGAGTCCAGGATCTTATTTATCTTTTGATCCTCTAGCTATGTGCCTAGCAGAAGACTTTACAATCATAAATCTGAATATATATGTCTTAAGTAACACACCATGGCAATCTCTAGCTCATTCTTCTTGTGACTTCATATTTTTCTGAGCCAACTACTGGTCATGGCATGAAACATTTTACACCAGTTCACTTGACACATAAAATATTTATACTATTTTAATGAGAAAATTATCTATTCAAATAAAAAATGTCTTTTACAAGTAAATACCCACAATTCTCCCCTCTGTTATTGTCTTCCATGATATATCTTGGGACCAATAGAATAATTTATACCTCTTTTTGGCTTACTGCTAGGCCTTCTTAATGTACCCAGAAATTTTATAAGTATTTGTTGTTTCCAATCTCTAACATGCTCTCTGCTCTGAAATTTAATTGTTAATCTATTTATTTTAACGATCTGGTCATTCTATTTTCTACCACATGCAACTGCAAAGAAGAATTCAATATATTTTCTATATTCTTTCAATGTCATCAAATCAGCAACACTTGTCCTTCATCAACGTATTTTATTTTTATGGTGATATTAAAATTATTAGATATATTTTCTTTTATAACTTATTAATTTTATCCTTTTTAATATAGCCCTATTATTTCTACCATAAAGAAATAATTTTAGCAATATTTTGACCTGGTGATTGTTTATCTCAAATCCAACCATCCTTTGTTCTATTATTATTGCATTCTCTATGCTTTTCAAAGAGAGACGCTTTGCTCATTCTTTTTTTTTTCCTTATTCCTTTTTTTCCTTTTTAATCTTTACCCTGTCTGCACAAATTGCACTCATCATATTCTGTTTTCTCCCTCACCTATGTTTCATCTATGCTCTTCATCTAATATTTCTATAGCTTGAAATATTTCCTGATTTTTAATATCTTACCTTTGCAAGTTTCTTTCAAATTCAACAGAAATTTATTTAAACATACTTTCAATTTTAAAAAATAATCCTCAACTGAGGATATGTTATTTTTATTTATATTTTTTAGAGAGAGGAGAGAGAAACATATATGTGAGAGTGAAACATCAATCTGTTGCCTCCCACAAGAGGATTGAACTCAAAACTTGGACATGTGACCTGACCAGGAATGAAACCCATAAAAACCCTTTGGTGCACAAAATGACACTCAAATGAACAGACTGTGGTACACATCTTATCAGATTTTATTTTATACTAGAGGCCTGGTGCATAATCTTCATTCATGGGGGGAGGGGGGTGTTCCTCAGCCTGGTCTGTACCCTCTCCAATCTGGGACCCCTTGGGGGATATCCGACTGCTGGTTTAGGATATCCCTCTCACAATCTGGGACTGCTGGCTCCTAACTGCTCACCTGACTGCTTGCCTGATTGCTCTTAACCACTTCTTCCTGACAGCCTTATCATCACCTAACTGCTCCCCTGCCAGCCTGATTGACACCTAACTGCTCTCCGGCCAGCTTGGTCACCCCCAACTCTCCTCCCCTGCTGGCCTGATAGTCCCTAATTGTCCCACCCTGCAGGCTTGTTCATCCCAAACTGCACCCCTCCTCTCTGGCCTGATTGCCCACATCTGACCTCCCCTGCTAGCCAACTTGTGTCAGCCATCTTGTGAAAACAATGTTGCTCGTCGCCACCTAGGCTTTTATTATATAGAATTGCAAAATCATACAGATATTGTTGCTCCTCAATTCAAAAATCATTCTTTTATTTTTTCCTCCTTAGTGACAGTGTGTCTTCCAAAATGGTACTTAAAATGCCAAATACTTGCTGTCCCAATATCCTTTACAGCTAAGGAGATTTCATACGCCATTTCTAGCCAAAGGAGATCTGTATGTACATCATCAGAGAAGTTTCTGGGCTAGCACACATTCTCTAACATGACTCTTATCCTGCTTTTGGACATTATCTTTTGAATAAAGGATTCTGGGAAATTAAGATTCCATTGGCGCTGAAACCAGTTTGGCTCAGTAGATAGAGAGTTGGCCTGCGGACTGAGGGGACCCAGGTTCAATTCCGGTCAAAGGCATGTGCCTTGGTTGCGGGCACATCCCTGGTGGGGGGTGTGCAAGAGGCAGGTGATCAATGATTCTCTTTCTCATCAATGTTTCTAACTCTTCTATCCCTCTCTCTTCCTCTCTGTAAAAAATCAATAAAATATATTTATATATAAAAAAAGATTCCATTGGCCACAGGAAAGTATTGTCAATACTTTAGAGAAGCAGCATATATTGGTGTGAAAGGCTCCATCCTTGTTGGCATTGTTATGACTCAGAATCAATAACTTATGATAATACAAATATAAAACTAATAGCTGACATTTTTGGAGGGTTTACTGAATGAAAAGCATTTTTACTCTTCATATAACATCTAATTCTTTATATTGAGGTGATATTGATTAATAAGATCATACAGCTTTCAAGTGGATACTTCTATGATACACACCCCCAACATTAAATCTAAGTGTTTTTGAAGGACTATTTCCCACATTTTATATCTGAGAAAAGTGAAAACAAGGGGTTAAGTAGCTTGGCCCTGATCACACAGCTAGTCAGTGGCACGGCTAGAATGTGAAACTTGACAAGCTGACTTCACTGTTTATATTCTCACCATTAAGTTATCTTTCTCATCGACCCAGAGGTCACCCATTCCAGACTGTGTGGTGCATGAGATCATTGTGTCTGAGCTACATAAGATATTGTCCCCAAACATTCTGCTGCTTTTAAGGGAAAGCTCCTTACACTCTTTATCTGTCACAGATATCAGCTGTCCTGGTCCACTCAGTTTCATTAATTAATTGGCAATCATATTCAGTTATGTAGACTGTCAGTAAGCCATCGTAAATCCTGTATTGCTACCTCTTCCTGCCATGTGTGCTGTCTGCTGTATTGTCACCCATTTCTCTCCACTTCCTCTTTCTGGTGCCTGGACCATCTACTTTAGTACAATTGCTTTTACTTTCTTTGTACCTGCTATGAATGTTCTCCCTTATTATCTATCTCATCCTTAAACTTCAGACCAACTTGCTTTTGGGGAGAAAAGAAGGGGGCTCTCCTTCCATTGCCTGCTCTCTACAAGTTCTTACATTTATTTGTCTCTTACAGCTTTGCCTTCTCTCCCTTCTTTTTCTTCATAACCTGGATGCCATCCTTATTAGCCCCCCTCATATTTTCTGAATTTCTTATCAGCTATTTATAGTAGCATGTTATTACTGAACTGTGAGGTTCTTAAATGCAGGAACTATCTTATTTATTTATTTGTTATTTGACAATGGGGGGGGGGTGGAGTTTGCATTCCTATAAATTATCAGAGAACCCAGGACCCATTTGAAGCTTAATGTTGCCCCTTAAATGAAGGAGCAAGTGAATGTTAATAAGACTTTAAGAAATTTCCCTGCATTAATTTGAGCAGA
The DNA here is from genome assembly GCF_014108245.1 of Pipistrellus kuhlii. Taxonomy (NCBI): domain Eukaryota; kingdom Metazoa; phylum Chordata; class Mammalia; order Chiroptera; family Vespertilionidae; genus Pipistrellus; species Pipistrellus kuhlii. The sequence goes on from NW_023425562.1 coordinate 9,683,723, forward strand.
TGCCACTCACTCCATGGTTTTATTCTCCTCCCATCAAGAGTCCTGAAGTCTATCTCTTGACCTTGGTTCTCTTTCATTATTTCATTTTTTCCTGCCATTCAGATAGATGGGTTCTTTTGTCCTCAGAAGCTATCCAAGGTTCTCTTTACAAATGGTTCTTATTCTCTGGACCTAAAATCTTTTACATGATTATACCTTTCACTTAAATGATTTCCTGAGCTCCATCAGCAGCTGATCTTTAGATGTTCTCTGTGCAGCTATAACTCATCTCAGTTCTTAAATAAAAAGTGCCTATAGGCACTGCTTTATCCTCAAGTGAGTGAATATGGTCTTTAGCCTTGGCCTGTTCAGTGGAATCATCACAAGTTCTCTGAAAGGTAATGGTCCTTTTTAGTCTGACACCGTCTCTAAAATAAATTCAATTTATCTTCTTATCTAATGCTCATATCAAATTTCTTGGGTTCTGGATTTAGAATTACAGCAAATAAGTTCCTTGGTATATTCAATAGAATTAATATTCAGGGTCCCCATGATATGACACCTCCCCAGGCCTCTGATCTTATCTCTGGTGTCACTGTTTCCCACAGATCTTTTCATGAAATTATGTGTTTCACTGCTGGAGATGAATGCATGTGGTGATCTTTCTTCTTCCTTCTTCCTCTTTACAAGAATACTCATAAAGCCCATTTCCTTTGTTTTTACACAGTGCCATCTTTTCCTTCTTATCTTACTTCCTCTCTACTTTTTTCCCTCTTATCCCAATCATTTGGTTTTTCTCTGTCTCCCCTGCTTAGTATTATGACTACATTTGCTATATAATGATGATTATTAATGTTATTACTGTTACTTGTTAAGCACAAATTACAAGCCAGATACTCTATCCTGGTATGTATCTATAATATATATAGGGTGTCCCAAAACTGTATATCCACACTGTAAATAATTATAAATGTTATGTTTATTAAAATGCAATTGATTTTCAAAAATATGTTATCAACTGTTAATCAAACTGGGAATCAAACCATGATGTCCTGGTTTATAGATTGACACTCAACCTCTGAACTATGCCAGCCAAGCTATTCTTTCCTTTTTTAAATTAGAAAACTGAGATTTGGTGAGATTAATAAGGCTGACCTATAAAGAGCATAGTGAACAAATGCAAAAATGTGTTCACATGAACTTCAGGATATTCAATTTCTAGGCAAAGCTTGAGACTACAGACTATAGATATCCATTCTCATCTCTTGTCTCCCTCTACCCATTATCAGTCTGAGAGACATATATGCAAACTTTGATTTTGCTCCCATGTGATATTCTGAAAAGTGCAGAAATTGCACTCAGCCCCATGGCTGAGCTTTGAAGTGATAGGGTCTGAGAGACACCATAATTACATAATAATGCCTGTTTTCTTAGAAGAGACTACAAAGGGCCTCGCCAGTGCCTCCTTACTTGCTCTGGAGTGGTGGGATGGTGATTGTCAGATGGTACTTTGTGGAATTTATAGACTTCCTCCCAAACTATAACAGCAAAATTCCAAATTGCAACTCACTGGAGAGGTCTCAGAATAGCAATACAATTTGACATGTTCAGCCCAGTTGGCGTGGCTCAGTGGCTGAGTGTTAATCTATGACCTAGGAGGTTACCTTTCAATTCTTGGTCAGGGCACATGCCCAGGTTGTGGGCTCAATCCTCAGCATGAAGCATGCAAGGGGTAGCACATGCCTGAATGTCTCTCAACATTGATATTTCTATCCCTCACTTCCTTTCCCTTTCTCTCTGAAATAAATTTAAAAAAACAACAAATAAAAACAAAAACAAAAAACAAAACAAAACAAAAAACAATTAACATGTTCAGTAGACAAAACAGTCCAGGATAGGAGCAAAAAAAAAAATAGCCTGGAAGTCAGTATGAGAGTTTCTGTATGGATTACATTTTCTTTAATAGGAGAGAGAAGTATATAAGGTTCTAAATTCATTTATGATCTATATTGAGTCTGACATCTACTTGGTACCAGTTATCACTCTATTAGCCTCTCATAATGGTTATTTCCAAGATGAAGTTAGTCTTAACATTATAAATCATTTGAAGTTGTTGCTTACTGATATATGTGAGTGTACATTGCTGAGATAGGAAATATCCAGTTGCAGAATGCCTGCACCCAAATAAAAATTTGAGCCTAAAATTCTATCTGTAATAACATCCATTGCAAGGTGAGGCCTTTCACCTTAACATTTGGAACATCATGTTCCCAGTGCCTTTTGTCACATAACTTGTTTCTACTGCATTTAGAAACGCCTGGTGCAACACTGATCCAGGGGCAGAGTCTGGGATACTTGTCCTGAGGTTGCATCTTTGGACCGGTAGCTAGTAGATGAACACTAGCATCATGACCTTTGTACACTGGCTGATAGGAAGGTTCCCACTAAACTTACATTATCTCACATGGCCTTTTGAGCAGTGGAGTATCCTGTAAGAAGATTTGCATGTGTGATGTTTCTCTAAAGACTTTATCTTGATAAATAGGATTCACGTGACTAAAAAGTAAAGACTTAGAGATTTTTAGTTCTCTCCCCCATAATATAGATAGGATTTTAAAAATTCAGTGAGAAGATATTATGTAATAAAAGTCACACAAAATGTTGGGGTAGTCTTCAACAGGGTTGAAGGATCTCTCTCAGTCTCCAGGTAGAAAACACACCCTCATTTCTTAAACAGTTGATTAAGTTCAGATTTTTTCCTTAAAAAGGAAGTACTTCTGATTTATCCAAAGTCTTGACAGAGAGATATGAGGAAAAGGTGAAATCAGAGTCAGAAAGATACAATGCTCACAGCTACCTGGGTTTCTCTGTCTACTAGGAATTTCAGATTATGATGTGTCTTGGCAGATGAGATTTAGCTTGGACATAGAGCAGGACAGCTTCAAAGTTTATATACAGTAATGAGGCACATAGCCCCAAACAATTAAGACCCTAAGAATCTATCTACATTATCCATCTATCTATCTGCCCATCCATCCATCCATCTATCTATTCTTTACCTTACCATATCCTTAATGCATTTATAATATGAGTTCACAAGCAAGTAAGGAATTCTTAGCAATGATGAAATATAGCAATTTACAAATGAAAGAAAGCAAAAGAACATCAAGCACATCCTATATAATAAAATGCTAATATGCAAATAGACCAAATGATGGAATAACTGGTCACTATGACATGTGCTGACCACCAGGGGCATGTGCAGAACATGGCGAGTGTTGGTCCATGGTAGGATGGTGGAACAGGTGAGTAGGGGCACCAGACCAAGACAGAGCACTGGTTGCTGTCATCGGGGTGAGCCTCTGGTGGTTACTGACAATTCTTTGCTCCCATGTGCCAGGTCCCACCTAGCATTTGCACCTGTTGCAGGTGTCAGCCTTGCTCATACCTGCTGCAGGTGTTCGATACCAGCCCCAATTACTTGGTGCTTGCTGTCAGTGGGTGTGAGTGGCAGTGGCTGGTCCAGATTGCCCCTGAGAGCTTGGCCACATCCTCCTGCTCCTGAGGGGTGATCAGGGCAGCAGCTTCCACTTACACCTCCTGACAATGCCAGCCCCAATCGCTCTGTGCTGTCAGTGGGTACAAGCAGGGCTGGTGCTATCAGCATGTGGAAGTGACTGTGGCTGGAGCAGAGGCTGCCAGCAGACAGGGGACCTGGGGCCGTGGTGGGAGGCGCCAGGAGGGGCATGGAGGATGGTCTAAAACCTACTCCTGTGCCAACCACAGCTTCACAGCTCACAGTTCCTTTCAAGGTGCATGAATTCAAGCACTGGGACTCTAGTACATTATAAGAAATCCCCTCACCAACATTGCCTGGTAAAACCACAGAGCACTAAGACAAAAGGCCAATCTGAGAAAGCTATAAAGACAAAGAGGGGAGAGAGAGAGAGAGAATGATTACCTTCAAAAGAACAGGAGTGACAGGTGATTTCTTAATATCAATAGAAGCCAGAACATAGGATAATGAGATATTAAGAAAAGATAACTCTTACACTTCTGATAAATGAAGGTGTTTGAATAGAGGAATTCTGAGTTCAAAACCCACACTTTCAATTACAGTGCTATCCTGCTTTTATTTCTGCCAGTCAACCAAATATGGAACTTACTTGTGAAGGAAAGAAGAAAAACTGCTGTCATCACCAGCTTTAAGACTTTAACACTGTCCAGTATTTATTCTCTTTCCTGCAGAAGTGATATTTCTCCCACCTTCCTAATTTCTGTCTGTGCTTTCTTTCTTCTCTATTTCTTACCATTTTTATAACCTTATCTCTATAAAAATAAATCTCAGGTAGCTTATTTTGCATTTCTTAGGGTACACACTACATTTGGTTTTTTTCCCTCCTAAAAATTTAAATCTATTATTTTAGCTGTAAATATAATAAAAAGGTTTAAAAAGGTTTTTGCTCAGTGGATGGAGTGTCGACCTGAGGACTGAAGGGTCCCAGGTTTGATTCTGGTCAGAGACATGTACTTTGGTTGCTGGCACATCCCCAGTAAGGGATGTGCAGGAGGCAACTGGTTGATGTTTCTCTCCCATCAATATTTCTAGCTCTCTAGCTCTCTTCCTTCCTCTCTGTAAAAAATCAATGAAAATGTATTTAGAAAAAAATAAAACAAAAAGTTTTTTGAGGCCACAAAATGCTTTCAGGTATATTACTTAACTTGATCCGCATAATAACCTGCTGAATTAGATGTTGTTTTTAATTTCCATTTTATAGGTAAAAATGCTGGCTTATTAGAGTTAAATGATTATCCCAATTCATACCATCATTGAATTAAACCTGTTTGAAACCTAAGACACTTAATGAAAATCCCATACATGTTTTAATTTACAATTGAAACCCTTCCTGTCTCCTCATATCTTACCTGATTTATGTTCAAAGAGTTGATTTTCTAAGAAATGCTCACTGCGTAAAGCCTGAGAATAATCCCAGGGGGTCGTTGCAAGTTCAGTGGCTTCTCCAGATAGAAATGGAACTAGTAAAGGTATTATTACTGTGGCTGTCCCCCTCATGAGTTATAAATGCAACAAGCTGATTATTATGATGATACTTCATTCCAATAAGAACTGAAACAGGACAATGAAATCATGATACTTAGCTCTTATATAGCACTATTCATCTTCTGAGCTCTTTACAAACAGTAATTAATTACAGGAGGGCAACAGAGAGTTCAGCTGATGGGGTGATGCACATGCAATAAACCAACTCCTTCAGAATTAAGATTCAGAAGGGAAGTGCCTACTTGAGATCCAGACTGAAATTGGTGGGGAGGGATGATAGTGAGGAGTGAGAGGATATTTTAGAAAACACAAAACTCCCCTTCTTCTAAGTTGCCAATATAATTAGCCTTTGAAAACAGGCTGCTACCATTTGAATTATAAAGGGATTCTAAGCATGGAAGGAATTGAAGCTAGTGGAATAGTGAATAAAAATGTCAGATAAGAAAACTAAACTATATGATGAATTCCACTGTAAGCAGACAGTCCTGAAGAGCACAAAATTAAAGATCTGGTTATTAAAGAAGGAAAATGAGCAACTCATCTGACTTTATGTTACCTGGAGTTTCTAACTTGCATCTATTGTTTAGCAGAATGTGCCCTGGTAGCTGAATAAGGCTGGTTACTCTCATTTCTGGAAGAGGAACAGAGAAGGTACAGGGTATGTGTTTGTGTGGAGGGGGAAGAAAGGGGAGGCACAGAAATAAAAATAAAAAAACAAAACAATCAAGCTCAGGCTCATAAGATCTTCCTGTCCCTCTAATTGAGACTCTGTTCCTAGAAGCAGTCACAAGGTCAAGTTACTGGACCCGAATCTGTCTCTTCAGGATTACTGAATGACAATCATTCCCCATCATGCTCCGTAACAGCAAAATAGAAGGCCTTTGGTGTTTGACATTTGTAAACAAATGTACTTTTTTTTCTCTCTCTATTCTCAGCATTTGTCTTCTTGGTGCAATCACAAAGGCCTTCTTAGAAAAGTATTGAAACACAATCAAAATCCTTGTCTCTGCTTCCCCAATTTGCTGGGCATTAGTAGGAGTTCCAGTAGTGAGAAACCATACCTTTGCCTCTACATTTACTGTCAATAGAAAAATGAAATTTTAATAGTTGGGGCTTTGTCTCTGTCTAGGTCTGAACAAGTGAGCCTCACATTATAGTTCAAACTCTAACTCTGTTATTTACTAACTATGATGGTAGGCAAATCACCTAATTTTCTGATCTTCAATTTCTCCACCCGCAAACTGGTAGCAGGAATTCATTTACCCATGACATTTATTTAAGGCTCTGCATTAGATTTGAGAATAAAAAGATGGGAGACAAAATTTCTCCCTTCTAGGGACTCAAAATTTGGTGGCAAACACAAATAAATAAGCACTTATCAAAATAGGTGTGATAAATTGGTATTGGCTTCTAAAGAAGCCCAGAGGAGGGAACTCTGAACTAAAGTAATAAGGGGTGAGCAAATACATGTTGGAAAATGTTTTTTAACAACCAGTCATCTAGGAAAAAAAAAGTGTGTGCATTTATATACAAACCTATATTTAATATAAATATTACCAATATAAAAAAGTGCAGAGCCGAAACCGGTTTGGCTCAGTGGATAGAGCGTCAGCCTGCGGATTGAAGGGTCCCGGGTTCGATTCCAGTCAAGGGCATGTACATTGGTTGCGGGTACATCCCCAGTAGGGGGTGTGCAAGAGGCAGCTGGTCGATGCTTCTCTCTCATCGATGTTTCTAACTCTCTATCCCTCTCTCTTCCTCTCTGTAAAAAATCAATAAAATATATATTTTTAAAAAGTGCAGAAAAATAAACAATAAATATACAATATTTAACAAAAGTTCCATATAGTTTATTCTTTCTGAAGGGAAGCAAAATTTGCTACCCCAAAATATGCCTCTTTGGCTTGAGGATTATCTTGAGCTATTAAAAAGATAGACATGGGAGAAACTCTGTAAACTAGTCGAAGTTATCCTTTTTTAAGATACATTTATAAGGAAAAATCTCCATTTGTACTGGTAAGAGCATCTGTATCAGGAAGAGAAAGATGATTCAACTCTTGAAATTCGTATCAATGAAGAAGACAATGACTTAAATTTGTATACCCAACCGTATCCTGGTAACCTCCATAACTGGCCTCCCCTAACACTCTAACATCTTTCCTTTGTCTTCAAATGGAGGTGGTATTTAAGGTGTGGCTTTGATAGGCTTTTCTGGAATTACTCAATTTTCCTGGGTATTTGTAATGTATACAGTAGGTATACATATATTAAACTTGTGCTTGTTTTTCTCCTGTTAATCTGTATTTTTTAAAATTATATGTTGGGGGGATGTCATAGCCAAGAACCTAGAAGTATAAAGGGAAAACTATTTTTCTTCTACTAATAGTTTCAGAGAATTTTGTTATTGATTTTTCTCTCTCTGTATTTTTAGCAAATCTATAGAAGCAATTGATAAACTAGTGTAGTGAGGACATGAATGTTGTTTGGTATTTTCATTTATGTTAACAAGTAAGATGAAAGTGAAACAAAGAGATCTATGTCCAAACTTCATTCATTTATCAATGGTATTGGCAACTTCTTTGCCAAATTGAATAACAAAATAATACTGGAAGCATTTTTGTTGTTGTTTTTCAGTTTTGTGTGCCATTCGCAGAATAGTGCACTTTAAACTTTAGTCTGCATTAACATTTTCTTAATTATTTTTTTTACTGTAGTCAATCAACAAAATAATTAAGTCCTGATATTTAGTATGTCTTTCATGTTAGCTGACTTCAAGTTTTCAAGATATTGTTGACAGCAAAATGTTACCAGATATTGGACCTCTGTTCATCAACTTTGGTGGTTGATTTCTGGCTAAGAAAGTATTCAGAGGCAAGACTCACATACAAGTAAAAGTATATTTAGAAAGTGACAGAGATAGAAGAAAGGCCCTGGGAGCTTAGGAGAAAGAAAGCAAGGATATGTACACCTTGGGTAGGAGGAGCAGGGAAAGATGTGGTCTTGCTAGAGAGAAAAGACTGCCCTGGGAGTTTTTAATCCTCTCTCTAAATTCAGGGACTTTAGGGGAGGTCTCAGGGAAGAATCCTAGAATAATCACCAGCCCTTCCCAGGTATACCTTTTCAGGGTTGTAGTCCCCATTGACTGGTTGGCATTAGGGCAGGGGATCATTAGTCATCAGCCCTTGTCCTGATGTCAGCAACTGTGTCACCCCCACCTGACCTTGCTGTTTTTCTAGGCCTGGAGCTGAAACACAACTGAGGCCTAGATGTTATTTCTAGTTTGACCAAGACTCTGTCTTTGGGATTTTTGTTTGTTTGTTTGTTTTTTCTGTCTCTGACCAAAACAGACCCCAGGGTTTGTTCCTAAGATTATTTGATGAGGATGAGAACCTCATTGTGCTCAGAAATTTAGCATTGACTCAGGAACCAAAAAGTTGCTGGTTCAATTCCTAGGCAGGGCACATACCTGGAATTGTTGGTTAAAACCCAGGTAGGGGGTGTGCAGGAGGCAGCCAATTAATGTTTCTATCTCTCTATTTCTCTCCCTTTGTCTCTCTCTAAAAATCAATAAAGACCTATTAAAAAAGATTTAAAAGAAAAAGTATATACAAAGAATGAGAAGTGAAGAAGAATAGGGAGCTTATCAGCAGCAACATATAAGAGAGGGCTTATTGTAACACTTCTCAGCTCAGAGAAGAGTCAGTGCTATAAGGTATGTGAAAGTTACCTTTCCACAACAAGTATGGGGAGTTTAACTTGTAGGGATCCAGAATGAGTTCTCAGAATGTGCCACTCTGGCAGGTAGATTAAATTTAGAGCTGAAAACAATTAAAGCCCAACAAACTAAAGAAGAGGTTTTTGTTTGTTTGTTTGTTTTAAATGAATTAAAAGTTTATCTTCCCCTTGCCTGCCTAAAGGAATTCAGGTAGAAAAACTGCTCCAGGAAGAGTACCCTAGGATAGTCACATTGGCAACTATGAATTAAGTGCTGCAGGCAGGGAGGATCCAAGCAAGTCTGTTAGAATTGATTATTAGTCCCATTGTTTCAGGTGGTCTGGTAAGAATTTGTTTTCTACCTTTGTTCTTTCTTATTGACCTGCAAATTATCTCCTTTCCCTTTGAAGTCCCAGACCCTTGCCTCCCTCTTCTTTGTACAGAATCATATATGAGCTTCAATTGTGCAATAAATCCTCAAGTCTCAACTATACTAATAAAAGGGTAATATGCTAATTAGACCGGTTGACCAGACATCTTCTCGATGTCCAACTTCCTTCTGGGTAGTTAGGGGGTGACCAGGCTAGCAGGGGGGCAATTAGAGGGTGACCAGGCCAGCAGGGGGGCAGTTGGGGAGTAATAAGGCCACCAGTGGGAGAGTTGGGGGATGACTAGGCCAGCAGGGGGGAAGTTGGGGAGTGAGAAGGCTGGCAGAGGGGCAGTTGGTGGGTGACTAGTCCAGCATGGAGGCAGTTGGGGGGTGACCAGGCCGGCAGGCAGGTGAGAAATTAAGAGCCAGTGATCCCAGATTGTGAGAGGAATGTCTGATTGCTGGTTTAGGCCCAATCCCGGCAATTGGGCATCCCCCGAGGAGTTCCAGATTGGAAAGGGTGCAGGCTGGACTGAGGGACCCCCTTCCCATGCATGAATTTCATGTCCTGGGCCTCTAATATTCTTATAAAACCCACATATGTGCATATATAAGAAATTGGTTCATTTTGTTCTGTTATTCTATCTCACGTTAATTTGATTATTAGTCCAGTCAGAACTTAGAAAGGTGGGCATAACATTATTTTATTGCCCCTACAAAACATAATGGCTTTTAAAAATTACAGGTGTGATATATAAAGTATATTATCACAAATAACACTATACTACAGGATTCAAACCTATATAATTTTTTAACAAGAAAAAAAAGGCTATTTTTATTACATAACTCAATTTAACAATCTGAACTGGAGACTATTTTCTATTTGTGTCTGAGAAGGATACAAATATTATGAGTATTGATGTTGCTGCTTTCAACCCTAGTTACAGTAGGAATAAGGGAAATAAGAGAGAGAGAGAAAGAGAGGGAGAGAATATAAGTAAAAATCACACATGATACAGTTACATGGTATAATATCTGGTATCCTAAGTCTGACAGAGAGAATCAATACTTCTCCTCAGAGTAGGTCTTAAACTGGAAAACCAGGAAAAAAAAATCTCTTCCATATTGATGTTGATCGCAGAGACTACAGGGTAGAGAAAGAAATAATGATTCATTTCAGTAATTTGGTCCCTTATGATCTCATTAAGTGCTGGAAATTTTTTATAATTAATTTTTTTTTTGTGGAAGTTGGAAATACACAAATACATGTTGAAATATTTAGAAATTCACAATGTACTAAAATATATTTTAAGAAAATTCTATTGATTGGCTACCTAAACCCTATTCCCAATTTTTGTCTCCCTTTTTCCTTCCCACTATAGATGTTATTATGTTTCCCCAGACTCTCTTGAAGATGGCAGTGTCTTTGTGACCCAGTTCTGGCCCATGTGGCATAAGCAGATATCTTATGGGAATAGGGAAAAGCATCTGAAAAGGATTTATTTTTCTGAGAAAAAGTGATAAGTAGAGCTTGCTTGGACTTTCTTCTTCAACCTCTTCGTCTCTTCAATACAAATGTGATGCTGACACTGAGGGCAATTATGTTGCAATAGTGAGTTAGTGGATATAACAGAAATGCAAGGCCAATCCACCCTGATCATGAACTACCAAAGCCAAACCAGCAGCCACCTTCAGCAGCCATCTTCCTCTTAACTTCCTATAATATGAGATAAATCCCTATAATTTAAGTTGCTATAAAATAGAGACTTATGTTCCTTTCAGATAATCTAGAGGTCAACAGAGCACCATAACTTCATCTAACAGGTAGAATTTAGGGTTAAATCATAGGATAGGATACAAATTAAACAGGTAACAAAGGTTCATGGCACATATACTGTTAATTTCTTTGCCACATCAGCCCTCAATGGACTTCTTAGCCTGGGCTTTTTAATTTAAGTACAGTTAAGTACAGAAAGAAATGCTTTCATTACCTCCTGAGTCAACCAGTAGTCTGTCATTGAACCATGGGTAAGGAAGTTTGATGAGAATTGACTAAGGTTGGGAACCAAGGAAACCTTTCCTCATGCCACATGATCACCCGATCTCTAATATTTGTTTCTCTCTAGACACCTGCTTTCTCTTTCTCTCCCTCTCTCCCTTCCCCCACCCCTCTCTCCCATTTCCACATCTACTTCTTGATTTATACTGTTTAAAACAAAACAAATCTCAGAGATGAAAAAGGGTTTGATACTATGTGCCACCACTTTAGTATCAAAGCCAAAGATGATAACTTTAGCTTAGAAAAAGAGATTCCTAATGTCTTAATTTGCTGTGGTTGCCATAATACAAAAGACTACAGAGTGAATGGTTTAAATTCATTTTCTCAGAGTTCTAAAGGCTAGAAATCTAACAACAATGTGTTGGCCAGGCAGGTTTCTTCTGAGTCTTCCACCAGGGCTTTTAGATGGTCATCTTTTTATGTCTAATTTTTATCTTATTATAGGGACAGAGGTCTGATTAGATTAAGACAAACATAATAGCCTCTTTCTAATTTAATAATCGCTTTAAATACCTTATCTCCAAATATAGTTACATTCTGAGGTACTACTGTGTTTCCCCGAAAATAAGACATTCTCCAAAAATAAGACCTAGCGCATGGAAAGATAAGACATCCCCTGAAAATAAGACCTAGCGCAACTTTGGGAGAAAAAATTAATATAAGACACTGTCTTATTTTCAGGGAAACAGGGTAGGATTAAGGCTTCAACATATGTACCTACCGTATTTTCTGGCGTATAAGATGACCCCCTAATTTTATAGTTAAAACATAGATTTAGGCCTATATTCAATGTATAAGGCTACCCCTCACTTCAAATAAAAGACATACTTTGCCGTCAAGATCTGCAGGTAATTTTTGTGCAATTTTGGTCTTTTGCCCCCGATTTTCAGTTGACTTTTTTTTGTTGCAAACGTTGTCTTATACACCGGGAAATATGGTATTCTGTGGGAACACCATGTAGCCTGTAACACTAATCTTAACTATGTCCCCTTGGGCTGTAAGGCCCACTGTGACAGAAGTTGGAAGGAACAAGGCATATAGATAGCAAAAAAGAAAAGGCAAAAAGACATTTGGGACACATGAATTGGCAACTATTTTACTCCTACTTTCTCCTACATAAAAATTGCTACCCTAATCGGGGGGTAAATCAAGCTATTAATTAGTTGATTAGATGGATAAAATGGCATATTTTAAAACATTATAGAAGTTCAATTGGCATATTCAAGATGTGTATATTATCCAACATGTGACAGGACAATAAGTGCTATAGCATTTTAGGGGGGGAAGAGATTATTTGTTTCTGCTGAATTTATAGAGAAAGACCTTAGGATAAAATTTACCAGGAAAAATGATTATTAACTCAGAACGTGGTTAGGAAGGAGAAGAATTTCAAGAGGTCTAGAACAGCATCGTTTAAGGCAGGGGCAGAAAAAAGAATGACTTCTTCCAGGGATAGTGAGTATATTATTTTGACAGAAGGGAATTTGTACAGAGGAGAGTGACAAGCAAGACTAGAAATATAGCTTGGGATAAGATTGTTGGGGCTTTAGATATCATTTTAATCTGTGTTTGTTCGTGTAGTCTTGCAAGAGTTAAGCTAAACAGTTTTATGATGGGATTTTCTGGGTTGGCCATCTAAGAGCTCTTTCTGAATTAATACAGGGTTTGGGGTGACCTAGAAGGTCAACTCTTAAGATAATTAGTACTAAAGAGCTGCACTCTTGCCATGCTGCCATCTCAGCCTTCTCACAATCTAGCAATTTTTCATGATAAATTGAATCTAATAACATATTTTTGCAGCCAAGATACATGGTGGATCATTGTCTTGTCACTTTGATAAAATGTTTGTGTTTTTTTCCCTCCAGTCCAGACTTCACAATATTCCAGGTAAAAATATCTACAGTTATGTCAAAGCAAACACAAATACAATCATTTCCTGCACCATGGATTGAAAAATCATTAATTCTTTCAGCAAAACAATCCATGGCTAATACCTGTGCTTCATGGCTTAAAATTCATATTGTTCTTAGTTTAGTTTTTAAGGTTCCTTTAAAGCACGGGTGGGGAATGAACCATCCAAGACCCACAAAATCATTTGGTTTGGTCCTGCCAAGACATTAGGGGTGAGTTAATTAAATGTTTGACCAAATATATCAGGCTAATATTTAAGCTGATAATTTTGTATGGTCTTCCAATGATGTTATAAATATCCAAAATCGCCCTTGGCAGAAAAAAAAGGATCCCCACTCCTACTAAGGATAGAAAACTAGCTGTGAATTAGAAACAACACTGACTATGCACTATGCACAGTACCAACAATTTACTAAATTCAAGGGTGTTGAATGGTCACTTGGATTCTTAACTTGGGTTATATCCAAATTAAATCAAGGCCTTCTGTGATTCCAAAGAGAGGTCTGTAGCGTAAAATGGATCCCAGAATAGGGTTTGCAATCCCACAAATGGGATAAGTCTGGACTCTGTCAGTTAACTCTTCTGTTCAGGATTCAGTTATCTAGCCTCCCAACACCCAGTTTCTGTGTCTGAATACATAAAACGCCAAGTCTAATAGTGCTGAGAATATGAAACCAGTGAATGAAGAGAACATAGCACAGTGCCTGGCATGCAGCAACAGATTTACATATTTATAAAGTGTCTTTTGTCTCTACATTCAAGATAGCCCGTTTAAAATGGGCACTAATATTGTCATTGCGCAGCATCATAATTTTCCTTTTTCTCTCTTAAGATAAAATACACTTTGAAATCACTTAAAAAGAAAAAATATAAGAAAAACAAACAAACAACTACTTGATGACGCCACTTCCGGAGCGTGGTCTTCTAGTAAGCCGTTTCCTGGGCTGAGCTGGGAATGGGGATAAGAGTTAGATGAAGCACGCCGCCGTTAAACCTCGGGCATTTCTGCTGCCAAACTTGAACCAGCAGTCCTTTTGTAGACTCCCCCGTGCGCTCTCGGATTGTCGTTATGGCAGCATGTTATGGTGAGTTAGGACTCTGCCAATAAGGTTGTTTCACTGGCTACACCTGTTTGGATTGGCGCCAAGGCTCCCTTCTCCAGCTCTTGTGGCTGTATCAGCGAAGGGGAGGCTCAATGGGCTGCTCCTGCCGGGACTTTGCCACCTGTGCTACCAGGACTACTCCAGTTATGACACTCCAGACTTTAATGCCGGCACCCACCTCAGCTTTCAGAAGAAGAGTCACAGGTAAGACTCAGCACTGCTATATGACTTTGAGCAGAAACTACAAGGAAGGCAAAGAAATGCTGCTGTTTAGCGTATGTTTATAACAGAACAGTGGCCAGATTTTATGGGCCCATCCTAGAGGGGCTAACAGAGCTTACAATTAGCTAACTAGAGCCTGATTTGTGTCTCACATGCTGGCCCAGGGAAAAGCTCCTGATAAGCTTTTCCACCTGGGTATGCATCACGGAGGAGTACAGCGATCATTGTATTGCAAAGCAGGAGGTTAGTCTGTAGTGGAAGGTGTGGCTGCTGCCACCCTTTTTATAGATGAGCTTTTCTTTTCAACAGTCATGTCAAGTTGTTCTTGTGGTAAATGGAAGAATGCAGTGTGTCAAACTTCCTATTACTAACTAATTTATTTTAAAAATGTTCAAGTTTCTTATCTCTTACACTCATCTCGAAGTGTTCCAGTGGAAGATCTTGGCAAAAATCAAACATCAGTGTGGGTGTATTCATAATATTTTTTATTTGATCTCTTATTAACAGCAATCAGGAATTTTTAAAATTTCAGAGCAAGTTTTCAAAATGTAAACACTTTTCTCTGCTCACTCATCCTTGGCCGGTTCGGATCTGGTTCAGCAATAGATTAGCCAGCATTTAATTTGGGTCATTCTGTGTTTTGTAGATCAATATGTTCTGTATATCATGCCTTTCAGGAGTGGGCTTTGGCTGCTTTCTAAGGAAAATGTAGATGAGTGGTTATTATTTAGAGTTTATAACACTGTTGTTAGCACCTTGTGTTGTCAGGTCATTCTGTTGAAGATGAAAAAACTGGCCCTGGATTCCTATAGGTCTAAACTGTCTTAGTTTGATTCTGTTTTCTGGCTTTCAAAAAAGTGACTTATATTCAAAAGAAATTAAAATACCACAATATAAAAAAATTATTATAAAATAAAACATAAATACAGAAGAGCCACAAAACACCTCAGGATGTAGAGGAGTGCATTATTATTACCAAGTAAACTTCATTCTGGTCAAGAGCTATAATCTTTCCAGCTACCCCAGAAGTAATAGCCATGTGTCTGGTCCTGATTGCAATGCCTTCACCGTTTTATGAGTAACTATTGTCCTGCATTTACAGTAATATTTTTCTAGCATTGTTCATAGTTGTACAACCAAAATATGTTTTAGCAGACACTATAGTTTACCTTGCTCATATTTTGAATTTTAATAGTTTTTTAAAAGTTTTTTTTTTTTTAGACTTCTCAACTATTTCTTTTATTTAAGAACCTGTACCATTGGACTTATAGAGTCTCCCTCAGTCTGTATGTTGCTGATTGCACATATATGATACAGTTTAATAAGTTAAAAATGTCTTCTATAGTTGCAGGGAATTGGCAAGTGGGTCCAGATGTTGGATCAGACTAAAACTCAATCTGTTTTACAGGCTGTGTTTGGCAAGCCTATATGAAAGACATTATATTTGGTTGGCTCTTTTTATGATCTTAGCAACCACTGATGATTTATGCCTATATCTATTTATTAAATAGAAGTTTCAAAATGATGATATCTAATTTTATAATATTTTTGTGTGTGTAAGTTGTGATAATTTTATAAGGAGACATATCCCTTTATTTATCAGTTTGTTACCCAACAGTGCAAGTTTGTTATCACAGAGACAAAATACCAGATCAATTATTTTCCTTCTTTTACCAATTTCTAAGATAATGAATTGTTTTCCTATTATCAAGGTGACCAATTTAAAAATATAATTATAAAACCAGGGTTTTAAACATATATGATGAAGTAGATTGAAGTAGGATGTGGAAGATAGGTCAGTAATGAATAAATTATGCTATTAGAAAAATGAAAATAATAGAATAAAGCAATATGCACAGAATGGAATTAATTTAAAAAAACAACAAAAAAAAACAACAACTAATGATAGGAAGTCCACAAACACCGTTCAAGGGCTAGTATGAACTTTTTAAATGTAGAATTCCATACACCTCTGTGTCAAATTTTGTGTAGAGAAGACTCTGTGGAGCAGAATGATAGTATTTGAATGGTTTGGATGCCCAATATTTATGTCTAACTGATTTTGTTTTAACCTACAATTCTCCCTGTCCTGTTAGAGTATATACAGACTTTCAATTTAAAATTCAATGCTAACCCAAAACATATTTATAAGTTTTACTTCTCTATTCAAGTGGTTACTCTTCTATTATCCTTACCAACCCAAGCTCATAATATTTTATTTACATTCTCAAATTGCTCTCTCATAATGTTCTCCCTATCCTGATTATACTCCTTACTGTTTATTTTATGTGTCCTTGCTATTATTCAAAGAATAGCACTAGTCTGAACTTTCTGTTGATATCTTCTACAAAAACTCTAACCATCATTTCCCTCTATCACTTTTTTTCTATCTACACATAGCACTGAGAATTGGGGCCATGCATTTTGTCTCTTTGTTATAGCCAGTTTATCAGAAAGGCTGTTTATTCCAAACTATCTTGAATTGGTTACAATTGGATTCATATATATTATTAGTTTTCATCTACAATAGGACTTATGAGCAGCACCTAAAGCACAGAAAAAGCATCTTGGCAGTGTCTTCCATAATGGTAAGGCTATATGCTTATAGAATCCTTGTTGATTACAGATATTTACAATCTCATATTCTTTCTTGTATGTGTTGATAATAGGTTAGTGATGGGCCTCGGACTTTCTCATAACTTCCAAACACAGAGTTCTCTCTCTCCTGAGAGAGGTGAATCATCTAAAGAAATGGGCAAAGCACTCAAGTAAAAACAAGGTGGACCCTGAGCAAAAAACAGGAAGATTTAAGATACCTGTAGAAAGACAAGTCAGCATTATATAGAGACGGATTAATACTTTGGGATTAAACTATCTGTGAAGGATAGAAGCATGGAAGACTAAAAATAGCCATGGAGTAATTCAGAAGCTAATCAGGCTCTGTCACAGATAAAATTAATAAGTAAAAAAGTTTTAACAAGACATTAGATGTCTGAACAGACCAGAAGGCCTGGGGAGGGAGATGAGAGTATTACGGCTCCAGCATTAACATCACTGTTATTAGGTTGGTGATGATTAACAGGATGTGGACCCAGAAGGAGCAAGGTGAGCCTTCATAGGACAGCACTATGTCAGGAGATGATGGTCTAAAATTGGATAGTAAAGGTGAACTGTCTGTTAGAAGGGACATCAGGCCCAAGGACATTGAATCAGGGCTGGACCAGCCTGGGTAGAAATAAAAGTTATACCAGGAAAAAATAAAAATGATAAAAAATAAAACAAAACAAATTACAGCAAGACATAAATTTGTGACAAATAGCCACAACTGTTAGTCTTTCCATTTTATGACATTCATATTTTGGGACTATCAGGCCAATGTTTCTTTTGGGCCCACTCAATTCAGATTTTATGATAATGAGTGAATTGAATCTATGAAGCAGAAAACCAAAGAACTTCATAATTGTTTCACCCAAGTAACTATTGGAATGTTTTATATAATTTATTGTCAGGAGAAGTTGATTAAGAGCTCCCTACATTTTAGTGTATTGCTAGGTGGCATGGGAAATGAAATGTCAACCTGAAGCTTAGGCTTTCAGAGGCTTTTACCAGGTTGTGAAAAGGGAAACATCAACACATATGAAAAACACTGATAAATAAGTACATAACTGTTGACCAATACATGGCATTGTGGAAGTACAGTCTTTTGGAATATGAGTATATACTGGTATTTTTAAACTATCCAAAATGGGATGAATTGGTTGGTATGGAATCCTTTCACACAGATGAGGATTTTGAGGTAGCAAAGGGAAGAGATATAATTTGGTGAAAAGAAAACAGTGAATTAAAAGGATGGCTAAAAACAACAACAACAACAAAAAAACAACAACTTATTTTTCAGAGGAATCATTCTGGTTGATAAAATGTGTTTGCATTATACCAAACATCCATTTGATTTATAAAGTTAGATGTGTGCTTTTAGTATTATATTAAAAGCATTAAAAATCTTGTACTAAAAGAACCATGTTTTTGTTTTTGTTTTTTTTTTTAAATATATTTTATTGATTTTTTACATAGAGGAAGGGAGAGAGAGATAGAGAGCCAGAAACATCGATGAGAGAGAAACATTGACCAGTTGTCTCCTGCACAACCCCCACTGGGGATGTGCCTGCAACCAACATACATGCCCCTGAACAGAATCGAACCTGGGACCTTTCAGTCCACAGACCAACACTCTACCACTGAGCCAAACCAACTTCAGCAGAACCATATTTTGTTTTGTTTTTTTAAAAAGAACAGTTATATGAGGGCAATTTTTTCTTATTCCTTCTAATACCTGAAACATGCCTTAATTTAATAATTTCTTGCTATTGTTTACCAACAATCTTAATTATTCATCTAATATATTGATGCAAAGAAGCTATCCCTATTCCTAAACACAAACTGTTTTCTCTTTTATCAAGATTAGAAGTTACAGCCATTGATATAGTCCTCTCCCTTTGCAGTAGATGGATTATGAATGGTATCTTTCCGAAGTTTGAGAAAGTACAATCTTCAATCACCTCTTCTGGCATATTTTATAGAGGATAATATTTGTCTTTACTGAAAATTGTGTTTGATATACTAAAATAAGTATAAAATGAGTTAAAATCTTCCAAAATAACCCATTAGGAACACAAAACAGCCTATAAGAAAACTCAAAATAATCCTAGCTGGTTTGGTGTAATAGATAGAATGTCAGCTTGCAGACTGAAGAGTTCTGGGTTCGATTCCGGTCAAGGGCACAGGCCCGGTTTCAAGCTTGATTCTCAGTGAGGTGTGTGCAGGATGCAGCCAATCAATGATTCTCTGTCATCACTGATGTTTCTATCTCTCTCTCCTTTCCTCTCCCTTCCTCTCTGAAATGAATAAAAATATATTTAAAATAGAAAACTCAAAATAAACACAAGAGTAGGAAATTGTCAAATGTAAAGTTCAACCCTTTGCTCACATTTTGGAGTATCTGAGTTTGATTTTATTAATAGGGATTAAATTAATTTCTTTGGGAATGAAAGGAGGATAGCATTGAAGTAAGCATTTAAAATTACATAATTATGCTCAAATTTGTAGCAGAAAGGTTAAAACAGGTTATAAATAAATCAACCTGTAAACCATGAACTCAGCATGTGTTACCTCTGTCAATCCTGTAATAATTTTAATTATGAAGATGCTGGGTGCCTATTTTCTTTTCTCAGGGTTTAGAACATCAGATCTCTTAGAAACCCATTGATGACCCCTCTACCAGAAAATCTTATGATGGTGAATTCTCTATGATGCAAGTAAATTATGAGAGCTTTTGATGCCTCTAATTTTTTCATCATCAATATCTTTTTTGCTGTTTTGACAGAATAACACATGTAAACAGCTGCAAATGTCATGTGTACAAATTGTTACACAAATACAATAGCATTTGTATTTATCATGTGTATTGCAGTTTTCCAGAAACAATACAGGTTTGGCCTGGAACAATTACCCAATGAAGAAGGAGTAACTTGGATACCTAAAATCTGTATCAAAAGATAGCAAGGAAAATAAATAAAATTGAAATCAATTCTCCAAGGTTTGAAAGGCATTTGGCATCCTAAAAGCTCACTGGAGTGAAGGAACACCAATAGACAGTAAGAATAGGGCCTCACAGACTTTATAGACTAAAAAGTGCTCTTCACAATTTACCGTTTTGCCTTCATAACTACCCAATGACTTAGCTTCTACCAGTTCTCTTGTTTAAAAGAGGACAAATATAAGGTACAGATTCAACACAATTCTTTAGTTTGCTAGAGAAATTCACCTCAAGATCTCCTTAATTCTTGCTCAAGGTTCTTTCTGCCTATAAGAAATTAAAATAGGAATTTATTCAATGGACTCTTGAGAGTTTGATTCTGGAGATAGTCACTGTTGACTTCTCACCAGAATCCATTCTCTCCTTTCTGCTTTCTATCAGAAACACAATGGCATTCAGGAATCTTCCACTCCTGTTTACACTCTTGACTCTCTGACTGAGGAAATGTTAATCTCAACACAACTCCAGAGGTGGGCTTATGTTTGTGTAAGCACAGCATCTTAACACTACACTCCATGCTATTTTCTAAAGTTCAAATGGGCATGGGAACACTTACTTTCTGAAAAATAAGTTTTCTGAATGCTTTAGAGAATGTTATTTCCTTTCTCTTAAGAGAAATGACTAGGAAGTAAGGTTCTCTCTTTCTTACAGTATGTGCTTTTGGCAGGAACATGAGAGAAGGTTAATTGAATGCACAGAATGGGGCATTGCTGAGGACATTCATAGAGAAGCAGAGTTGAGTATAAGACATAAGGGGAGAGGAAGTATCCTATTGTTCATTACTTTTTTCAAGCTGAGCCCTACATTACAGCAAACAGCCCACATGCAAGGACAAATGCAGCTGGGAACCCTTTGAAAAACAAATGGCTTCCCATCTCTTTGTCCCTGCCTTTACATACCTGAAAAGAATCTACTTCCTGGACACTATATCTTATTTATAGATTTATCTCAAGGCTGTCCCAGACTATTATGATTATGGGTTTCTCCTGACACAGATTATTATTATCATTTGTCTCTACATTAGCCCAGACCTCTCTGAGACACTGAACCATTGACTGGAAGCCTTGTTAGCAATTAATGCAATTGCCTGGCTCCTTCTCAGCTTGCCATCCCCGAGTGCTCTGCCCAACCACAAGCCTTTCCTTAGAACACCTTCCTGTGTATGCTCAATTTTGTGCTCAATGATTTCACTGCTGGAACTTGAGTCCACAATCTTAATCACTTACACTCAGATATTAGCAACAGTGATATTGTTGTAGAAGCAATTATAGTAATTTAGGACAGAGTTCACAAATCTTACATGGATGCCCCGTCCCTTTCCTTCTAAATGTTGGAGGTTCACTCTGTAATGTTGCTTTGGGTGAATGAACAAATCTCTTCTGTCTTCTAAATATAGGTCTTTAGATGATAGGAAGGTCACAGATTTAGCTCAAGTTGATGAGATTTGGAGGACTTTAGGAGAACAGAAAAATACCACATTTCTCATATTTATGAGTGCCTTTTAACCCAAGAAGGGTCTTATTTGTATAGATCTATCTAATATATTTCTAGATAATATATTTAAGGAGTTTCCAAAGCAAGGCAAGGTAATGTAATCCTGAAAATAATATGACGATAACTCTATGGCAAAATGTAGTAAATATTAGTTGAACACAATGAGACATTTACTAGGGGCTAAGGAACCAGAAAATTTTAAGCATTTAAGAGAAAGATCTCTTTCTTTAAATTCATGTGCAGTTCTTGGTGAATGAAAACTGTTAAAGAAAACAATAACAGCAGCAACAAAATCCCTCATAAGTTTAATGGCCCCCACCAGTTGTAAATGTGAAGAGGACCTCTCCAACACAAAGCTGAAAAGCAGAGGAATCCTCCTTTGTGATAAAAGTGGAAGAAGCCCCTGATCTCCAGCCCATTGATGGGCAGGCTCTAAATACCACAAAGCTTTGCAATGTTCTGTAGAATTTTAATTTCACTTTCTGAAATCAAGTTGTTGCCCTAGCATCGAATATGTTTACATTTTTTTCTAATCCTAATTTCTCTCAGTCAGGAGTATGTTATCTTTTAGAAGAAGGGGGGAAAAAACAAACAAACTCATAAAAGAATTTTTAACAACGCAGGATTGAGTGTCTTTCTAGCCAATCTTGCCCCAGAATCACATTTCTCTCCCTTTCTGGAGAGACTGGGTTTTCATGTGTTTAAAAAACAAAGTATTAGATATGAGGCCACACAAAGATCAGCGTTTGGTTTTGGAATGACTTCACAACCTCAGCTGCATTTACAAAGGAATCTTGTAGAGTTTGTAGAAAAGATGGAGGAATTTGGCTTTTAGTAAATTTGCAAATTTAGTACATTTCCAAAACATACAAATGAAGTCAATTTTAATGGGTTCAGACATAGACCACATTTTGCTAAGACAGTATATGTAACTAGAGGCCTGATGCATGAAGATTCATCAAGAGTAGGTATTCCCTCCCCAAGCTGCTGGCACTGTTTCCTCTGGCACCTGGCATTCAAGACCTAGGCTGCTTCACTCTGGTTGCCACTGCCAGGCAACCAGGACCCAGGCTGTTTTTCTCAGGCCACCACCACCACTCACCAGATTCCCCGTGGTTCCCTTGCTCTGTTGAGCCATCATTCTGGTCATGACACTTATGGCCTCTGGCCTTTTATTATATAGGATAGTATATGAAGGAACACAGCAGAATTGAGAAATATAACCTAGAGATTCCCAATCTAGTCAAGAAGCATTCACACAAAAAAAATCAACACTACCTACATACTCACATATTTGTTTATTATCTGACTACCTACCTTATCTAGAATGTAAACTCCCTCTAGGCAGGGACTGAACTATATAGCCACCAGAATAATGCACATGACACAGTAAATGCTCAAGATCACTATGTTGAAGAAATAATGGAAATGAACCTGAATAGGCTATAAACTCAGAGGATGGGATATATACTTATATGCAATGGATTATATCCCCCCAAAATTCATATGCTGAGGTCCTCACCCCTAGTATCTTAAAATCTGGCAGTATTTGGAGATTTGACCTTAAAGAGGTAGTTAATTAATAAAATCATACAGGTGAGGTCTAATTCAATATGACTGACTTGATATGAAAAGAAGCACAGTTTAGGACACAAACACATGCACACAAGACCATGTGAGGACACAGAAAGAAAGTGGCCATCTGCAAGTCAAAGAGAGAGACTAAACCTGCCAAAACTTGAATCCCATACTTCCATTCTCCAGAACTCTGGGAAAATAAGTTTATGTTGTATAAAATACCCAGCCTGTGGTATTTTGTTATGACAGCCTTAGCAAACTAATACAATGCCTAAGGCAGTGTTACAATATAAAATACAGACTGTCCGATTAAATTTGAATTTTAAATGAAGAGTGTATTTTGTCAGGATGTCCCATACAATATTCAGAAAATTCTGATATAACACTGACAACAAGACCCCTGTTTATATTAAATTCAATTCAACCTATGAGTGATGGAGAGGAGGTTCCATTTGAACTGAATCACAAAGGGGGAAAACTTGGTAGGGTTAGAAGAGCACTGAGGCCAAATAAATTAACATGAACAAATCCCAATGGAAAGTTTACCAATTTTCCCAATGTTTATACTGTAGCAGCCATCATGGCCCATAACCATTTTAAGTATTCAAAAGTGACAATTTAATTATATACTGAAGATATAATTGCCATCTATTACTCAGTGGTTTCTAAACCTATGAGCTTTAAAAAATTCAATTCTTGGGGACTCACCAAAACTAAAGGGTTATTAATTTAATGTGACAAAAAAACAAAACAAAACAAAACAAAAAACAAAACAAATAAAAAAACCAGCTAATTGGCTCAACCTAAACACATTATACCCATAAACCAAACTGGGCAGGGAAAGCACTATTCTGTGGACGTTTTCTCTACAATTGAACCTGAAAGCTTGATAAACCCTCTGCTGAAGGGAAGATCACATTTAATGGCCCTCCTAGGAACCATCTCTACATTTATATATTATATGAAGTTGCATCAGAAACTAAACTCTTTAGCATTTTCTTTACTTTCTGAATTTATATTTATTTATACATCTCTTATTATGTATATCAATACAATCACATGTGCTTTGGTTTAACCAAATTTTAGAATAATCACATAATTCTACATGATTGTTAGGAAGGTAAAAATAAATAAAGCATGAATTTTTACTTAAAATTGAAAACTATTGTTTCTGGGTAGTGTGGAAACCCTTAATCCTGATAAATAAAGCCACATGCTATTGACACAGGACACTGTTCAAAATAAATTTTATGTATCCCAGTGTCTGTTTAACTACCCCTTGCAGAATTTACTGAGTCTGGAAGACTATTTTATAACTTACATATTAAAATTCAGGAAAGGTCATTTGATAGAAAGGAAAACACAACTAACCACTCCTATTGGAAGATAATTGGCAAATAGTGGTGAATTATATATATATATATCTCCCCCCCCCCCCAAGACATTGGGCTGATTAAAGGGCACATTATGACTCAAAATCATGTAGAATAAGTAGCAGAAGGGGTTACAAGATGAGACCAGGAAGAAGGGGATTAGGAGAGAAATCAAGTTGAGTATAAGAGTTAAAGGGAGTCCACACAGATACCCAAGTAAAGACTGGGCATATTAGGACCATTCATATTGACCTGTCACTGTCACTTAGAAATGCATTCTGTAGAAACATACATATATGAAAGTACGGAGAATATCTGTTTTATCTGCCCAATTCTTTTTCTTTTTTAAAATTTCTTTATTGATTAAGGTATTACATATGTATCCTTATTCCTCCTTTACCCCCAAATTCCCTTTCTCCTTCTTCTAATGAAATATTATATTTACTACCTTTGAAGTAAATGAGACTGCTGGGGCTCTCAATCACTGCCATGCTCACATGGCGGTAGGAGAGTGACTTTGGGCATCATGCATGCTAATAAGTGGAGTCCTCCTTGTTATAGGAATCTCTTTCACAACCTGCATGGAAAGAGTTCCAATTCAGGGTTTGGGTTCTGGAGAAGGGCTGCATACAAATGAAAAGACTTGAGACTTGAAGAAATTCAACTTGGTGATATGGGGGGCCAGGCAGTAGTCCAACTCTAGTGGGAGAACTACTGCTGCTCTGGCCCTGCCATCCCCTTTTATTAAAGCTTTGGGGAAAACATCTTAGGCAACATAAACAGAAATTTACATGTAGCCCTTAGGCAGGAAATAACAGAAACTTCCATGGGACAAACAAGGTGGAGGCTGCTTCAGCTAACAATGTCTCAACTAAAGGGTGAGTGGTTAGAGCAATCAAGATTGTTGACCAGCCTTCCTGGCTTCATGTCAATATCTCTTTTAGTGAAACTGATTTGTTTTCCAGCACCTTGTGGTCACATAGTTTGGCTCAGAGATGCTAAAGGATGTATTCCAGGTCAATCAGACAACTCATGGGAATTTTTTATATAGTCCTTCGGAAAAAGAAGGTCTTTTTTTCCTTGGATTCCAGGCTATAAGGCTGTGGCCTCAGAACTATCAGTGACTAAGTCCTCTTCCATGTACTAGTATAGGGCCCTGAAAGATTGAAACCAACACACACTCAGAATATGGAAAGATAAATGCACAAAGTCTATATCCTTCTCTCTCTCCCTTTTTCCTCTGTGCCTCTCTTTTATACACACATATTGTTGCTGAGCCTTATTTGGTTGACCTTGTGGCTGACTTTCCTCCCATTGTGTGTGTGTGTGTGTGTGTGTGTGTGTGTACGCGCGCGCACGCGTGCATTCACACACATACACATAAGTGTGGTTTGGTTAAATGAGCCAACTAAATTTCTTTTTTGCTTGAATGGGTTTGTGTTTGATTCTGTCACTAACAAGTGGAAAAGTCTGGGCTGTTTCTGAGCATTATCTTTACTGTTATGTAGTCTGAATTTATTTGAATTTTGCTACATGCCATTCTAGTTGACTTACAGTTAGCTATTATAAGGAAGGAGCAGCTTCCTGTTTATCTTGACAGCCATCCTTCTGTATCTGAAATAATTTCTCCTCAAGTTTCTACCTTTAGTTCTTATAAAACAGAACATAATGTTGCAATGTTCCAATGAGAAATGGATATTCAATGAACTGTAGATTGTTCTTTCTGAAACATTATTATGTATGGCTGGGCCTGTCTGTTTGTGGTCTCTTAAGGATTCATGGAATATTTTCATATTTGGATCATTGCTCAACTTGCAGTTACTACCCTGGAATTTACTCTTTCCTTCACTTCTCCTGACTGAACTCTTTCTAAGGCTCTTCAGGAAGGGAATTCTTTTGACTCAAGCTTGACCTTTGAAGGACATTATGTCCTTCTATACCTTCTTCAATTATTTTGACCATGCACAGCTTTTTATAACTGAGGAAGGAATAAGTTGTCTTTTAGATTTATCCTGTAACTTTTTTCTATAGATATAAATCTGCACTTGAATTGTAAGCGGAAATTACATGGAGGAGGGATATTCCACATGGACCATAAAAGACAGTAATCCAATATGATTAGAAGTACTATCTTCCTGATTTTCTTTTGGAATGACAGAGGCAGTTGAAGTGGAAGATGAGATGGAGTGGTGAGAATATAGATTTATTTATAACCACTCCTGATCTTCTACAAAGCTCAAAGGATGCCAAGCGTCCTTTGGTCTTGGCTCTTCATGGGTTTGATCCCTGACTGAAACACTGCTTTTAATTTTTAATTTAATTTTATTTCCTAAGGATTTCTCTCTTTTGGGAATACAATTAGACTTTTCAGGACATCTGTCTGTCAAGAAAGATAATGACATTTCCAGTGCACATTCACTGAACAGGAATCTTAATCTAAGGCAGGACCTTAGGGGTTCCATGGAAACAACAGAAAGTCATGCCATCTGAGCCTGGTAATTTAAGAGAAGTGGCCATCCAGCTGTAGTTAGAAGCAGCTCCTCAAACAGAAGTCAACAATTATCCTCTTAGCCCAGGTGACAGATGGTAGGAGAGCATTCTCCTAGGCCTGGGAGCTTGGCTTCTACATCTGTGAAGACATTTCTCATCATGCTTCCTTGCATATTCATATTATGATAGGCTTCAGTGTTATGGAGAGGATCAGACCCATACTGCCTCTGGCAAGCCTTGTTCCTTCCTTATTCCATGAATCTTCAATCTCCTTCCACCAAGCTCTAGTTAAATCAGATAAATGGAATATAATCAAGAAAATAGTATACATATATTTGGAATTGACACACAAAATACACACAACACACACATTTATCTTCGACTCTCAGTTAGCTTTAGGGGAATAATCCAGTATAGAATACTGTAAATTTAGGAAAACACAACAAGCATATAATGGAACAATCAAAACCCACTTTTAAATGGCTAGCCTCTATGCTAAGTTTCAATCTCAAAGCCTTTGCTGCTTTGAGATTGGACCTTGGTTGACATTATATACTTAGCCCGCATACCCAAGACTCATCCTTACCTTGCTTTTACCTCAAGCCTGCCTTATGACCAAGCCTGTAATCACTCCTAAGACCTTAGCTGTAAGATCAAACCTCAGAATTTGTGACGACTGCAAGTAATATAGCGGGAAGTCCTACACACACACACACACACACACACACACACACACAAAATTCTTACTGTATTTCATCAAAAGTACAAATTAATTTTTTAGGAACTTAAATTTAATGAAATATAATTAAATAATTTTTCTATCCTTTTCAAAAGCT
Organism: Pipistrellus kuhlii; assembly: GCF_014108245.1. Lineage (NCBI taxonomy): Eukaryota > Metazoa > Chordata > Mammalia > Chiroptera > Vespertilionidae > Pipistrellus > Pipistrellus kuhlii. The sequence goes on from NW_023425562.1 coordinate 9,711,510, forward strand.
TTAGCACAAATTTACCCATAAAACAGCATGAGTTCCATGTGACAGTCTTAATTTTAGTAGAAATATATTGATATCCAAAGATGGAAATGTCTTAGGAAGTTGACATGTACATGGAGCATTATGGGGGTACACAGCTTCTCATAACCCATGATATTTTGTTTGGCAGTTTTAGAATAGACATAATTTTGAGTTATGTAATACACCAGTGCTCTATTTGAATTTCCTTTTTTTATTAGGAATATTAGTTGGAATATCCATTAATGAAAGTAAAACAAAAAATCTGAAATATTATCTAAAACTTCATGACACATGGTGTTAGGTGCCTAATTTATATGCCTTCATGGTGTATTGATTAGGCATACAGCCCGTCTGACCTAATGAAAATGTGATGATATATTCCTGAAATCTGGTGATTTGTATCCCCTGAGTTATTTTGCCTGGTGAGAAATTATGCTTTGTTCTATTATATACTAACATAATGAATTTTTGTTTCACTCTATGTCTTTTGAAGACAATATGATGCTTAGGTTTTCAACTTTAAGTAGATAGCAATACCAATGACTTGGTCAACCTTGCAATAAGTGGGTGGATACTATTAAGAGAAGCTAATTAAGTTGGTAAATTCTCAGGTAATGATGGATTTATTTGAGCTTGTTCCCCATCCAGTAGCTGGCAAATGTTACTGAAAAGCATCCTTTGTAAAAAATGTTACAAAGCAGGGGCATGTGTTTTAGAATCAAAGAAATAATAGATCAAGGAAAGTTCATGTTATTAATATTAACTTAAGTATCCCCAAACCCTACTAGTCTGTTGCTATGAATTGGGGAATTTTAGCATGTATAACTAGGAAGTAGCAAAACCGTGTCTCAAACTTTTCTGTTATTTCTGAGCACCCCGAGGGTATCTTTGCTCAGAAACTCCATTACTCATATCCTCCTCCTTTCAGAGCTGCCTGTGTCCTCTATGGAAACATTCCTTTATGTGCACCCTTATTAAGTGTAGCAGGATCAGCCATTGGGCCACAGTGCAATGCCACTGCCATTATCACACACCATGGGTCTTCCTCAAGGGTGTGAAGAGAGAGCCCATCTTCTCAACTTAGCTTGTCTTTATGTCTCCAGTCTTGAGTTTCAAAAACCCCATTGTCAGTAGAGTTATTTCAACTTTTCTCTGCCTGTGACTTATCTCTCTGTAAAAGGTAGACTAGGAGTACCAACAAAATGTCCTCCTCTGTTTCTAAATCTAACAATAGCCTATATATCAGTTGTGACAGGTCTATCAACAGGCTGGCATGTTATTATGTGTGAATATTTGTTGAGAATCTCCCTAGTCCCAAGTGCTCAGATCATATACCACAGTGAAGAGATCACTACACATATTAACACAGAGAACACAAAACTGAAGGAACATAATTTTGATAAGCATTATGAGAGTGAAGAATATTGTGCTTTAAGAGAAAGTAATAAGATAAATGTGCTTTATATGGGATTAGAATGCCCAGCAAAATCAAAGGCATAGGTGAGAAAGGAACTTGTATGCACCAAGTAGGAGTCTGGCTGGTAGAGGAACAGCTTATGTTAGGCAGAACATCATCAGTGGGAAAATGATCTGAGCTGGAAATCAAGTGGGCATTATTCAGAAGTGAGAGACCCTGTGGCTAGATTTCTGGACCAAAGTTGACAGTGACAGTAATTTAGGTGAAATAAGTAATTATAGTCTTGAAGGTCATATTCTATATATTATAATTTCTATAGGGAGTTATTGAATGTATTCAACTTAATTAGATTTACTTTAAAAAATAATCCTCAGGGAAAGTTGGCAAGGCTGTGTCAAGATTTTATGTGTGTGTGTGTGTGTGTGTGTGTGTGTGTGTTTTCTATCTTCTCTGTTTTAATATTCAGGTCCTAGAAAGGTTACTTTTGTGAGTGAGACAAAGAAGATACAAAAGGCTAATCTAAAATAAATGTACCTTGTGAACTCAGGCTAATATATGTAATCTTCGTCTGAACAATTTTTAAGTTAAATGTGTTTTCATGTTTGATTTAGTTTCAGAAGGTTTCTTTGAAATCATGGCTGCTCTATGGCTAAGTCTGAGTGTGCCTTTGAACATCCTGAAGGAAGGCAATGCGGAGAAACACAAATATGGCATTGTGTATCATCTGTGCTTTAGAAATAAGGAACTAATAAAAGTATGGATTAATTGTTTTAGGAAGGCCTTAAAAGATCCAGTTTAGAATGGCCAGACTTGGATGGGAAACACTGCACAGCTTCTGGGATACACATTGCCAGCCACTAGAATACCTGAGAATATATAATTTTAATATGTCAAGGCCAGTTCACTTACTCTGAAAAAGAATGGATCTCAAGTCTCCAAACACCTGATTAGCAAGTGAAGGCACAAACCCGGCAATGCTCAGTCCGCGGTAACCCTGTTTGAGAGCCCAGTGTCTGATTATGCTGAAACTATAAATTTTCAAGCCAGGGATCATAGCTTCACCTTGAATTCTAATTTACTTTTTCATTAAAATTTACTTCTTTCTTAATATTATTATATAAATCTGATTATTTAGTAGTTGCTGGCTTTTACTAACATGTATGTGTGTGTTTGTGTTTTTTTTTTTGTTGTTGTTTTTTAAGAAAACTCATCTTCAGTCAAGATATAAAGAAATAAAAATTACTAGGTCCCATATAGTGTTTTCTCATTAAATTTCAGTGGTTTCTATTAACTTTTCAACTTAACCTTGATTGCCTTTCTAATACTAAGGAGAAAAAACACCTTCAACTACTTTTTCATGAGGACAATTATTCAGGATCTCTTAGTACATGCTGCTGTAAGAAGAACATGAAGAGAGTTAAATAGGCACTCACACTGACCTTGAGTAGTTTATGATCTAAGTAGAACATTATGATGCAGAAATATATCTTCAGGGAACGCATTAGAGACCTTACATTACTTATGTGTTTAAATTATGTGCAAGGGAAAAGGTAAGGGAATTTAATTCTGTGATGAAGAAGGGAAGAACTTCAGTGTGAGGGAAGGTATCAAAGAGTATCTATGAGCTTAGGAAGACTATTTGAAGGATAATCTGCTTTAAAAGTGTCTTTCTAGGAAGAAAAGAGTTTCAAGGAATCAGGACTATAAATTTCAAGCATGAAGATTTATCTTAGGAGAAGTCTTTGTGGCAGATGTTAGATATGTGAATGATACTGTTCATGAATATATTTTCTTAAAATCATGCTAGGTTGGATGATAGTGTATACAGGTATTAGTTGTTAATAGAATATAAATAATGGAATGGAGCTATATAGGTTTAGGTCAGCTATGGAAAGATTTACTGGAGAGGCTGCACTTTAACAACATTTTTGTGGAAATGTAGAAAATAGATCAATGTAGAAGAATAACTAAGGGCCATTAAGGAAAATAACAAAAGAGTAAATATGTTTGGAATGTGTAAATTTGGGTCAGGTGATGGAGAGCCATAAGTGCTACAAAGCAAATCAGCATAACCGTCTCATTTTAAGTACAAAAAAGTCTTGAAAGAGGATTATAAACACATCATAGGAACCACTTCTTTCTGATCTTTGAAGTCCTCATTATCTTTAGCTTCCTTCACATTTTCAGGGCTTCCCCTTTTCCTCCTTTATGTCATGTGTCTTCTTCAAGTTGGATGTTAACACTCCCATGTTCTGAATAACAAAACATGTCTTGGCTTGTATTTTGTTTGCAAAACACTGTCAGATACAGATTCAACCAGTGACATTTATCAATTAATGCCTCACAGATTCACGGGAATTAGGTGAGGTAAAGAAGCTAAGAACAAATTTCTGTTTTCTCAATAATTGATTAAGTTCTATCCACAAACAGATGCCTTGTGATTTGTGTCTGGCATTGCCTACCCAGATCATCTAAACCTAAAGAACAAATAGACATTTAAATCCTATTTCTGATATTTCAGATTACTTAAATTATCTTTTCCTTTTAAAGTTCAACTAAACTCTTCCTATTGTACAAAGCTTTGACTGAATGCTTACTACTATAAATTCCTCCTTTGAATTTATTCTGCTCAAAACTTTGAGTTATATTCTTCTCAACAAATAGATCACACAGGCCTTTAGAGAGATAACTGAACCTTAATATTTTCTATCTTTTCCATAACTGTGATGTGCACATAAGAGAAAGATTGCTAATATGTTAATAATAATCAGACTCATTCAGATATATGAACACTCCATCCCAACTTTTAATAATTGGAATTATTTCGCCGTGGGCCCTGAGCCATACCATTCCATGGATAAAGTGCTGTTCACATCCTTCCTTCAACACACTGCCATTTGAGAAAATGGCACCAAATATTCTGTCTTGTGAAATGAAAATGACCATTTTTGCTTGTTCTTTCCACTTTTGCTCATTTTAGGAAACAATGCAGACTAAGAAATGAAACTCTTTGAACTCCCTGGAAGGAAAATCCAACTTAAACCCTTCATATTATTAACCAAACTCCAAACCTGAAAGGCTTAGTTTTACTTTGAAACTTCAAATCCACCACATTCTTGAATAGTTTGAGCTTGACAAAGCATATCCCCTTCCATCTCTCATTCTTGGCAGCTTCTGATCCTGCTGAGATTGTGAGGAATATATGACAGGAGCAGGATGGAGGAAGGAGATGGGGCGAGTGTTAGAGGTGGTGGAGTTCAAATTTCTCAAATATTCTGGAATTTCAGTTTCACCCTAGAAATAAAATAAATGGGTAATTAAACACATAAAGTGATTGGTGTACTCTAACAAGAATAAAATTATTAATAATATTTACTTGATCAACTTGTCTTAATTAGGGCTGTTGAATTTCTCCTAATGGAGCATCTTTAGAAAATGAGAAGCCACAAATGAGTTTCCACCTCCAGTTGTTGCAAAGAGATTCTCTTCCCTAAATGTGGCATTCAAATAATATCCCCCTTATCTCTCATTCTCAGCATCTTCTTATCCTGCTGAGATTGAGAGGAATATATGACCAGAGTAGGATGTAGGAAGGAGATGGGTTGAGTCCTGGGACCGGGGGCTGTTCAAATTCCTCAAATGGAGACATAGGCACTCAGTGTCTCTATTCTAATATGAGGTAATAATATATCTATGTTATTTAAACTTAACAAATGAGTTAAAAGAAAGTATAGGTAGAAATGAAAATATTCCTAGAGAAAATAAAAGAGAAATTGTATTATTTTGTTGGACATAATTAGTATTAGTGATCCCAAGAATTAAAAGCAAAATATATAATTTTAAAGTGTTGACTTGTGCTATAATATTAATTTTCTACTTTTACCAGCTCCTCTCAGAGTTTTGAAGAAGAGCGAAGGTGTCATTTATAAAAAATGACAATGAACATTATGTCCATCTTCCCCTTCAGCCTACATATGGAGACATAGGCAGAAACACTCCGAAGGTTTACTCGTGATGGGAGAAGAGACATAAAAGTTTGATGACAAAGTAATTTTAAGAAATTAACTTTGGTTAATTTGCTTGACCTTGCTTTAAGAATTGCAGCTGTGCTGAGTCCACAGAGAGCTGCAGTCAAGCAGGGCCTTAACCAGTGAGTCTTTAGCAGATGCAGTGGTTTGCTATCATTGTTCTTTCTTTCCTGTACACAACCTGATGCTTCCCTCTTTTCTACCTTTCCTTTCTCACAGCATAGATCTGCTGTTTGCTTGGAAATATCAATGTTCCTTTATCAACCTGGCTAACAGGAAAACTAAGATTATAAGAATCAATTCAGCCATATACTTCTCCAGCCACTGAACTATAAGATTTTACCAATCCGGTTGTCATGCACTGGTGTGAACACTTTACATAATAAATGTTGAAATATTAAAGTGGAATGACATTCTATCATATAACATTGTTCTCTGGAAAATAATTACTATACCATACTGTTGAGCAAAGTCCACATAAGGCCTTTCCCTTTTCTACCATGGTCTATGGAATGTAGAAAGATCATCTTAAAGAACATGTAAGGTAAATAAATAGGCTTTCTTTAGCATGTTGAGTTTTCTATATTATGTTTGATGGTTGAAACAAAAAAAAACATAACAATTTATGAGGTGGTTCTAAACATATATAGAGAAATAAGTAAATATATCTAGAGAAAATACTTAAGACAATTTTATCATAAACAGTGAAGGACGAAGAGTCATAAAGGGAGGCCATATTTCTATGCTTTTATCAACTGGGAAAATAACAACACCAAAGAACTCTGATGAAGGGTGTTTATATCTACAGTATAATAATAAAAGTGTAATATGCTAATTAAACAGGACATCCTTCCCAAAGAAGCCTGGCTGCAAGGGAAGCTTGAGTCCCAGGTGCCAGAGGGAAGCCAGTGCTGGCAGCAGGAGGGGGGGAAAAGGGGCAGGAAGGCCTACTCTTTTATTTTCCTTTCCTTTTTTAGGAAGGCCTATTCCTGCACAAATTTTTTTCATCGGCCGCTAGTAATTTAATAACTAGAGAAAACGCTCAGACAGAAACTCAAAGAGATATGCTCCAAACACTCTAGATAACATAAATTGAAACAATGTTTAAGTAATGCACAAATTAGGGAGGAGAAAAGAAATTAAATAAATAAAACAGCAAATAAACCAAAAAAAATTAGTGCTTCAGCTTTAACATAAAAACTACATTAAATTTAAGTACACTATATTAAAAGGTGAGATTGGCAGAGTCCATTAAAAATATGACCCAATTTTATGCTGATTAAACCAGTTCAAAAATCACCTCAAATATAATGATATTGACAGATTGAAACAAAAAGACAGAAGAAGGTATATTATGAAAAGTGTAATGAAACAAAAAAGCAGACATAGACTTTTCAATAAATGGTGCTAGCAAAAAATAGACATCCATTGGCAAAAATTAAAATAGTAAACCTTGATCTAAATCTCATGCTTTATACAAAAAATAATTGAAAATGAATCACAGATTAAAGCAAATTTTAGAACTTTAAAACTTTTAGAAAAAATAATCTTCAGGGTCTGTAGATAGCATGAGTTCTTAGACTTGACATTAAAAGCACAATTAATTTATAAATCTGACTATCAAAATTAAAGTTATTTATTCTTTGAAACATCCTGTTAAGAGGAAGAAAATTCTAGCTGTAGAGTGGGAAAAAATATGCTTAAGCCAATATCTGACAATGGATTACTATCTAGAATATATAAATAGTCTTTAAAACTCAAAAGTAAATGATATATGTGCAAACCAAGAACTGGCAAAGGACTAGATTTTAGAATTTATAAAGTACCTTCAATACTTACCACTAAGTGAAATAATACAATCAGAAAATGGGCTTTCTAAGAAACAGAGATATATCATCAAAGAGGACATGAAGATGGCAAACAAGCACATGAAAAGAAGTTCAACATCATTAGGTGTGGGATCCCTTAACATGACCCATGTGGTTCAGGGCCCACTGGAGTCCGGTTTCTGGAGAAAGCCTCACATTAAATGAATAGACTGGAAAAGAGTAAATTTGGGGAAATGGGGGCAGGCAAAAGTTCACTCTGGCCTTTTGCCATTCCTTATATTGAGATTCTGAGACAAAGACATCCTTTAGGCAGAAAATTCCAACAGACAATCAACAAAAATTTACATATGATTAACAAATTAAAGTTGCCTCAACTTCCACTATCTCAACTAAACAATGAGTTAATAGCTTTGACCATTCAGAGTCATCAAGGTTGGCCAGCTCCCTTTACATATTATTACCAGTAACAATGTTTGGCTTCTGTTTCCTGCAATTAGGTATTAGGAAAATTCAATTAAAACCACAGGGAAGCCATGACCCTGTAGCTCAAGTGGTTAGAGCTCCATCCCAATATGCCAAGTTTGCAGCTTTATCACCTTTCAGGGCACATATAAGAAGCAACCAATGAATGCATATGTACGTGCAACAACATCTCTCTCTCTCTCTCTCTCTCTCTCTCTCTCTCTCTCTCTCCCTCCCTCCCTCCCTCCCTCCCTCTCTCTCTCCTCCCTTTCTCTTCATCTCTAAAATCAATCAATAATTAAAAAAAAAAAACAACAACAACAACAGAGGAATAGCACTACACACTTATCAGAATGACAAAAATAAATAGTGATAAAACCAAAGGTTGGAGAGTATGCAGAGGCACTGGATCATTCACACCTACCTGGTAGTAATGGGAAAAAATGATGTAGCCATTCTGAAAAATAATTTGGCAGTTTCTAAAAAATACTATGAAGCAGCCAAAAAACTTAACTATTGCAATTACACTCTGGACATGTATCCCCCTGAAAGAACATTTACATCCATACAAAAACCCATACACAAATGTTTACAGCAGCTTTATTTGTAATGGCCCCAAATTGGAAATGACCCTAATGTCCTTTAAGGACATTCCATATTTAGGAATGCTATTCAGAAAAAAAGAAAAGGAATGAGCTATTCATACCACCTGGATGAATCTCTGGAGAGTATGCTATTTGAAAAAGCCAGTTAGAAAAGGTTACATGCCATATGATTTCATTTATATACCATTGATAAAATGACAAAATTATAAAGTAGTCAACAGATGATTGGCTGCCAGGAGTTAAGAAGGGAGTGGAGTGGAAAAAAAGTGGGTGTGACTATAAAATGGATCCTTGCAGTGATAGACATGTTCTGCATCTTAATTGCATTGTCAATATCCTCATGGTGATATCATAATGTTGCAAGGTGTTGCCATTGGAGGAAACTGAGTAAAGAGTACAAGGGGTCTTGCTGCCTTGTTTCTTAGACTTACCAATGTATCAGAAATGATCTCAAAGTAAAACGTTTAACTAAAATATAGGATGCCCAAATTGAATCTGAATATTGCATGGGATATACTTATAATAAAAATACTCTATATCCGAAATGCATATTTAACTGGGTGCTCTATATATTATCTGGCATCTCTCTGGTAGAGAAGAAATCTTTGCAATCTTTCTGTGGCGTGGAGATCATGGTATAAGAGTGGATATGTGAGCATGCTCACGGCACAGTGAACAAAATAAGATGTGTTTAGCTTAGTGTTGTGATCCCTCTTAAATACAACCTCTGTTTTGATGTTTTAGTATGTGCATCAGACCATATAGTTAGTGTTCTTTCTGTAACAGGTCTTCACAGAAAAGTGGTAACACCCCATCTAAATTTATGCAAAAGTACCATTTCTTTCAAAATATTATTTGATGTATATATTTCTTGGTCTTCCTTATGTCTTTCTCTCTCCCTCGTTTTTGCTCTTGCTCTATCTCTTTTTCAAATTCTCTAAGGCCCTGTTTTATATGCCAGCAGAACATAGAATTGAAGCAAAGGCTGGGTTTAAAAAATAATCATTTCTATTTTATTCCAGCTTGTGCCTTATGAATTATTTATATCTGCCATAATATTTCAAGAATGCTCTCTTTTCCAAATTGTTTGTAAACACCCATTTCAGAGCTTTAGCTTGACCTCAGGCACTCTGGAAGATGAGTCATCTGAACTCTTTCTAGCTTGTTTACACCGAATTCTCCTCCTGTTCACAAATCTATCCATCCAGCCTTTGAGTTCTAGAGAGGATATACAACAGTGTTGCCAGCCCCTTGAAAACCCTATAGAAAACAAAGGGATTATTGGGGGCTCTTACACAGAGAAATGGAGCAGGCTTTGCTCACTGAAGGACAAGGACACTTGCAGCACATGCTGAAATGCCAGGAGGCATCTTCAGCTGCTGTTCGTGTTGGAGGTGGCTGGAGTGTTCCCACCCTCCCCGCTGTGCAAGGCACAAAATGTCATGTAGACATCATCAAGAATGAGACCTTGGCGTATCAGTCATCTCTGCCTCTCCCGAGTCTGTTCTGCGTATTGTGTGCATCGGGTATCTCTCCTATCAATTCAGCTGGGCCTTTCTTTTGTGAAAGCAACTTTCTTTTCTCTGAGTTATTGCTCGCCTAGAATTTTCATAATAAGTTTGAATCAAAATGAACAATCTGCAAAGAATATAGAATGACAATTCATTGTACCTTCTCATCTTTGAGTCGCACACATAATGAGGAGTGAGTGATAACATGGTCTGTGCAGCACTAGGGCACTTCGCTTTGTGACAGAGCTATACAAAGGGATCCCTCGGAACTTGTGAAGCAGGAGGCCATTGAGAGCTGTGAACACTTCGTATTGTTCAGAACCATTGCTATTCTGGAAAGTTTATAGTGGGGTGACCATAAGTCTTGCTTATAGTACATCACAGATAAACAGGAGGTGACTAGAAACATCTTCCTTCACCTTGCTAGCTGGCCACAAAGAAAAATATTGTCTATTTTTATTGCCTCTTGGTATGGACCCAATGGAGTATATTTTTAACAAAGTTGAAAGGGCTTTAGATGGGAATAGCAACATTTAATCAAATAGATACCTTCCTTTAATTCATTATTCGTTGTGCAGTAATCATTGATGGTCAAGAACTTAATGAAAGAAAAATGGGTATAATTCTGAAAATTGGTCAAGAAAGCCATTGCATTGCCAAAAATGATGGAGGTAGTTCCTGATAATGAGATTGGCCCATGGTATAGGCACACAATGAACATTTGTTGAGTGCATAAACCGGAAAGAAAGGTGGGAAACTCTGAAGATAAACCCCTCCTACTTTATAATTTTGCCAATAACAAGCTTATATTAAGTCATAAATACTTTTAGCTGAAGATGTCTTACAGCATCTATAACTTCTGCCTTCTTGACATTTGTATTCCCCTATCCTTTTCCAGAGCTCTCATTCTTTCTTATCTGGATGTCGTGATAATTTCCTAGAAATTTTCCTGACTCAAGTTCTTCCCCTTTTCAAAGTACCCACTCTGAAGTTGACCTTCACAAAGCATAACTGTTTAAATTTTCCATAAATGTCAATGACTCTTTATTACCCACAGGATATAGTCCAGCCTCTTTAGGATAGTCTTTAATGCCCTGTAAACATTTGACTCAAACTACTCTATAATACTAACCATACCATTTGTCCACACATTGCTTCTAACACGCAGTTTAATTTAACCAATCTGTTCTTTCATGCACATATATGCCTTTAAACTCTTATTTAAAATCTTAATGTTTTAAAAAAAAATAATTTCATCTCTGACTCACCTCTCCTCTTTATTAGATCTTCTCTGCTTCCAGTTCCCAGCACCTTGTGGTCACATTCCCTTAGAACCCCTGGAATATTTATAATTACACTCACTGCTGACAGGGCACATTTCACACCTTGCCTTCCACCGCCATGTATCTCTAAGATTCTGAATTATGGTGGCCCAACTAGATGGTAAACACCTGCTTTGGGGACTCTGCTTCATAGCATTTTTTAAAAACGTCATCTCGCAGCATAATTTTGTTCATTTATTAGGGTCCCAAGAAAATGCTTTTCTTCCCCCAGCCCCTTACATCTCCGATTTAGTAAGACATTCACGGAGACATCATTACAAACGCATGGCCCACTGGTGGCAAGGAAATGATTTTATCTTTGGATGTGCTGACAGGTGGTCAGCTCTCTGGACTGGCCACATCTGTTGCCCACTGATAGTCAAGAATGCCATTTCTTGTGCCCGCCTGAGCTGTGGGCATGTGGAAGAGGTACCAGCCTGAGACTCCATGTGCCGAATCACTGCTTAAGTGTTTCAGTGAGCAACAGGGCTCAGCAGGGGGATTTTGCTCCCAACTGAAAAGTTGACAGCAAAAGAAATCTTCCATGCTTGTGCATGCGATGCAGACCAGTGAAGCCTCGGTCTAGGTATTTATTTTCCCCTTGGAAGCCACTGTGGCTAGATTGAATAATGTAGGAGCATCTCTGCGGTCTCCATACTGATAGGAAAGTATGCTGCTGTCTGTGTTCTATAACAGAAAATAAGAGTGGGGGATGGACATGAATAAAAACACTGGATTTTTAAAATGTTTGGTTAGTTTAATTTTAGACTTTTACATGGATTACACAATTTTTATTATGGTGCTGAGACACTATATATGTAGAAATGTATGCTAGACAGTGGGGATGGGAAAGATTACATGGGCAAGGTGTTTCCTTTATTTCTATTATAAAAATAACTTGTTAATACAAATACAGAAGTATGAGGCATATATTACAGAGAACCGGACTCAGAGCCTAGAGATCTATGCTCTAGAATGAAGAGTAAATCAAATTCTGACTTGAACTTACTGGGAGGCCTTAGAAAGACCATTGACCTTCCATGAACCTCAGTTTTAAAACAGACATAATATTAACTTCCTTGACAAACACATAGGAGTGATACATATATTATTTGGTCGGATAGTTTGTGAACTACTAAATATAATGGGAAAATAGGATGTTGTATTTGCTGCTATTGCAATATGTACTGAGGGCCTAAACTAGGGTTGCCCAAGCTGAAAAGTGTTAGTAAGGAAAGCTTTTTAGAATCAACAATGTTTAGGAAACATTTCTGAAGATGAAAATGAAGAGATGGAAGGAAATCATTTTAAACTGTAATGTACATCACAAAATTATCCTGAAATGGTACATTTAACCAAGATTATGGTGGTGAATATTAGGTATCAGGAAAAGAAAAAAAAAATCAACACATATCTTTCTTTGGGCTCCTTTTTAGGGCTAAGAATATGGTGATGATGAATCAAACAACCTTTGGCCTCAAGGAATTTACAAAGAAAAGGAAATCATTGCACTAAATGAGACAGTTTATCTAAATTTGACCAGAGGGTTGAAAACTTGAGGTTGTGCACATTTTAACTTCCATTTTTCCTACCTCTAATAAGATATCTCTACTTCCTTTTTTAAATATATTTTTATTGATTTCAGAGAGGAAGGGAAGGTAGAAACATCAATGATAAGAGCTAATCATTGATCAGCTGCCTCCTACGTGCCCCCCACTGGGGATCGAGCCAGCAACCAAGATATGTGCCATTGACCAGAGTCAAACCCTGGACCCCCAGTCCACAGGCTGATGCTCAATACCCTGGTCCAAACTAACTATAGCTCTACTTCCTTTTTAACATCACTTAGCATTTACTTAAAACCAAAGGATACAGACAACAGGGGGGTAAGGGCATAAATTGGGGTGGTGGTAGTTGGAGGTTAATGGGTTAATAAGGACACGTGTAATACCTTAATTAATAAAGAAATTTAAAAAAATAAAGTGAAGCTCAATAATCATCAAGAGTGTTGTTATTATAAATTTCAAAATGTGGGAGGGTCAGTAATTTACTGTGCCCAGATCAAGATTGGTCTAAAGGCGCAGCTACAAAAAGTTAAGTGGGTTTTCAAGGTTTCAGAGCTTGTAGGTGATAGAGAATTATTCATATATAGGTCATTCTGACTCTACATATCCATGCTTTCCATTTACCATGCCTTGTAATTTCTCCTGGACAGAAGTATAGCACATCCGTAATTATTAAGATCTTAAATCTCAAGTTATACATCTTTGTAATTGATGATGCCAATAAAAAATTATTTTAAGGGATATTTTTATTTGAAAACATTACATAAGTATAATATTAAAAATAAACTAAGCAATCAAAATGCCCTAGATTAAATAAATAAAAAAATAAATGGAGAACATCCAGACAATTGAATATTATTCAGTGGCAAAATAGTGATAGGAAATTTGGTCAAATGAATATAGTAGGACATATGGGAGCCAACCTTCTTACTATTAGAGAAGAGGTAATAATTACAGAAATGGATAAAACATGTTTGAATTCTAGGTAGGAGGTTATTAGGTAGAAGGCATCAGTGCAAATTAATGGAGATTAGAGAGATGTGTGTGTGTGTGTGTGTGTGTGTGTGTGTGTTTGTGTGTTTGTGTTTGTGTGTGTGAGAGAGAAAGACAGAGAGAGAGAGCACCCCATTCTGTCCAATGAAAAGGCCTGAGAAAAGTAATAATGCAGTATCATTGAGAATAGCTAGTGCCAGTAGCTTGTCTTCTAGTTACTATTCTCCAGCAGAAAGAACCAGGGATCTTTGTAAAAATGGCTAATTCTAGGACTGGGTCAAAATATGTATAAAAGGAGCCTGGACCATCTGCCACTAAGAAATATACTCAGAGAATGATGGGCTAGATCAAAAAGACATAGATACCACCTCCAGTGACCAATCACTGGGCAATCTGGGACAATTTGAGAATCAAAATATGTGATAGGAAGGGATTACAATATCTTAAATAAAGTTCATAACCATGAGTCCATAGTAATATAAATTGACTAGAGGCCCGGTGCACAAAATTCATGCACCGGTGGGGTTCCTCTGCCTGGCTGGGGATTGGGGCCAATCAGAGCCATATTGCCCAGTCTCAGTTGGGGCCAAGTGGGTTCAGTGGCTAGGGAGGGATCTTGGGAGGAGCTGCGGGAGGGCTCCAGGGCATTTCTGGCCCCATCTCCAACAATCTCAATCAATTGGACCCCAGCAGCAAGCTAACCTACTGGTTGGAGCATCTGCCCCCTGGTGGTTAGTGCACAACCTAGTGACCACTCAGTCGACCACTTGGACACTGAGCATATTAGGAGATATATATCAATATATATATTTTTTTCTATTAAATTTTATACATATATATATATATATATATATATATTTATATATGCTTTCTATTAAATTATATATATATGTATATATATACATATATATATAATTTAATAGAAAGTTCACTGTGAGATAAGATATTACAATAGTTTCAAATAATCTCACCTCAAAATATTTCTTATTTACAAAGAGAAAATAATATCTTCCTAGTAAAGAAGTATGGAAGACACTTTAAGGAGTCAATGTGAATATCATCATTAATGGTACAGATTACAAAGGTATGCTACCTGATGGGAGGCAGCAAGAACACATCACTCTGTGACAGTCCTATCAATGATGCATAACTTGATGTCATCACGAGGAAACATCAGATATCCTCTGATTGTGGAATCTGCCCTAGAGTCTTCAATGATGTTGAATTCACAAATGTCAAAGCTAGAGTAACTATTTCTGACACATATAGAGTAAAGAGATGTGAAAATTAATGCGATGTGTGATTCTGAACTGGATATTTTTGCTCTAATGGACATTATTAGGTCAATTAAAAATTAAATGAGGTCTCAGTATGAAATAGCATTGTATAAGTGTTAATTCTCTGATTTTAATGGCTGTGTTTTGGTTATGTAGGATAATTTTCCCTTAGGAAATACATATTAATATTCACAACTGATATAACATCAGTTTGACAACTCATTTTGAAATGGTTTATGAAAAAAATTTATTTGTACTAAACTTTCAAATTCTGTAAAGTTGAAATTATTTTTATATAAAAAGTATTCTCTCCATCTCAAAACCCAGACACTTTTAAAACTGTGACAGTTGTAAAAGTTTTCATTTTGATTTGGGACTTCCCATTAGTACCTGATAACTTAGGATCTTGAAAAAATTATATTTTATCATGCTTTTACACTCTAATAGTTAATCTAAAACTTAATAAAACCAAACAGAAATGAAAAATCATTAAGCATTTTAAAAGGTTGTTTTAGGCACAATTTTGCTGAGCTTTCATCTGGCGACTATATGCTCAATTGTGAATTAGTAAACTAAGTAAAGACTTAAGTGAAGAACAAAGTAAAGACTGTGTACAAAATACTGGGACTATAGCAGTGACTGAGTAAATTTAATAGACAATGATCTCAAAATTTTATGGTAGTTTTCAACTCTCTCTGCTAACAGCACCCTTAAGTATATAGACTTGTGTAACTTTGACTTTAAGCTTTTCTAGGCTTTTTCACATATATAATAAAAATTTTAATGAAACCCTATTTCTAGAAAAATCAAGCTCCATCTTTCCTAGCAGTAGTTATATTTCAACCATTTGAGTAGCAAATCCAAAGAGAAACTATTTCACTTGCTTTTGGCTATTTTTTTTTCTTCCCAGAACCTCAACTCATATGGTCATATAATGAAAGCATGTTTTGTGCAACACAATATCTCCTTGCTGCTTTTCTCCTAAGGATATGTCAGTTACGTTTTTGTTGTTGTTGTTGTTTGTACTAAAAATATACATTGATTAAATTAAAAAACAAACTTACCTACTAACTCTTGCTGCTGAGTTGTAAAAATTGTAAGTATTAGAATAAATGGCCAACTCTGTCAAATCAATGTCATAGCCTCTGCCCTTCCAAATAGAAGGGAAATAACAGAATAAAATAGGTAAGAGAACTACTAAGGAGTGACGTTTTCTAAGCGATGCCAAATATTTTGTAAACTTCACAAATTCATAAATGTTAAATGAGCTTGGAGAACTGAATCTTTGCCATTTTTATCAAATTCCCCAAAACAAACAAATAAAAGGTTGTCGATTAATGGTCAGAAAATCCCCAGTGAAAACCTAAGGTTGTTACAGCTCGGGGAACAATTTAAAACCACAATGATCTAACACTACATACCCACTGAATGCATTAAATTCAGCAGCAACAGAAAACAACAAAAGACTGTACTTACATTTAATTTAATGACCTTTCAGCAAGTTCTCACCTGCCAGGCTCTGCTCCCTACCATAGCAGAAAGAGAGTTTCTAGTAAGATTAAGAGACAATTAGTTGTGAGAGGAAGTCATTCTGTCTTAATAGGCAAAGATTTAATTTTTTGTCTGTCTCTCTCTGTTATTTGATATCAAATGGAAAAGTTGGACTGCTGATTTAGGGTCTCCTTGGGATCCTGCCACTATTTTTCTTTTTTCTTATCACAAGGGTTTGGGTGATATGCCATTTATAATTATGGTCAATGATTAAGATGAATAATGAGTATTCCAAATAAGAGTGAGTTTAATCAAAGCATGTATTTACTTTTTCTCTCACATGAAATTCAAGAAATGTGAAATCCAAAGCTGGCATGGTATCACTGTTCAACAACCTCCTCAATGGCCAGGGTCTTCCAGTCTACTATATGGCATTCCTATTGTGGTCCTATATGGCAGCTTGAACTCCTGGAATCATGCCTTCATTTTATTTAGCAACATAAAGGCAGAGAACAGGGAAGAAGGAGCAGTGGGCCAGCATGGTCCTCTTTTCAGCTATGCATGTGACCATGGCCTGAACACACAAGTAGGGGCTGCACAACTATGAGAGAAGTAGGAGATAACAGTCATCTGATTGGGAAACAATTAGCAGTTACTGCTTAAAGGTAATAGGTGTCTAGTCTTTTTGGCTAGTATGCCTGAGTGTGCTGACCTCAAGTAATTTTGCCTGATTTTGGGGGGATGTGAAAAATCAATTATCTTATTAAATCCAAGATTGAATTCAAAACTAGCCATCTTCCAAAGAGACCAGTGTTGGGGATGGTATTGTGATTCACTTTCCTCGATTGTCCTTGTGTATTCAACTGCTGCTTCCAGAAACCATGGTGATCAAAACAGCAGGATATAGGTATTCCTGGGTCCAAAGTAATAATCTCATTAGAACAACCATAAAACCTATACTCTAATTTCTAGTATGTGCTATACAGCTGGAGATCCAAGTGATCACTAAATCAGGGTTCATGGTTTGAGCTTTCAGGTTTTCCTTTAGGCTCATAAGACTTCTATATATTCAACATCAATCAACTGATAAACTATAAATACAAAGTGTTGCTCTAGATTTCAGAATTTACTGTTGAATAAAAGGATGGTTAGTCTTGTTAGAAAAAAAGGTATAGTTTTTATATATAAAATAATAGAATATATAGGTTTAAAGAGGTCCTTTCCAAAGGAGGAGACACTTGAAAATTATATAAACAAATCTGACTAGCAGCTGAGACATCTGGAAGGAAACAGCCTGAGAGTTCCTATGCCCAGAAATCTTGTGTGGTTTGGACATACGGAATGGACAGTGAAGTCTCACAGTTGCCTTTCTGCTTGAAATGGGTCATGTTCTGAAATCTTTCTGGTGTAGTCTAGCACAGATGGGATATTATGGAAAAAGAGAATAGCATAAAAGACATCACAGTGCCCAAACTAATATATTATGATATTGGCAGAAGAGTTTATGAATTATTTTATTGTTTATTTCAATCTAGTTAAATTTAATTGTATTTCACAAATTGTATTCCTCCTCTCCCAATTCTTGCTTCATTTGGGAAAACTATCAAAATTTTAAACCCATAGCTTTTACCATCTGATGAAACCGTAGAGACTTTCAAGCCCTAATTATTCATTTTATAAGTGCTCTTTGCCTTGAATTTTATAAATAGAATTAACTTGCTACCCTAATCTCAAGATAGCAAGTTTGTAAAGGAAGTAGCTAGGTCAGAGCTTAGAATTTTAGGTCTCTCCCTATTAATCATGTATAAGATTGAAAGAATAATCTAAATAAAGTCCAATGTATCCATGAGAAAGTTGCAGAGATGGTTCAAATCAGCTTATGTCTGATTTGAACTGCTTTGCTTCCTATTCTCCCTATCTTCTGGTTAATGCAATTCCATGTCCTTTCCCTACCATTCTACTTTTAAATATATTTTATTGATTTTAGAGAAGAACGGAGTGGGAGAGAGAACTAGAAACATCCATGATGAAAGAGAATCATTGACTAGCTTCCATTTGCATGCTCCACCTTGGGTTTGAGCTGGTGACCTGGGCATGTGCCCTGACCAGGAATCAAACTGTGACCTCCTGGCTCATAGGTTGACATTCAATACCTGAGCCACACTGGCCAGGCTTACTATAATATTCAATTTTGAAGAACCTTTAATGAGTCAGTTTAGCTTTTAAAATATTGTGTCCAAGACTGAACACAGTGTCCTGGGCCTGGTTAGACTTAAAAATAAACAACTGGTCCTGTGCTTGCTTCCTTTTGAATAAAAAAATGAAGCCTCCCCCTTTGTCTCCAATCATTATATTGCATAAGCCATCTCGACTCATCTCCAATGAATGAACAACTCTGCACAGACCCAAGTCTGGTTGAAATGACCTCTTGTGTGTGGTATGATTCTCAAAGCTCAGAGTGACAGTGGTTAGAGGATTTTAAAATGGATTTTTAATCTAAAAGAGCTTGGGAAATGTCATAGAGGTCATATTTGTTGGGGAAGAGTGTTTCCTGGATGGTCTGATTTTCATGTTTTATGGATTTGTTTCAGCAGCAAAAGAGGAGCTTGTCACCTTTGATCAAAAATTTAACAATATAAGACAAAACCTTCCAGAGTCATTCTCATGTTTAGTCTAGCCCAGAACTTGTTTATGAATTGATATGATCAGCGTTTGCAACTTTGTCCTCCCAGATATCAACATAAAAAGATTAGGGCCAAAACTTCCAAAGGCACATCTTCCATTATCAACCCAGAGAGTGGTCACTATGACTGAAATTGTGTAAATCTTTCTAGAAACTAAGTGTATTTTCCTTTGCCTCTCCTTCCTCAGGGTAAGAGTTTAGTGCCTGCTGAGTGTTTTAACATTGCTCTTTCTCTGATTTAACAAAAATCTACTTTTTTCACATTTCAACATGTTCCTCTGAGATCTTAAATTGGAGATTTGTTGAGCAAACCTGTGCTTAATCTTGTGATCCTTTCCTGATATTTTCAAAATTTTGTTTTGATTGATATTAAAGAGAGGGAAACTCTGATCAGCTTCTTCCTGTGTGTCCGCTACTGGGGATTGAGCCTGCAGCGTGGACATGTGCCCTGATCTGGATTTGAACCAGTGACATCTCTTTGTTCATTGTTTGACACTCAACCACTATGCCACACCAGCAAGGCCATTTCCTGATATTTTAATTTTTAATTTTAGATTCTATTTCTTTTTGGTCTCTCTCTGTCATCCCTATTTCATTATTTCTAAAGGGCACTGCATTGATTATAGCATAAAACACACCAGTTTTAACCCTGCCTGCATGCAATCACCCATTTGGGTCATCAGTGGCCTTGTGCTGCACAAGCTCCCCAGGCCACCAGAGGCGGGCATTTACTCTTCTGCTTCCTGACTCTGGACCACGAAGAGTTCCCAATCTCTCTGTGCCTTCTGTCCAATTGGTTAAATGAAATCAGTAGTCAGACTCACATAAAGGCTTGACAACTTCCTCACCTATATTATCCGTGATATTAAAAAAGTTTCTTTATGGCAACAGATAAAAGATAATTTGAAAAATAAAATTCTTTGACAGTGTTCTTCTTTGTTCTTTTGGTTATTTTCAACCTCTGGACTTGTGAATGAGTCAGATAGATCTACTGCCTTGTCTTTTTAATAAGCATACTCTGAGATCTTCCCCTCTCATATGATTTTTTCCCCACCTCCATACCTCTGGCATACTTAATGTGCTCTCCTATGGGACATTGCTCACCTTTCTCCGTATTATCTTTTCTAGGGTGGAAGTCATGTTTCAGAGTTTCAAAGGGGATGCATTTTGAAAGATCTTTTTCACCAATCCCTAACACCAGAGGTTCTGATATCCCAATGGGTAAATGCATATTCTCCCCTCAACTGTCCATTGGTCTCAGCAAAGAATTACTGCCCCTTAAAAACCACAAAATACTAACATATCAGGAAGTATTAGAAAACCTATGTATTTTGAAATTTTCATCTTCTGGGAGCTTATGTTCTTTCTGTATATTGCTGTGATAAAATAAGAAATGACTTTAAATGGTATGATTTGTAATCCCTCAGGTATTTTTAAGGTTGATTATGAGCTAGAGACTTTGTTATAAATAGATCATTTTCATTCATGTAGAAGTTTACAAATACTTTCAGAAGGTCAAAAAATAAAATGGCCTCTTTTCCGTGTAAGCAGTAATGAACATGGACTCAGGTTTGATTTGATCATAATTAGGGAAAGTTTCCTGAGGAATGTCTGTTTCTGTATTTATTTGTTAACCCTTGTTCTGGCCTTAGCTAACACAAGATTTCAGACTTCATTTCTAGAAGGAAGGGATAGTTACATTGCAAATAATCTTAGTTAACTTACTTTCACAAGTGATCAGGCTTGAGCCTTTAAAGGCCTCACTGAGATCAAATAGCACTGTAACCAGATCTCTTTCCTCCAGACTCCTGGGCTGCAATTCTGTACCACTACCTTTCTGCCCTGGAGAAAGTGGACTGGGGAGGGGATAGGAGTAGCACTTTCATTGTGACTTCAGATAATACCCTGCTTTTAGGCTATGTTCCTCCTCTAAAGGAAGGTAGAACAAGTAAGCAAATAGTTATCTCTGTATTCCAGGAGCTTATAAAAAGTTTGGGGTTAAGTATAGACATAAAATGGATTAACATTTGGACACTTTCTTATGCAAACCTTTCCTGTTTTTTGCAGCCCTCGCCTGCTGACAGTGGCAGAAAAGATGGGTTTTGCTTTGTGGTGGTGTTGTTACAGCCAGCAAAAGGTCTTATGCCTCAAAAGTGCATAGACTAGATCTGTGCTTGGCATTTTTCACTGCCAGCAAAACAGCAAATTGTGCTTGGGAGATGTCACTGAAAGAGAAAAGGTACAATGGGTTTCATTTTTTTCCATCAAAATTTCTTGGAATTGAAAGACGGGTTCTCAGAGGCAGAAACTGTTTTGTGTAGCTGTGAGGCTGCTTTGTGTAAAGTCACACAAAGCATCTGGCTTGGTACTTTTTGGACATTTGGTCATTTCTTTTGAAGCCCCTTTGCTTTTCAGTCATTGCTCCCTAACCCCAGCCTACCTCATTCCACACTGAGCAAGTTCACAACAGAGTGGGGAGGAGTGAAGAAGGAGGGTGCGCAGGCATGATGAGGAATGCAGTTCCAGGGAACAGGGCAGGAAGGAGGGAGGATCAGAGGCAGTGACTGAGGAGGTCACACACACCTCAAGTCAGAGCAGTAAGATGGGTGTCAGTAGGCAGCAGCATCACTCCTGCGCCCTGTGGGGATGAGACTAAGGGTGATTACAACTCATCTGCTTTATGCTAGGGAACAGACAGGACTGAGTGCCTCATGCAAGCAGGGGTGGGTCTGTAAATGGGACAAAATAAATGTTTCAAAATCAAATGATCACATCAATGGGACTTGTCACCTAGAACACAAGGTGCTCTTTTCATTAGATTGTTTTCATACATTTAAATGTCATCTCAAGCCTTAGAAAATGGCTTTGCTAAAGATTTTCTAAATATTTTCTTTAGTAGGTTGTATGAAGTGTGTTGCGTTACACAATGAGATGGACAATTGTTTAGCATCATTGTGTAGGCACAATTGAATACGAACAAACAAAAACTTATTAAAAATTACACATGTCTAAGCAATTTTCATAAAAAGGAATAATACCATTTCTTTTTTGGATTACCTCACAATTATATCTGGGTAATTAGAGGGATTTATTATTATAAAATAAGAATAGAATACTAACGGAGATACAGCCAAGGAAAATTAAAATAAATAACGGATAGTTTATAGAACTTGTAATCCATGCACTAGCAATATTGACATAATTTGGGAACTTGTTAGAACCTTTTCCCACCACTCCCCAGACTCCCTGAATAGGAATCTGCATTTTAACAAGATCCCAGATGATTCATATGCACATTTAAGCATGAAAAGCACTTGTTTAAATGACCAAATGAATCAAAGAAATGCTGAAGTGATGAAGTTACTTTGTCTTTTTTAATAAGATAATTTTATCATGACTCAATTCTAACTGGATGACATCCCTGAAGTCTGTGAGCTGTGCACAGATACAGTGTAAATAAAGGACAGGCAACCCTACTGGGAGGTGGTATGATAATGACTTGGGGTAGGAATTGTCTGGAAAGCTGTTCATATCATGGTAAACAATCACATCATCAAATAAATGGATTGCGGTTAGGTGGCTAGTAGTACTAAACAAATCACTAAAATGGAGCAGCCCCAAACTGCATGTGTTCAGTTGTTGAAGAATAGATAATTCAGGGGGATATTGAAATTAACGTGCAGTTTAGAGTAGATGAAGTTAGTCTAACTCACTCTTCACATCTTTGAAATGAAGAAAGGACTTGCTTCAGAACATGGAAAATAGAGCCAAAATCATCCCACAATTGCCTAATTACCAACTATGAAAGCTTTTCTGAATGTTTATGAGATAAGAATAAACAATGTTGTGTTCACCTCAACAAGTAATATTGTTCAGCTTTGAGATTCAACGTTGAGTCTAATGTGGTGGAAAATTAGTATGGAGGCCAAATTGCTTATTCTAGAACTAGAATTTTGAGGTAGAATTTATTACATTAGGCATTTACACATAAAGCCTGGGTGAATCTCAGGGTTTATGCAAACACAACAAACAAACAAAGTAAAAACACACAAACCCAAAACAAATGACAGAATGTCAAGGTTGTGGGGAACCCAAGAGTAGAGGGGAATGAAGTACTCTTCCTGGAATTGGGACATAGAGGTTAATGAGGCTAAAAGTGAACTGGGAGAGGATAGGGGGGGTTGATAGAAGCATTGGATTAACACTTAAAGCAACTAGCCTACTGTTTTTTGTGGGTTTTTTTTTTTTTTTTTTTTTTTTTTTGTTTTGAGACTGTCATGAAGAAAGCCTTGGAAAGGGCTCTATATTAAAAATAGGACAGCCAAAGATATAGGAAGGGTAATGAGGTTGTTCAGGAAATGGTGAGAAAGTAGATATGGAAAGGGAGGGAAGGAGAGAGGAAGAGAAGAGAGGAAAAAAGATATAGAACCTGGTTTCCAAAGCTGAGTCATTTTTGATGCTAGAGAATAGGGAAGATGTGTAAGAAGTCTTTGTGAACCCACTATTAATGTTGAAAGTAGTGGAGAACTCAGTCTCAACTATGATGTCTGGTGGGGGGCTTCTAAGAAGCATCTGAAGGAAGAAGCCAGGCCCCAGAGGATGTGCAACAAGAGGCAATTGTATAGATGGGTCAGCTGCCCAATACATAAGCAATTACCCGGTACTACTCATGCTAAAAGACAAGTACCAACCAGTGTAGCAGTGAACAGAGGTGAATGACCCTCTCCTGTTGGAGGAAAGGCAATGACAAAGTAGATAAAGTTAGCTTGTGCAAAAAGTGAAAATATCCATCATTTGCATGGATGAAGCTCAAAAGTAAAGTTAATGTTGATTATAGAGATAAATAAATGTTAACTTTTGTACCAGTTACTTTTGCTTTTGTAAATATTGAGCCTGATACAAATGTATATTTGGGATAAAATTTTCATTAAAACTCTTTATTAGTATGAGTTCTCCAGAAAAAACAAACAACAAAAAAACCCAGAACCAAGAGGATGAATCAATAGAATATATATTGAACCAGAGAGAGAAAGAGAGAGAGGTAGATTGAGGTTGATTTACTATAGGAATTGTCTCACCAAATTATTTTATGGAGGCCTAGAAAGTCCACAATCTCCTCTGAAGTCTGCAGAATCAGGAAATCCCGTAATTCATTCAGTCCCAAGGCTTGAGAACCAAGAGCTCCAGTGTCTCCGGGCAGGAAAAATTAGAGATCCAAGCTAAAGGAATGAGAATTTTCCCTTCCTCTGCCTTTTTGTTTTCTTTGGGATGATGCCTGCCCACATTGGTGAGAGTAAATCTCTTTACTCAGCCTGCTGAATAAAATGCTAATCTTTTAAAGAAATAGACACACCCAGAAATAATATTTTATCAGCCATCTGGCCATTCCTTAGCCCAGTCAAGTTAACTCACAGAATTAACCCTGACAGTCCCCCTAAAAACCATGTAGTCCTTTGATTTCCAAGCTGCGTTCTAGCATCTGTAGTTTCATGGAATGAGTAGTACCGTGAACAGAGGAGTAAGTCAAGGAGGTGAGATAATCGTTCTTCCTCCTGATCACTCAATAACGTTACCTCTAATGCTGGAAAACCTCTAATATTCTCTACCTACCACCTTGTTTAAAGTTTAGGAGTCTGTGGCTCATGCCCAGCATCACCTTAGTGCTGAAGGGTATCTGAGAGCTGTGCTTTTCTCCATGCGGCCAGAGCTCTCTTCACTTTTATCTTCTGTCTGTTGGAGTTGGAACCCACTGGAAATGCCTAGAACAGCACTGCTGGTGAGAACTTTTATTGAGGGTCTTACTTCCTCATGTATACAACTCTACTAAAGGAGATGTTTCTATCTGTGTTTCTTATTCTGACCACGTCCTCTGACCTACATTGCCAACACTCTGTGGGAATGGCTGCTGGGTTGCTTTCTTCAGCTCAAGATCTAAATTCTGATTCTCTCATGAATATAAGCTGATTTGGAAATTAACTTATTCTGTACTGGTCAGAATCTCCACCCCTCAAAAAGGATCCAGTGACAATTCACTGGGAAAAGCATATGTCAAAATAATTTAAATTTCTTTTAGTGACCATGATTCATTGATCATACTTTGATCCGAAGACCTTAAGTCTCCGTAGGGCCACCTGCAAATACAATAGGTCTGCATTCCATGGAGACTAGAATGAACTTAGAAGTTAAAGAACAACTTGTAAAGAAATAAAAGGAGAATGTGCATGGAATGAGTAAAAGAGAGAGCAAGATGAAGTCCAAGCCATAGGAATTAATTTCACAGGAAGGTTGTTATTGCCCCCTTTAGCAGCTAAAATTTGTATACAGGCACATCTTAAGTAATGTGTCGAGCTGTCCAAGAGATAATTTGAATCCTGTCAAGGCAAACAAGAATATGCTCACAAATTCAAGAGCAATATATGTGCAATTTGCACAACATCAATTTCTTTGGTTGTTTTTGGATGGAGCTATCACCATCAATTAAGTTAGTGACTCTTTGATTCAAATTACTTTTTGACATGTAGTCAACTAAATGGCTTGAACCAGCATTATTTTTTGCAGGGTTCCCTAGGCAGCCATATAGTAAATGTAAACAGGTAAAAAGACAGAGGCATCGTACTGCTGAAGCAGCCTCTTGCCCATAGCAGAGAGAACAGCATGGAGAAATATGGAGGTGGCCTGAATAAGGCTTCTGAAAGGATTTACATATTTATTACATTTCCATACTAATTCAGAATTTCTCTATTTGATGTTGTCTCTTACCTCCACTTTGAACTGTTATAATAAAGTATCAGAGGTTAGAAAAGGTTAAGAATGTCTCTTGGACTATAGGACAGCATGTCCTGGCATGGAGATAGATTTGACAAGAGTGGTGATAGCAAAAAGTGATATTATGGAGACTGACACTGAAACATGTTTTTAGTGGCCTGAAGTTAAGAGTATTCTTTCAGAGGATAAAGATATTTGATGTTCCATAAGAAATGCACAGAATGGAATAATGGCCTCTAGCATAAGTTTCCTTATCATGTTTAATATCAGCACCATAATCAAGGCCAATGTTATCCATATTAAAGATAAAACTGGTTGAGGATTCTAAAATATAGAGCAAATTCCTAGATATTAGGCATTAGTCCCATATTCAGCTATGCCCATATCTATAATAATAAAAGCATAATATGCTAATTAGACCGGAAGGCCGAACATCATTCTGGATGAGCCACTGTGGGGGGAGGAGTGGGGAGGCAGAGGTGGTTAGGGGTGATCAAGCAGGCAGGTGTGGTCAGGCAGGCAGGCAGATGAGTGGTTAGAGGTGATTAGGTAGGCAGGCAGAGCTGTTAGGGGCAATTAGGCATGGAAGCAAGTGATTAGGAGTGATCAGGCAGGCAGACAGAGGTGGTTAGGGGCCATCAGGCAGGCAGGTGAGTGGTTAGGAGGTTGTAAGAGAATGCAGGCCAGGTTGAGAGCCCTCCTCCCTCTCCTCATGCACAAATTTCATGCCCATGGCCTCTAGTCTCTCTATAAAATAGGGTGATAACATGAACCTTGACCATCATGAGGCTCTGAGAAGATAGCATGATAAAAATCCTTGTGAAAATAGCTTGACAGTCTAGGAGCACTGAACAAAGTACTGTAAATTGCTGTTTTTGTTTTATCATCACTTTCCACAGACATTGGTTCTTAAATAAGAACATTTCTAAAGGGAAGAAGCAGCACAAATCCCTTGGCTGCCTACACCACAGTCCAATTTGATATTTCTTATGCACAAGATAAAATGCTTCATGCTAAGATATACAATTCCAATACCTTTGTGTTTACTGGTTTATAAAATTCAGGAGCATAAAATCCCAAGTTTCCCTGGGTTTTTGCCAAGCACAGAATACAGATGGAAGGCTGAGCATTAAGCCTGTTATGCCAAACTTAAATTTGGCCATAAATTGCTGGGTAGTTTCAGTTCAAAGAAACATGGCAGTATTATCTTTAAAGCAAATTACAACTGAAAACCAGAAACCGAGGCAGGAAAAACTAACAGGGAATAGAGAAAATGTTTCCAAGGAATTAAGGGTAAGACAGGGTCCATTTTCAGCTCTATCTGAATGCTCATTTATGATGTCTCATCGTTTCTCTTATACTAAAATAACTTATTCATCCACTCATTAAATAAACATTCACGCAATGCCCCCTATGTCCAAAGCCTGTGGAGGTCATAATTAAAAAGGCATACTTATTGCTCTGTATCAGTTAGGGTTCTTTGGTTATAAGCAAACAGAGGAAAGGAAAGAAAACAACTCAGCTAACTTGCACAAAAAGACTTTTATGTAGAAAATAACAGAGCTCTGGGACGTGCTAAAGGACATGGGGAAGCTCAAGATTTTAGGGAAGATGCAGAACATGCTTAGAGCAGATGGGAATCCAGAAGTCTGTTAGTAGAAATTGCTCTCCAGTTGCATCCAGATTCCACTGTTGTGATGAACATGCCAAAGCTGCAGCATCCACTTTTTTTGGCACAATATTTAAGATGTAAGATCACGAACAAGAGAAATTGACTGAAAGCGTCAGTGTCTTCACCTCTAGACCGAACCTGGGTAGTGAACTGAGGGGTCTGATAGAAGGGCTTGGTAGAAATATCTCCAGCTGTTTGACTAGAAAGGTAGCCTTAGAATGGACAGATATGCTGAGCATTCATGCAAATGCAGATAGGCAATTCCCTAAGAAGACTAATGTGCTCTCAGGACAAGGGAGGTGCCCACACAGTGAATGCACTGCTCACCCTCACAGATCTGTGCCTTAAACAGAGGATTCTAACAACACACGCAGGGATGGGCATGAGTAAAGCAATGCTAAAAACATTGAAGTTTAGAGAGTACAAAATGGGATGTTTGAATTTAGAGAGAAGAGCAATTAAGGAAAGCTTCATTGGGAAGGTTAATAGTTAACAGGAAGTATTTGGTCTTGGCATGGAAAATCATTCTTGTTTATTATCCTCATTTTGCTGGTTTTGTGAGTTCTGACAGACCTTGAAGATCATTCTACTCACAGTCAGGAGCACCATTCCTAACTAGTCAGATGGAAAATAGGACCCCTTGGCACGTGTCCTAGACAGATCTCTCCTTCCAGATTCCAGAGGGACTGCCATGTGTGGTGTCATACATGTAACAGAATGGTCTCAGAACCCAGGTACATGAGGTGGTGAAAAATGCTTATTTTCATTTAAGTTTTCTTATTTTTCCTTGAACTTGAGGACAGATGTTACATACTTACAGAGTATTTTAAAATTCAAGATGTTTTTGTTGGACCAATTCACTTTAAGACATGTGAAGTAGAAATAGACTAGAAATAATTCCCTTTAAAGCCAGTGAAATCAAATAATGCTGCCGAGGAGTCAAGAAGAATCCCTAATATAAATTCTGAGACTAAGATGAACTCAAAGACTTTGAATGTTAAGATTCATTTATTCAATAAATGTGTGGTGACTCCCTGCTAAGTGCAAAGCCCCATGGGAGAAAAGTGAAGAGAAGTGCAGCTGAAGCCATCTAGGGATAAAGAATCATGTGCTGAAGGTGTTAATGAAAGTGCTAGTGTCTTCTGGGTGTTACAGGCCATCAGCAGAGAACGTTGGGAATGGGAGATGTCCTGAAGAAATGATGATAGCCTTGTAATTTTTTTCAGTCTCATTTCAGAGTAAATAAGCTGAATAAACCACCCTTATTTTTGGAACTGAGACAAAGAACAGCATCAGTTATAAAATGGCTTCAAAGTAGTAGCGCTATCAGGTTTCAAAGATAGCAAGGAGGTAGAAAGAAAATCTATAACAAAAAGGTTCCAAAGTGAAAACTTAGGAAGTTAAAAAATGGGTAGAGACTGGTGGGCTTGCTCTGGGTAGGCGTGGAAGGTAGAAAGGGTGGGGGAAAAGGCAGC
Organism: Pipistrellus kuhlii; assembly: GCF_014108245.1. Lineage (NCBI taxonomy): Eukaryota > Metazoa > Chordata > Mammalia > Chiroptera > Vespertilionidae > Pipistrellus > Pipistrellus kuhlii. Next base: position 9,740,623 of record NW_023425562.1, read on the forward strand.
AAAGACAGCAGGGATAGCGTGAGTGCTAGGTTTTGTACATTCATTATGTCATTTGGTTCTTACAAATATATAAAATGGAAAATGTTTTTTTTTCCACATTTTACAAATGAGAAAACTGAGACTTGGTGTTTATTAAAATGTCTAAGTTTGTACAGTGAATAAATAGTAGTATTTGCTTATTTGGGGTTACATGTCATTTTTTTCATTCCACTACCACATTAATATTATTTATTTTTCTCTCCTGAAAGATATGATCTCCTTGAGGAAAGTGTTCATGTTTTACATTTTGATTTTTTTTCAAAAAGTTATTTTAGTGTGCATTATACATTAGTATTCTTCCAAACTTGTTCTGATTCTAGAACTTTTGCCCTGAGGTCTATTTTTAACATAGGCACAGTTACTCTTTTGGGTTTTACATACCATACTTAATCCACCATGACCATTGTGTAAGTTATTACCTGGTATTCTCCTGATGACTTCCAAAGCTCTGAACTGGCCTCCTTTTGTCTCTATATAATCTAGTCTCAACTTAACATCAAGAATGAGCTGAATGAAATATGTTTGATTATGGCAGCTCTATACTTAAAACCCTATAAGTGGCTCATCACCTCATTCAAGTTCAGAGACCATGGTTTGGCTTAGAAAGCCTCACATTTACCATATCCCCAGTCTGTCTTTGTACTCTTCCCCTCACTTGGCCAGCCTTAGCCTCACCAGCAGTCATCTGTTCCTAAACAGTCCTGCTTCACGGTGTTGCACTGACTATTTGCTCTGCCTGGACTTCTGGCTCCCAGAGATCCATGTGTCTAACCTCTTTTGGACTTGGCTCATGCCTTACCTTCTCAATGAAGTCTACCCTGAACACTCTATTTAAAAGAGTAACATACACTCGATTCCTCCAAGAATCCTATCTTCTTTATCCCCTGCTATTTGTCTATCTAATCTCAAATACTACATAATTCTTATTCATCATGTTTATCATCATTACATGTGTCCTCATTCTAGAAGTTGAGTGCCACTAGTGCAGGACTTTTATTTTATTTTATTTATTTATTTATTTATTTATTTATTTATTTATTTATTTATTTTTTCTGATCTAGTCAAAGTACCCAGAGGTGCATATTAGGTAATTATGAGTCTCAGATCAATGAATGAATATATTCTTGCTTTGGAATAAAGTAAAATAAACTTCTTTCAAATGATAGCTGTATAAATTGTGAAGAAGACTTCCATAGACTTCTCTTTCTCTGTCTAAGCTATTTTATCTTCTTACTCATTCTGCATTTTATGTGGTTTTTTCAGGCCTCCCCTCTCAGGATTCATTTTGGATTTCCTTTGTCCCTATCAAAGCGTAGCTCTTCACACTGACTTCTACTCTAGGTGTCATATAATTATTCTAGAACTCATGAGTTTTTGGCTGACTATCTTAAAAAAATCAATTGCATGCCACAATAACATCACTGAGATTAAAAATTGAAATTGATTTTTTAAATTCATTATGCATTAATTCCACAGAATTATTGCTATGATTTTAGAAGGATTTTAATTGTCATTCAGATGCTTACAAGAGTCCATGGCTGTACAGGTTTTATCTCTGACTTTGTGGGAGAAAGACCTCAGTATATAGTTGCCACTTTATATACATATACCAGTTTTCTGCTCCTTGTTACAATGAGCTTTGTCCCTGACTAGCATGTTCTAGAAGAGCAGTATCTACATGAGAATGCAAGACAGGCCTGGTGGGGTCAGTGTTGATACTTTAAGACTTTGGTAAAGTGAAGGCCTTTAGAGAAACCATATATTGTCAGAGGAGTCACTCAGCAGCTAGGCCTTTTGAGGTTGATGGCCAGTTTCCTTATGACAAGTGACTGACAGGCT